>NC_142180.1:12030000-12355000 GCF_026936395.1 Plectropomus leopardus
AAAAGTTGAAAAAGATCTGATCATCTTCTCATATTCTTGTGCTTCTCTGTAAAAGAGGCCTGTTTAATTCTTTTAACACATTATGATGCAGTGTTAGCCCTCTCACTGCTAAATCCCTGAAGTACGGTTAATTCCACAGGGTTCTTTTCTATTATACTTTTAAGGCAGATCCCTGGATCTAGCCCTGCTGGTTAACATTAGCACCTGACCTCTTGTTTCATGCTGAAAGGAGGAAAA
Source organism: Plectropomus leopardus (assembly GCF_026936395.1). Lineage (NCBI taxonomy): Eukaryota > Metazoa > Chordata > Actinopteri > Perciformes > Serranidae > Plectropomus > Plectropomus leopardus. The sequence continues at coordinate 12,030,238 of NC_142180.1, forward strand.
AAAATCTTTCTGGGAAAGCCCTTCATTAACATTTATGGGAAACCTTTTGGCCCATCTTGTTCTTTTTCCCTTTCAAGATTAAAAGACATAGTCCTTTTCCTCATTTTCCATACCAGCCCCTCCCATACATCTAACTTCACATGGCTGTTTTGGGAAATCCCTCATAATGGGCAGTTAGTCTGTACTTTGACTGGCAAACTTTACTTTTTTCCCCTTTGGGAACACGTCCATTGCATTCTTTGGAAATCGTGGGTGTAACCGTTTGGTATGATGGTGTTTTCTTTCAGCAGAAGGCACTGTGTTTCCATGCTGTTTTTAGTATTCTGGACAGAGCAAAGAGGAACAACCGCTGGAACACCTCAACAATGAAAAGAATGCAGAAATGAGATATAAACAGATTTTTCTTACAATCTAGTGTGCGTGGCTTCAAAAGGTGGTCAGATACTTTCGTTATATAAGCTCGCAGCCAACTTCAGGTTTGCTTTTTTTTCGCAGATATCCAGAATGTCAACAGCTTGAACAAAAACTAACAGTATCCGAACACATGGTGGGAGGAATTTTTGAGGGAAGAGCCCTTGTCAGTCATTCTCCTCAGATCCAGTGAGGTCAAAATTCTCTGATTCCAGCTCCTCTTATCCTCCCTCCTCACTTCTGTGGCTTTCCTGACCTCTTAGTCGGGGGTTCCTCTTTCCCTCAGCAAGCCGGCACTATACACTAAGAGGACTCCCTGCGTGGGAGGGGAGAGAGAGAGAGAGAGAGAGAGAGAGAGAGAGAGAGAGAGAGAGAGAGAGGGGAAAGCCTTCAACCAGAAATTCATTTCAACGTGACTCACCCAAACTCTCCGTCTCCTTCCTCGACCCTTCATGTTGCTGTATCCTGCTTCGCACTGCATTGAAAACACCAAACATATCTTTTCTCCTCCCCTGAAAAAGCCACGGTAGGTCAGGCCCCGAGCCACATAAATCCAGACAAACCTTTGCAAAGAGTGTTTGGTTGGACATTCCATTCTGTGGCACACCTTGGGCCTCACAGATGTTGAAACAGCTCAAATATGTGGGAGCTCTGGGTATTTTCACTTTGGCTTTCCAGGGGCCTCAACCCCTGGGATAAAAAAACAAACACAATGGGGATTCCTCCTCGAGTCGTCTCAATTGAATCATCTTTGGTACACGTGACACGCATGCCAAGTTTTGATTCTGTAGGGGTAATAGGAGTCGGTTTACCGCAGCGCTTGGAAAGCCTGAAAGGTTATGGGAAATGACTTTTGGTGACAGTTATCAGGCATTCCACTTTCCATTAACTTTAAGTTCCCGTTGTCAATCCTAAACCATATGTACTTCAGCAAAACCTCCCTGGCAGATGCCTGCTGAAGCATATTACCATCTTATATAAGTTCATTCTGTTTCCGAATGTTTTTCACTACAGTCTGATTTAGTTGTTCAACAACAGCTTCTGGAAATTTCAGGCAGCCCGCACTTTGTTCAAAACCTTTAAGGGACATTCCACTGTTTTTGCAAGTTTTAGTTCCATCAAAGGGCTGTTTCGCTCACTGGACACATTTCCTCATTTTTTTTCTTGTGGAGGTGTTTCTTATCCAAATTAAGAAGACGTCACGTGTCCAGATTGTAAAAATTCATTGAAGTGGGTTTTTTTGGTCTTTTTTTTTTTTTTTTTACATAGAACTAGACCTTATTTGTCTTGAGTTAACTCTAGTTGTATAAAGACGTTCAGATAGTTATGGTTTTATTTGCCTATAGGTTAGTAGGTGGTCCCTGTTGCTCAGGATAATCCACTGAACACATCAGCAGTTTTCATAGTTTTCATAATTTTTCAGTAGAAAGTTTTTCTGATGCAAACAGTGAGCTCTGTGGATTATCTGCAGTAACTAGGTTATTGATTCTTGAGAGACATTGCTTTTCTTTTTGTTTCATGTATTTTTTTAAATGCCTCGAGCCCCTCAAATAAAAATCCAATCACATTTGGTTTTTGGCCACTGGCAACATATGTAATTTTGTAATTTAACGCAAACTTCTCCTTAGAGCTCATTTCTGCTCCTTTATGTACAAAAATTGATATGTCCATTTCCAAATTTGTAAACGTCACTGTCCCCATACTGCCATGCCTTTCTTACATAGACTGTATAAATAATGGATGTAGCTACTGTGACATCAGCGACTGGTTTGTGGACTATCATTTTGAAGACTCGAGTACGGCATTTCAGCTGTTGCCATCTTGGATTTTGATGCCACAAGTGACCATATTTGGATGAGTAGTTGGAGCTTTAGAGGAGCGAGGGGTGGATCTGACTTAAGAATTATGTTCAGTATATTACAGATATGTTCTGTTCTGCTTTTTCTTTTTTTTTAATATCTTTGTCATTTCCCATGATCTTATCATCCTTGAACTATGCCACACTGCCCCCGTGGTTTCTATATCTGTAAGCTTTCAGAAAATGTGCAAAATATGAATGAAATGAATGCAGAGCATGAACAGAAGGCTCCATCCGCGTCTGTATACATATCTAATGTTTAGCATAAATAAGTCCCTAAACTACAAATCATGTCTTCTCTTGATTTTGGCCAACCATTTATTTAGTTTTTTAATATGTTTTGCTTATATTAATTTCTGTACATTATGGAAATCAGTTAACAGAATAGGGAATGATTTGAAAAGGTTTTAAGCTTATTACCAGAAAAAGATTGTCATTCAAACAAAAGCAATGGCAGCCCTTGATATTTAGTGTGATGGATTACACAATCCAAATAAATTTCAATGTCCCATACTACATTTTCATTTTGTTCATGAGTGAATGCAAAGGAACTGATGGCTTAATGTTTGGAAAATACATTCAAAACATGGAAATCCTCCGATATTGTTCTTTAAATACTATGGACACTATAGTGCTATATAGCCTTCTGCTCCCAAGCAGACTTTGTACTTTGCACATGAAGTGACTGACATACACAAGGTGCTCACCCTGAACTCTAAGCCTGTTCACCCTTTACTTAAAGTGTGGGTAGTTCGGTGTCTTTCGGCCCAGGTAGGCCAAAGGTTACAGTGAGTAGGGTTTCCAATTAGGTTTCCCTCGAGGAAAAAAAAAATAGAGGAAGAGGAAAGTCCATGCAGCTTCTTTTCTCTGTTTGTTGTTCTCTATATGGCTTGCCGTAATGTTGAAATATGTCTTTTCACTGATTTGGCCATTAGTGTTTTATTGCTTTGGATAATAACATCAGGTAAACATCTCAAGTGTAAACCTTAGTTTATCAGAGAAGACCTGAGGAGCTTTATAGCCCTTCTTAAAAATGTTGGAAAGTGGAACGACCTCTAACCGAGCTAGTACTCACAGTGTGTACATTAGGCCTCCAATCTTGGAATATTTCACTTTTTTCCCAATTGATGTCATACAACACAGGAAATGGTGGTCGTAAAAGCATTTTATTAGCGCTGCTTGTCGGTGGTATAGAGCAGAGCGACCTGGAGGGCGATGCAAGCTGTTCGTCTTGAGTACAAACAACCATTGCTGCCGTCAAACCATCCTGCATTGCAGCAGTGCTTGCGGAGGTTGCCAAATACTTTTTTTTTTCCTAAAAAAGCTTGAATTCTGGGTTCTGAGTGTAATGTGTAGTAAATCTTCCCAGCTTTGATAGATACATTTTTACATAGTGGTTGATGCGATATTAATTTTATCAGACCAATGCAGCCGAGGAAAGGCAAACTGTAATTCTCTGTGAGGTAGGTGAGTTTATTGGCTTTCCCCTTGTTTGGGAATAGAGGTCCAGTCTGTGGGGGTCAAACCCAATAAACGAAGGAGGCAGTGCCAAGTTGAGATGTATTTACTGAAGCCCCCTCTGCTTTTTCCCCACGGTGGAGGCTCATGTCCATTCGTAACCAACAGCCTCCATCTCTCTGCTCTCCAACAGTTCCTAGCCTGCAGCTCTCCTGTATTTGTGGAGCCGTCACAGTGAGAGGTAGGCAGCAGACACATTTTTTACAGCCCCACTGATTGGAGCAAGCGCTTTATTTGCTCTGGGACGGACTCGTATTTCTGTTTATTTTTGCAGTGCTCGGCTCTGCCTGTGTGTCTCTCTGTGGGACCAGGGAGGTGTTATACAGTACAGGACTGAAGTCACTCCTCCTTTATTAATGAAGTTTTTCAATAATTCCTCTCCCACTATACATTTGACAGTTACTTTTATTTCCCGATGTGTTTACTGTCCTGCTCAGAAATGTGCAGGGTCCTCTTTCCTGGTAACAGATGATCTCAGAGGAAAAGAGTGTTATCTAAGAGTGATTCAACAAGCCTTATTCAACAGAGGTACTCTTTAATCTGTGATCATTTCTAAGAACCTCCTTTAACCTGTAGTTATAAGACTTATCAGTTACAGACTGCAAATCAACATGGATATGTGAAAGGTTTAATGATCATCTCAGCCTTAAAATTCATTTAGAAAAAGCGACCTAGATCCTTCAGTTGCTTCAGTCTCTTTTTTTAACCCTTGGTAAAACCTTTTCATAAGAATTATACGCTAGTTTCTTGTTCAGGGTCCCAGCAAATACTTAAAAAGTATTAAAAAGCATTAAATTAATACATCTAAAAATAAGGCCTTAATTGGCATTAAAATACCCTTAATTAATTTTCCAGAAGTCTTAAAATGGGCAGATATGGGAAGTAGGATATTATGAATCTTTTTTTTCTAACGTGGCTTTGTAAAATTTCAAAATAATTGGTAATATCTATTTTTAAAATAATTGACTAAATGCCTCTTGTATTTATGTCATGCAGATCAGGTTAGAAGGAAGATTTCATTTTCTTTCTTTTTTTTCAACATTTAAAGTAGATTGTCTGGCTTTTTAACTTGGATTGTTGACCTTAACCCTGAGTGATTTATGTCAGTTCATGTCTTTTTCTTTCATTTTAGTTACTGCACATTTTTTAATTTTTAAATTAAATTCTGAATAGCATTAAAAACATCTTAAAAAATCTCAAATCTAACCTGCCTTAAGCTGTGAGAACCTTGCTTGTTATTGAGTATTAGTATCATCACTCCAGCAACCAAACTGAGATCCTTGTTCATTGAAAGATTCATGATGAGATGTAATTTTAGTATTCTCTTTCAATTTTCCGATTTAGAATAATAAAAAGAGTCGCTAATGAAGAGCTGCTAGAGCATTAATAGAAAAGTAGTTATGCAGAAGTCTTTATATCTGCTTAATGAGTCTCTACACAGCCCGCCATCCACACTTTTATGTGCAATTACATGAAGGCTACAGCAGCCTTTCTCAGCTCTCTGAAGTGCAATTACCTCTCATACATTGTCCATATATGCTCTTACAAAGCCGAAGACACCCCATTTAACATTCAGAGACAAAATGCCCTGCACTTTCACTTTGTCCCTCGCTCTCTTTTCTAATGATTTGTGTAATCCTGGCCTTGTTGCTATCTTTCACCATACAGACGGCTGTAAATGTGTCCAAGCGGGACTGTAATGTGGCATTTTCCTCCTCGCAGCCCTGATATCCTGGGAGCCCCAAGTGAAAGCAGTCTCAAAGTGCAGTCGGTTCGACTGAAACAGCTCATTTTTTTAACTGGGGCAGCCTGCCAGATCCTTGTGGTCGCTGTGGTGCGAGGGTCTCCAGATCTGCTACTGTTAACTGTGCATGGCACGCCTTCCCATTGACCTACTTCTCAACATTTATGTAATCCTAAAGCTGATTGGGGGCAAGGAGGATGTCATAGCCTGGTTAACCACAGGTATGTTCCAACATACACCAAGGATTTGTTTGGATAACACAAGGACAGGCCACGGAGGGTTTGTTTGCTCTTGGCTGCCACTAAATGAGTTGTTGTCATTTCATACTTTCGTTACAGGCTGTGACAGTGCAAACCCTTGAAGTTAGTTGCCTTTAGGAATGCAATATTTGACTACCATGACAGCATCAGACTGGGGCCTTTTTCCATTTATGCAACTACCTGTGTGACTCATGTATGAGTGCTTTGTGTGTCCTATGTGATTACGGTTTCTGTGAAAGTGACTGGAAGGAAATCATTAAGTACTGATTTCCGATGAGAGACCTGCACACTTTCACATTTTTTTCTGTGTGCATCCTCTATGTGTTAAGTGTTCCTGTCTGTTTGTGTGGATGTGTGGCCATGCCATAGAGTATAAGATGTGTATGAATGCAACAATAGTCATAACCCTATTAAAGCCTCTGCAGATTTCTCCCCTCATGGCTGCCATTTATTCAAGCCTTCAGGCGCTCTTTCTAAAGAAGCACTCAGTGAAACCGCTGCCCCTGGCAAACCTTTGACAAATCTATAAATGAGCCATTTAATCGCTCTTACTGCTCTCTGCAAACAAAGGGAATCATCTCTCCACTTCCTGCATGACGTCAAATACTTAATACCTGAAAGGTCCAGATAGCCTTATCCAGCTTGTTCCTGCATAGCTAATGAGGTTTGTGCATTTATGTTAAATTCCGCTTGGTCGATTGCCCTGAAATGCAGCCATTATTCCCATTCTGTATTCCACTGGTCTTTGAACTTTCCTCAGTCTGCATTAGGCCTTTGCTATCTGTTCCGATCATCATCTGTGTCCTGGGTGGCCAGCCAAACCCTATGACGCACAAGACTCACTGTTCAAACTTATGCCCTTTTGTCAACACAAGCAAATCACTTTTTTTCCCTTTGTTTGTCCACATGATTCTTTGAATCATTAGATGGCAACTTTTTGCTATTTGTTTATGTTTTTGAGTCATTTTCATATTCCAATAGAGGCCTTAAAGCTGCAATACTTTTTATATTAACCAGAAGGGCACTAGGAGAGCTCAGACCTCTGCCAAGGCCCAATGCCCTTTTTTATAATGTTAACAAAAGGAAAAACTAATTTGTGTATCCTTGTGGTCCTGTGATTCAGATGCGCTTCAAATTTTAGTGGGTTCTTCCTTGGCACATGCTGCACTGGCCCATCAAGTTTTATAAAATATTGCACGAGCAGTTTTTCCATAATTCTGCTGACAAACAGACAAACCAACTAAAACATAACTTTCTGGGCGGAGGTAACAATGGGTAAATGACTTTGTGTAGTGTGAGATGGGTCGCTTATTGTGATGACAAGAAATATCACTCAGCTCTACTGTTCGTTTGACCTTTACAGAAATTCATAGCATCTGTCAGCGCAGTTTTTTGGTTTTATAGCCCTGAAATTTGCTGTTTTGATTCACTTTCATCGGTCCTATCAGCCATCACCCATTTCTAGCTATGGGCTGCTACTTTAAATTGGGAAAAAAAGACAGGCTCATAAAACCACTGTACACTACATTGTACACTGCCCAACACCAAACAGCAGACAGGCAAAGTCACAGTCTAGCAGTCGAACATAGCATCCCTCAGGATTTGGTAGAGACCAAAACAGAAATAAAGTTAAAATGTTGAAAACAAAACCAAATTTTGAAGATAGTTAAAAGATGTGGCTAGGGCTCTGTCACTGTCCTCAAAGACATATTACATTTTATAAAGTCACATCTTAAGTTAGCTAATGTTAGCAAAATGCTAGCTAAGTAACTAGCTAATGTATAGCCACAGAGGTGTTAGCCTAATGTCAGATAGACAATGTCAGCCAGGTTCGCGTCCTCTTTATTTTTGTGGTAACATTAAAGAGATTTGGAAAATGACAAATAGGCTGGATGCAGACATATTCTTAAGATTAAGTAATAAATACCTAGACTACTTTGCAGGAGCAGCATTGACTGATGTTTTGTCATCCTCTGTCTCAGTCTTTCAGTGTCTTTTTTGTTAAGATCAGAAGCCTCAATTCACTTTGTTTTGCCTTCACCATAAATTTTAACATTGTGAATATATCCTTCCATTGCATACTGTAGTCCCTGCTGTTTGCTTCTTAAGGCTAAAATGTCAGACAAACTATAAATAAGGGTGGCAGGACTTAAGATCGGTCAGTTGTTGGAATCATATTTGCCAAGTGGCCAGAAACAGGACTCCAGACTAGGTGTTGACCGATATTAGTTTTTCAGTGCCGATACAGATATGGATTATTAGTACTTTATGAGACAGATAACCAATATTTGGAACCGATATGCATGTACAATAAAAACAAAAATATCTCTGTCGAAATTTAGAATTTAGAATATAACAAAATCCAACACAAAACATTGTAGCCTTTAGCAAATATTTAATCAAAACGGAAGCTTTCAACATCCTATACAGCAAGTTCCGTGCAACTTTTTTTCATAAAGTTTAGTGAAAATTTAAATAAAAAAATGAATGAATAAAAATAGTTATATTGCATATAGTGCATATATTGCAGACTGCCTTCTATGGTGTTGGTTGAGTGTAATACGCACACCTTTTCATTTATTCATTTTAACGACAATCATTACAATAAAACGCCCATACAGATAATTGGCTGGGCCAGTAATCTTTTGACCCCTACTTCAGATGATTGTTAATGTTGTTCTGTGTCTGCTGGATGTGTAAAAAAGCTAGTGATTCACAAACTTTTGGAGACTATGGTACCCTTTCAGAGAGCGTTTTCTTTATAATGTGTGTATATTCACACAGGTGTATATCAGTTTTATCAATTGTGACAAATTTACTGCTTAATGTCCTCTTTTTTGTCTTTACCAACCAAAATGTATTGCAGTATACCACTGATTTTGTAGCCTGCTTTATACATTCAAAAACTGCAGCTGATAACTGTCATTTAAAGAGGTTGAACTCCTTGCGTGTGAAGCTTGGAGGAATGCTGTGTCCCCATTATGTTGGAGCGTGGGACTCTGTTGCCGGGTGTAGGGAGGCTAGGATGACCTTCAGGAATGCTATTGTTGTGCACTCTATTCCCTTTCCAAATGCACTGTGCTCTATCAGACTGATGGTCCTCTTTAGCAGAATGCGATATCAACGGGTACCAGGGGCGAGAGAATGGAGAAGGGGTCCATAAAAAGGCCCAAATAAAAGGCTGTTCTCTCTGCTCCGTCTCCCCTGTCCTGTGCTGGAACGGCAGGAATGTGGCAGGCAGACCGACTGGGTCTCAGAGCCGTCAGCCCCTAATGAATTTTAAAAGGCCTTTTTCATTCAAAGCAGGGTGCTGGCTAACAGCATGTCGCTTGGCCAAGCACTCAGGGGGAAAAGGGGAGAGAGGAGAGAAGAAGAGAGGAGCACAGAGGGATGGAGGGAGAGGAGAATGAGGTGCTGGCATAGGGAGCTGGCACCAAGGCAGGATGGGGTATTGGATGTCCCTCACAGTGAGAGATAATAGGCCACTCTGCAGGAAAAGCTACTGTAGGAGCATTCTTGACCCCGCCACGAGGGTCTGAAGAGAATAGAGGGAATGTGAGAGACAAGGAAAGAAAGAAAGACAGAGAAGAAGTTGAAGAAGAGAAAAAGGGTCAGAAAGGAGAGATGGAGATACTGAAGATGGTGTAGTTGGACAAAAAAGAAACTTGAAATGTCTGCGCCTGTGAAAGGAATTGTTTGTTGTGCTTATTTGCTTTCTTGCCTAAGGTTAGATACAAATATCAATGCTACTCTCAATTACTGCCAGTAGCGCTTAGCTTAGCACACAGTCTGAAAAAGGAGGGACCATTAGCCTCGCTTATACCCCCTTTACTCCTAAATTAGCACATGTACGTAGTTTTCTTTAAAGATGATTACCACCACATCAGTATATCTCACCAGTAAAGGGGGCTCAAATTTGTTCACCCCTGCGTTGTATTTCCATCAATTCCGATCAGAGCTGGAGCTGTTAAATACCCATGACTACTGCAAAGTCATTTGACAGGGGTGTGAGTGCTGATTGCAACCTTTCCCATCACATTAAAAAGCCCGATGTTAGTTGGTCTTAGTGTTTTTTTACAGACATGCAAGGAGTAAAATGTCAAACCTTTATGCTTAAGGCTACCACAACTTGACAGTGCATTAACCTCAACTAAATGCCGCCTTTTGTGACAAAGATAATGAGCACTTTAGCTTCCACAAAGCAAAAAAGTTGTCAAAGACATACCTGACTAAATGATTGATGGACCTGAAATTCGCAACCGTACCGCTGATGGATTTACTCTTCTGTAAATGCAGTATGAATCACATGAGAAAACATTGACTTAATCTGCTGTAATTAGCAGTGTATCTGTGGGGAGCTGTTTAGGCCTTGCTGTGGCATGCTAATTGTTTTGTCAATCATGATTACAGCCCTGCCACAACCTATAGCATAACAAGAATTCATTTTATTAGACTGATGCAGGGGAAACCGGCTAACAAAGAAGAGAAGTGATCATCAATTCAGCTGGTGATATCATGGGGTCAAATGGATGAAAATGGAAAACGTTTTTCCCCACAACTGTTAGATATAATATTTTGAGATATCAATGATTGCAAGGAGCTGTGTCAGAGCAAAATCCCAATTGAACTTTAAAGCATGTGTGAGAGCAGAAGAAATGTGCAGTCCTGCCAACTATGCACAACTATATAGCTTATCTGCTTCAGTGAATCCCTGTTTCTGCTACAACATGCTGATGGTAGCGTCCAAATGTGCCATTAACTTCAAGAAGAATGCGGGTCAGAGGTGCGATGGTGTCAGGAGGGTTTTCTTGGCTTGCGTTAGGCCTGTTGGTGCCAGCTGAGAGTTTTTGAAACACCACAGCCTATGAGAAGATTGTAGCTGAGCAGGTGCATCCCTTTATGGTCACTGTGGTCTTTGAGTACCTCCAGCACAAACAAGATTTGTTCCAATAAGTCCCGCATTGTCCCTGGATCACAAGCAAATGATGAATCATTTGGGATGAGATGCAGTGCCATGTAGCGTTCTCTTTTCCCTGTGCAAGACCTGGAGAAGACTGTGCAGTCTGATTCCTCCATTGGACTGTTTAGGACTTTGAATGCATGCTTTTATAGGCAAAAATGGACCAATTCTTATTATAATAAAATATATTTAGTGATTTCTTTTGGTGTCAATACCCAGAAAATAAAATGATGTGCCCAAAAAGTGCCTTAAATCCAACTAACTGATGTTGGAATAGACTAAAAGATTCAGTCACTTGGCTCTAAAGCCACAGATTAATATTACAAAAGGTCTGCTTTGTGAGCATTTTAATCCTGTGATAATTCTAGTTTTTCTTGCAGATTTTGGGCAGCAGCCCTAATTATAGGTAGTGACAAATTACAGTAAGTGTGCAGTTTATCTTTGTGTAGTCACTGCATGCCTGACCGTCCACCAACTGTATACGCAAGACCATTACATCACGATGCTCAATCTTCTCCCTAGTTTGCATATTTTAGTGGAAGGAACCACACAAAAAATGTTGTAACATGTTATTAATTCATAATATTTTTCAAATGTAGCTTGTTGTAGTTATTTTTCAAACCAAGTGTTTGTGCTTTGTCCACATCTCATTTAGTATGTGCGCTTAATCCTTCATCTAATTTCACAAGCTACATTTTCAGGCCACACTGTTGGTGACAGCCATGGCGGGAGGCATAGTTTTCCGGTTGTCCGTCCAGTCGTCCATGTATGCGTATGTCTACATGTCTGTCCCACCATTCTCAGGAACATAACATCTCAGGAACTTTAACACAGTTAGACAGCCTAATTAATGTTCTCTACCACACACACACTCTCAGCAGACGGAGCGGATATCACACTTTTGTCTATGTTTAGGGGCCATTACGTTTCACATGGTGGGGGGGGGGGGGGGGGGGGGGGCTAAACACCCTTTGGGTCACATCACCACAAGTGATGTCAGAGGAAATGCCAGAGAGCTGAGGTAAAGAGCTGCTTCATACGGTCCTGCAGATTCCTGGGCAGACGACCGCTGTGATAGTGGAGGCTCCAGTGTGGTAGTGTGGTGGTGGAATTGAGGAAAAACAAGTGGCTGATAATGATGGTGGAGACACAGTGCAGTGTGTAAAATGTGTATGGCCATGTGAGGAGAGGTGTATCTCCTACATGTTATTTTAATTGTGTACTCAATATAATCAGTGCAGGGTATAAAATAATAATCTCTCCAGCTTTGCTATGCAAATCTGGCCTCGCTGATGGGCACAGACACGCAGAAAACGTCTTTGTTAATACATGAAATGTTTGAGGTGACTGAGGATTTCTTGCAAATGATGACTCAGTGATTGAGCAGGAATTACTTTGCTGGGCCCGCCTAAGATTCCGAAATAGTGGGACACAGAGACAACTTAACATATGACGAACAAACATCCAAAGCACAAGTTCTGCCTAAATCATCTGGACTGTTTGCTTCCTCAGAATCTAAGAAACCACAAATGAATCCGTGAACCCAGTTTCTTGGAAGAACGCTGTGTTGTTCCTGGTTAACTGAAGTAAAAAGATAAGCAGAATTCTTGCAGTGAAAATGAAACATTAAGGAGGAAAGTTTGATTATTCTGTGGGATTACACTGTCTGTTTTCTGGAAAGTGAAAAGATTGGGAAGGTGCCATTGTGGTCATAAGGGCATTTAAAGAAACAGTCATCCAAACAAACAGCTATAAAACTGAACAAATGTCATTATTGAATAAACACTCAGTTGCCAGTTTAGCTAGCTAAAGCTCATGCCGTCTAAAACAGCAGTTGTGCAATAAATCAGACCCTTGTGAATGTTTTACTGTTCAATTCAGAATTGTTAATTCAACTTTCATTTTAAATGTATTGCATCATACAGAGAAGTGTTTCTATTATTTAGCCTGGCCTAAATAATATTCAGTTTACTGTTAAAAAATAAAATAAAATCAATGTTGAGGTGTTTATTCAAAATGGGCTGTATACATCCTCAATGTTCCTAAAACCCAAATAATACTGGCTTATCCCCCATGTCTTAATCGGAAAATGCTACATGACCTGTATCAAATTAAAGAAAACTGTAAAACATTAATTGTTTTCAGATTCTTTCATTTATTTTGTAGAGTCCTCAATAAAATTTGGGATAATGTCATATTCTGAATAATAGAGTACTATTAGTGTGCTTGTAAATGTAGTCATCGATATAAATAGGATGGGCAAATTAGTAGAAATACCTGACAGTTTACTATAGTAGAAATCAACAGTACCACAAATCGCAGCCTCCAAAATGAATATACAGTCCAAGGTAGGATTGAATACCGTTATATATGTATTTACGCGTCAGGATAGGATGGTTACGTAACAATGTGTGCGTATGCAGGCCTTCATTGTGTCATCTTGGCAGTGCATTGCAGTCTACCTGGATGACCTCATGGTTCGGCCTTCCACATATGAGGAGAAGCAGGAGCATTGTGTTTGCCAAGAAGCACAGTGAGCAGGCTGAGGTCATAGTGAGATAGGGCTCATGGAAACACTGATGCTCTTGCTAACATGACTGGCCTTGGAAAGTACTCCCGCAGGAACCCCAAAAACAGGACAGTAAAATCACACTGGGCGGTCAGACAGGAAAGCAGACCAGCAGAGGTTCAGCCAAAAAAAGGCCTTCTCTTTCCTCAGGTTCGAGTTCAGCAGAGAGGACATCCAGGTGTAATGTGGTTTGCCCTTTCATTTTCCATCCAGGAGATGTGTTTCATAATATATGTTAATGCTGTCCGGGCGGCAGCCATCCTTTCACTTCCTTCCTATAAATATACGAAAGACAGTTGAACCAGAACATGAGGACAGGAAGAGGCTTTTTTAGAGTTTGTGTTGGTCCTTCGGCGTACCTTTTTTTCCACAGCCACTGCCTTGTAAAATGTTTTAAAGTACTTCCTCCAAAATGACATCATTTCATGGCTCATTAAAATGATGTCATCGCAACCTGTTGGGGAGAAAAGGTTTTGTTTCAGTGCACTCCATCTCAGGTCTGGGTAAACACTGTGCCTTACAGAAATCCAGTGAAAATCCTCAAACTGATTTTCATCATCTTGTTTACAGATGTCTGATTAGAACTGGACCGTATCATGATATTTCCGAAGATAGGAAATTCTGATGGTTTGGACCATTTGTTGGTGTCGCTTACTGCACATCATCACAGTTCTATCTTTTGTTTAATATCAGCAGATGTTTTAAGTACATGTCTGTTTGTGTCCTTGTGATTCTTCCAGACGGAGGCAATGAAGGACGCTCTGAAGGACTTGAATGTGAACATTGTAGAAATGACAGATGAGAACGCCACACTGGATGGAGGAGATGTGCTTTTTACAGGTAAACTACGTCCCCTCAATCACTGTATTTTGTTAAACAATTTTTAACAGCAGCCTGAGGCCATCCAAATATGGAAGATTATACAAAAATGAAAAACATTGTAGCTTTCACTCTACCTAAAGGGGGGGGCATCACATGCCTGATGCATAAAATGGTAGTAAAGCCCTCTGTAAGCTCTGAAAGTCATTTAATACACCCAAATATATTTATAACACCCAAGCATGCTTTAATTTAGCATTCTTTTGCAAGATGTTAGATTATACAGAAATGAAATATGTACATGGAACTATGAAGATGAGTCAGGTTAATGTCTGCTTTTACGTCTAGCTTGAGAGGTGGCACAGTGTCATCTGTGTCAGTTTGTAGCTTAATGGAGCCTAAAATTTAGCAATGTGTTTGCTTCGATATTGTTATGAAATGCATCCTCAGGTTTTATCACTGCATTAAAGGTCCAGTGTGTAGGATTTGGGGACACCTATTGGCAGACATGGTGTATAATATTCATAACTATGTTTTCAGTATTGTATAATCACAGCAAAATAAGACTTGCTGTATTTTCATTACGTTAACATGAGCTGTTTATATCTATATACAGAGCGGGTCCTCTTCCACGGATTCCCTATGTTGTTTCTACAGAAGCCCAAAATAGACAATCCAAAGCTCATAGTTCTCCTTCTGGGTACACAGGAGAAAATTGAGTTCTGCCACATCTTTGCTAGATCTCACAAAATCCTACAAACTGGATTTTTTCAAAGTCAAATGCCTACATATATATATATAAATATACATATATATATAAACATGAGAGGTATATGTGTGCCAGGATGTTTTAGTTGCTATTAAATGCAGGAGTGTTTTTGGATCTCACCTCCCAGAGACCCGAACAGTGTCACCTATGTGAGGTCAGTCGCACTGCAAGCAGAGATCCTAAAAAATAGTACACTGTTCACACACGAGTGAGTCTGTCTCCACCTGCCTTCTATGGTGGTCCAATCACTGTTGGGCAAAAGACAGTGTGTCACCAACTGTGCACAATAGATAGTTTGAAACAAATAGTTTGTAATACTGCAAATACAAGGGCTTTCGTCAGTGGCTTATGTCAAGATTATTACTTCAACATAGACCAAGGAGTTTTGCAACTTTATTTCAACATTGATGTCTACCATTTTCATACTAATACAACAAAATCCACAGAAAAACAAGGCTATATAGCTCATACACCTCATTTTAATCAGAACATAAAGCAAAAGAGAAACAATCATTTCTTTTTGTATTGAACATAACACCCCTCACAATCGAGTATTTGATGGATCAAGTAACAGACTGCCGATTTTGCTGCTCTCGGAGCTTGTAAACTGTAAAGTTGGTCTTGTGAGTGGAACGAGGGAAAGGCCATTGAGTCACTGAGGGCTTTTCTCCATGTTTTCTCAAACACCAGCTCACATTGTGACAGCAAATGAACATTGCTTTCCCCACAGTCAACAAAGATTAAGTATTTCTTTTATAAACTCGGATGCTTAAAATTTGATGTCCTGCATGGCATGCTTTTAAGTCAGTCAGCACACAGATAAGTAACATTTTTGGCGTAAACCTTTGCAATAAGTATCTGGCTCTTTAGAGCAGCATAACAAAAAAAATGTTTTTCCACCTCGCTTCAGTGATTGAGGTCAGTAATGACGTGGGTTGTACTTTAAATTTTTCCCTGTATGGCCATAAACAAACGCAGAAATTCTCCAACCATTACAGAAAATAGTTTTAAGCAGTAACATAATGTACAGGTTTCAGATCGGCTTGCAGGAATCTGTTAAAATCCTATGACAGGATGCTTTATGTTGTGTTTGTCTCAATCTCATCCATTATTTTTGCATCTCAAGACAGGTAATGTGTTACTTTTAACACAATAATTACAGGAATAAGTGTCACTCTGATTCAAAACAGGGGGAAAAGGGTCACGGGGAAGATTGACAACTGACCAGTCGGGTGTAAAGTTGGGTTTTACTGTAATCCACTACTATAAAAACTATGCTTGTACTGGTTCATTAAGTACAAATAAGAGAAAATAACTGTAAATAGAAAGCATATGAGAGCAGTGTGATAGCAGAGTGTGAGCTTCTGCAGTCTCAGCTCACAGCCTGTTGAGTGTCTGTAAGTTCATGTCAGTGATCCTCCACGCAAACATTTCTCTGTGCGACCTTGATGACCTGGAGCCTCAGTGCCACTAACCAGAGTTTCCCAAAAAATATTCTGTCGCAGAAACGTTATGTACCATACTGCAGGGTCAAATCAAATCAGCAGTAGTGCAGGCTCTCACCACGGGCCTCTTATTCCTCTGGCATCACATAATAACATTTGATGAGGGCAAAGAATCGTGGGTAAAGCCGTGCAGTGAGTCAAAATGTGGGTCAGTTTCTTCTACGCTGCGCAGGCCACAAGAAAAATGCATAGTACACTTAATTGGGTTTCTAGACACTGGCTCTACGTGCTCGTTCCTTCCAGCTGAAATCGGTTTCACATGGCAGGGCTAGAAACATTTCCTGTTGGCAGGGCTCAGGCTAACAGCTCATTTTGTAAAGTCTCAGCAGCTACATTAGGAGCCCATCCCTGAGCTCAGTGTGCTGCTGCAGCCTCGCCAGGCATTCAGGGCTCTGTCTGCCTGTGCCCCACCATGCTGACCACAGTTGGCCTTTCTCACAGGCATGCAGAAAGTCCACACTGTGGTGAGTGCAGTGTTCACCTACTGTAGCTCCACAGCCTCTCTGTTTTGCTGGTGTTTTAGACAAGATCATTGTAGACTTTATAGGTTTTTAAACAGATTTTTATGTAGGTTCCTACTACAGATATTATATGAATAGTTACTATAAATCTGATATCCCCTTTTCTGTCTTTTGCTGCATTTCCACTGCATATTTCACCTTGATTCAGCATCACGCAACTCTGTTTTGTTTGACACTGCGGACACCGCTTGAAAGTGCTGTGACATCAACCTCAGTTTGACACTTACTGAATCCTTTCATTAATGACCAAGCACAAAAATGATTGCACTTCCTCAATTGTACAGCATAGTGTACATAATGTATGGTGTACTTTTGAAGGCTGTCATAATAACATGAAAAAAGTCTGCACGCTGTGTCTCCCTTATGTGCAATTTATTTTCACCTCCAGAAGTGATGTTTTGAGCGACTGTGTGCAATTTTTTTCTCATGTTGTTGATTGCTATTCTTCTTGCCCAGCACCTGCTTTACATGGTTTTTGGATGTGCCCGATTACTATGTTTCTTGTGTAGTTTTCAAGGCTGCGATTTTTAAAAAATCTAGGTCAAGTGAATTTCAAAACTTGCCTTCGCTATTGGCGGTAGCAAAGCTGTGTTAAAATGGTCATTGTTGTGCAAGGTGTCCTGCGTTTAACAAGTGAAGACTCCCCAACCAATTGCTGGTCTTCAGTATTTTAATTGCACCCTTTAGGGCTCAATTCGCTTGGAACCTTGTCCAAGGTGGTACCAAAACTGTACCAGCAACTATCCATGACTTTCGCTAATGCACACTTTTGTCTTCTTTAATATGTATATTTATTTATGAATGTTATGTATTTATTTATGAGCAAATCCACACAGTTGTTGTAAGCTTATAGCCTTGGATTGTTTTTATTTACTATTTAGTATTTGTGGATCTGTGTAGTGACCATGCAGGCATAGATAATGCTGAATTTAAATTAACTACACTGAATGAGATAAGGTGAGGTGCTTACACAACTTCAGTGGCGTCTGATTCTGTCTTCAGGGCGAGAGTTCTTTGTGGGCCTTTCCAAACGGACCAATCAGAGAGGAGCAGAGATCCTAGCAGATGCCTTTAAGGTGAGTTTAAATGGTGCAGTTGTGTATAAAGTGGCAGAATCACAATTAATACTGAAGTAATGAATTACTTATGTTAATGTGTGAGAGAACCATTACATACCTTATATACATAAGTTCTAAAGTTAGCATCTGAATTTAAATGCACTTATCATGCATTTATGATAGTGCAATAATCTGTAAACACAACACTGACATGTAAGCTGACATGGAAAACATGCTCACCAACAGTTGCATAATATCCAGCAGAGATATAGAATCATAAGGATTTATTGTGAGCCCTGTTCCTGGCCAACTGCCAAATGTAAGTCTAATATTCACATTAATCTTAGCTTTGCTTTGGTTTCCATCAATTCCTGAGGGATATATCTTAAAGAAAAAAACTATTAAAATCTGCAGAATTAAGGGGAACTGCAGCTTTAAATATTAAAAATTAACGTAAGAAGTGTGTTGTTGTGTGGTAAAGACTGAACTGGAGCCAGTTTTGGGACAAAAGTGAGTTAAATCAGTCAGACATTGAGGTCAGTCCCAAAAATGTAAGTAAGGTTTTTTTTAGTTGCCAGTATAAAAAATATAGAAATGGGTTGAATCTGTTGTTCTGGGCACTTTACTGTATGAGGGTAATTCAAAATCTTAACAAACATGACCCCTTTTTAAATATTCAATCTTCATTGTGACTTCTGAAGTCTCTCAAATACTGTGAGCAATAAGACATTGCAAATGAGAAGGGAAGAGATAAATGTGTTATCAATCATAAAAGCTTTAGGCCAGGAAGGTAACATCATCATCACTCTATTCATTTGATTGTTTCATCCTGTTCTACCTCTTGTTCTCACTAATTCAGTTTATCCCTCCATCCATCTCTTTGTCACACCATGCTCTCTGTTCTGTTCTCTTATATCTATCCTCCATCTATTCACCTCTGTCTTAATCCCTTCAGACTTTCAGTTTATGTGGTTCATGTACTGTACAGAACATCCAAGTCCAGTCCAAACGTAGCACCAGGTAGAACATTCAGCAAAAAATAAAAACAAACAAGGAAATGACCTAAAAATGTTCTTATTCTAATTCTGTTACATAATTTAAATATATAAATATATATAATTTAGAATATATATAGCTTTCACAACATTTTTTTGTTGCTTTTTAAAAATAATTTTCTTAATCTAAATTCTTGCAATTTGTGGGACATTTCTTGCTGAGCTGCTTATTGCCCTTTACCCAAGTTTTTAAAAGAAATCAAACCAATTTGCCCAGCACTCAAAATACTTGTGAAAGGCATTGAAACAATGTAGAAAACTGATGTCGATCCAAGTTTCAAGGGGTTGAAAATCTCGGAAAGTTTGGGGAAAATTATGGATTTTGTATTGTGTAATGACATTGTTACAGGGATCTTCCATGAATAAGATTTAGCCTAATCTAACATGGATTACGTAAAAACAACGGAAAATGTATTTTCTGTAGCTGTCGACGTGATGTAGTGTGCAACAATGTTTTGTTTACCATCACATATGTTTGTTAGTTTTCTTTCCGCATTTCCTCTTTCTCTCGTTTTATTATGGGCCCTTGAAAATTTGTGGAAAAGTTGTTTTATCAATGAAAATGTGTGGGAACCCTGTATACAGTAACTATATGTACATTTCTATCCACATAAAAGTAAGATTAACCAAAAGGATAACTACTTATGTTTTTCTGTTGTGTTATTTAGCACCACTAAAGCTGAGCACTCTGAGGTTATTGATGGACGCAGCTGTTAAGAGTCTCAGTGGCAATTAGTCGTCAGTGCCCTCCAGGGTCCAGGCCTCAGTTGGCTTTGAGGCATTTTTAATCAGCCATTGATGCAAACCTTTGCCACCTCTGAATACAGTGATTAAACAGCCTGTTGATGACACTGATTAAGAGGGCGATTTGGGAGTGGGAACACCTGCCTCATTAATTACTTCATTCATCATCACCATCATCATCACCTCCATGTTGAAAAAAAGCATTGTAAAGCTGTTGTCTTCCTTGAAAGCAAAATACTGTTATCCTTTTAATAAATAAACTGTGTACTCCTTTTGGAGGCCAAGTACAAGTCTATGTAAAATATAATTCATAGCTTCTCCCCTTTAAAGTGGACAAATCAATTAAATAATCACTAATAACTCACCGTCATAAACTGCTCTCATAGCAGGGAAAAGCACTGTTAGAAGGATGTCTGGTGATATTTTTCTTTTTTTTCAACGAATCCCTTAAGAAACCAAAACCAACAATAAATTGATCCAACTAATTATTTCAGTATGCCCTATGTAGCCGGACCCAGACAAAGCTTATTATTTTGTTCCAAAGACTTCCACTGTTGTGCAAAAACTATTCAAAACACATCAATGCCCCACAGTGTTGCACTGAGTTCCTATATTACAATGAACGTGCACACTGTCCTGCAGCTGTAATTAATCCCCATTGGCACTACTTCAGTAACATTTGCTAAAAACAACCATGCCTAATTACTTAGCCCTTTTTTATGCCTCCACCATGGTTAGGTTTTTTTAAGTTGTCTGTATATGCATATGTCTGGTGCTTAAAAATCGCGATATCTCAGAACACCTTGAGCAAGTTTCTTCTAAATTGCCACAAACTTCCACTTAAACTAAGTGATTAACTGACCGGATTTTTGTATATAGAGGTCAAGGTTACTGTGACCTAGTGTCCATCTCATTCTTGCTGATGCAATATCTCAACACAGCTTTAAGGGATTTTCTTGAATTCAGTGCTGCCAAATAAAATATGTGTGTGAGGCACCCATGTATTAGAATATTAAGCTTATTTGCAGCAACATATATATCTGACTTATTGTTTACTGTCATAGCTACAAATGAGTCTGGACAGATATAATAAGTATATATTTGTAACCCATATAAAGATTTATGTCTATAGTAGGAATAAATTAGCTCACAACTGAGTGCCATAGACAAGGCGGAGAGGTCAGAAACTATTGAGAGAGAGATGCATTGAAATTTTTCTTAATTTATTGTTTTTACAGTAAATATACACATAAATGTACAAGCACATACCCCCAAACCCCCAAAAAGTACATAGATTGGGGAACAAATAAATAATAGGTAAAAAAAATCATTAATAAAAAGAGTGAAAATGTATTGCGAAAAACAGTGATAACAATAAATACAATTATAAAGATTTATAATAAAATAAATTACATGAAACCAAAACATTGGTTTGTTATACGTTACAAAATTGTAGAAATTTGCTATCACGTTTACAAAAAAGATAGAGTGAGCGTGAATTCTATAAAGGGGGATCAGGTGTCTCTATTTTTCTGATGGGACTTAATTCTGTCGTATCTAAGTTTTTTTTTTTTTTACAGTATTAACACTTCTTTGATCCAATTTATGGATGATGTGGGCTTCTCAAACTTTCAGTTGCGGACAATAAGCCTTCCGGCTACAAGTGATACAAATGCCATAGAATTAGCTTTGGGTGTAGAGATGTCTACGTCCTCACTAGGAACTCCAAAAAGCAGTCATTGGATTGGGCTCAATTGTTTGACAACAGAAATGTGCATTGGTGGTTTTGGTCTTTTCATGGGATTTGTTGACAGTAAGAAGAATATTGATTGCTGACCTTATCCTTAAAGTAAATGTCAACAGTAAGTGTATAAGCCCTGTTCATGTCTCCTTTCAACCCTTGTTAATGTTGAATGTTGATTTGTTTCATCATTTCCTTGCTGACTCCTTTCAGACATATTTCCCATGCGCTGTGGCCTGACTTTGATTGCCACAAGTAAGCTCAACAATCACCACTCACACATGACACACATCCAGAGGAAATGTTACGCAAAATATCCCAAACATCACTGAGACGGATTGAGGCAAACTGGGAGGATTTAGGCATGCAGTCTGCAAACAGGGTCACGGTTTAGGTCACAAACACAGACTGATTCTATCAGTCTTGTTTACTGTTATTGGAATGTGAAGAAGTTTCATACCGCAGACTTTATGCGTGTCGCTTTTGGATTTGCTCTGAGAGACCGTGACAAAAGAGAAAAGCCGGCCGACTCTCAAGTTCAGAGGTGGGTCATGGCATGGAGAGTTCAACACATTACTGTAAGACGAATGGCCTTATTGCTGTGCTTCCCTTTTCCCATCTGTGTCTGATTTGAATTCCTCATTATGGATTCCTCCGTGTTTTCTGTTATCTTTGATAAGACAGGACTTAATGATGCGTCTCTGGCAAATGACACTCGGAAAAATCACTTGAGCATCCATTATTGTTATTTTTTCCGCTTTTTATCAGATTGATGCCTCCTATCACTGTTGTTTTTTCCTCTCATTATCAAATTAAGGATCACTTCATTGCCAGGTTTGTTTAACGCTCAGCAACTGCGTACAGATGTCGATGCTTTTTTCTTTGTGGTCCTTGAAGAGGTCAGAGCAGATGGTGCTGTTAATCGAATGAGTTTGTACGGGAAGAAGTCATTTAGAGGCCAAACTGCTTCCTTTTGTCTGCAGCTAAAAGGTGTTGACTCTCATCTTGTACCAATTCGACACGAACATGGACACCGCTCAAGATCTGCACAGTGCAGCTCAGTGTGCTGTGCTTCTGGGTTGATCAGTAGTGTCTTTTCAGGAGACAACATGGCAGTAAATCAGCTTGTTTAGTGCAGATGAAAAGCAACTCTGTCTCTCCTTAAATTCCTATAAGGATTTGTCTTGATAAGGAGAAAAGTTTGACTCGTATTTATAGCTTTGCCCCACAACAGAACTTCCTCTTCATGGATAATGAGTCAAGGAAGTTCAGATTACATAATTCCCAGTTGTCCTTTTCCTATTTTCTAAACAAGTGCCAAGGGGAAGGATTCAGGAAAACATAAAGGAGATGGAGTAATTTAAGCTTTGTGCATGATGAACTGCCAAGTGCTATTCTGTATTTCAGTCAGTCAGTGAATCATAGTGCTTTAATTAAGCTAATGATGCAGTACAAATATTGACCTGAAAAGTGTTAACATATACTTGAATGGAAAATGTCACATAAGAGTGAAACTGTGGAAACTATACTTCATAGGGTTTCACGAAACTGAGAGCCATAAAAACCAATGCAAAACATATTATGTGATTAAGAAAACATATGGATGTCAGTTCTGAGGCGCAAACCAAAATTTATATGCTCATATGAATGTGTTCACGTTGATTCGAGAAGAAGAGGTCTTGGCAAATAAGCTTGAAGTCTCATATCCTATCATAATTCAAAATACAGCTCGTATCACTTCAAGGTTTACAAATCTCTGAAGAACTCACCTCTGGCATTTGCAATTCTCAAAAGGCTTACGGTATTTCTAACTGTCACAAACTGTGAGTCTATGCATCAAATGCTCAATCAATCAACTTGAAAGTGGGAACTTCTTCCAGTCCAGTGGAACCATAAATCAAAATCATAACAAAGTCAGTGGTAAAGATGATGTTGTTTCAGCAGGGGATGCTGTGCTATAATTCTTCAAATATGAACCACAGGCTTTAATTACTGCAAACAAGGAGGCTTTCAACTGGCATTTTTCTGAAGTGCCCAGTCCAAAATCAGCCGTCAAAGGCTAAAGATAAAACACTATAGGCCCCTATATATTACTTAGTACTATACTGAAGAAATGTATACTGTAGTAATGATCGCATGCTGCACTACTAATTTCCATAAATCATTCAAAATGGATGCAATCTCAGGCCCTGACAACATACTTTCTTAACTGGCCTCTTTCTATGAGTGATGGGATCCTACATGAAAGCGAACTTTTCTACTGTAGTTTGAACAGCTTTGGTCATGTCACATGAGAGATTTCTATTTTTGTGTTTTTTATACATGCTTCTTACTCTTACTAATTGGTTTAGTGGACAATTGTGATGTCTTCAACCAAAGCAAAAGTATGCATGCTCATCCAATCCAAACTTGGAGCAGGTGCTGAACCAAACATAAGAGAAAAGTAAAAAGGCAAAAAAAAATGGCTTGCACACTGCAGGGCTCCCATTATCAATTATTTAACGCACCAAAGTGATGTTTTGAGCAAGACAGCTCTTCATCAGACCAGATTCACACTGCAAGATTCCATCTTAAATACGTATATGAACAGTCATGTGACCAATCATGTCAACAATATACATGTCAGTAAATACATAAAAATATATAAATATATAATCACACACAAAGTACACGTATAAATATGTGTATAAATATACATATTGTCCCTGGTGTCTTGAACCAAACCCACACAGTCTTGATGAGGCAGAGTAGTGAAGATTTTGCCTGTTACATGCTTAATAACTAATTAACAAGGATGTTTTCCCTAATCTCTAACTTTGATTGTTGCTTGTTAGGTCATTCATATTTAATGTTATAGAGATACTTACAATTTAAAACAAAGTTTTTAAAACACTTAACCCCTTGAAACCTGAGCAAATTCACTCGATTTGTTGTAAAAACATGGAAGGAGGGCAATGAGCAAACACAGAAGAAATGACCCCAAAATCAGCAAGAGCTGGTACAAAGTTCAAGAAAATTAACTGGAAATTAGAGGAAAAAAAGTTAAAGGAAAACAAGCAAACAAGACATGGAAGAAGTGCTTATAAATATAATAATTCTGTGACAACATTTTAAACATGTAATTATGATAATTATAGATATATATTTTTTTCCCCAAGACATTTCCCTAGCTTCTTTAAAAGGGGTTATCTGACTCTACTAATTTCTTTCTCTACTAATTTCTCTACTAATTTGTGGGACATTTCTTACCATGTTGCTCATCCCGTGTTTTTCCCATGTTTTTGAAAGAAATCACACCACTTTGCTCAAAGTTTAAAGCTTTAAATTGTGAAAAGGTGTCTGAAAGCAGCACAAGAGAAGTGATGTCCACTCCAGGTTTCAAACGGTTAAATGACACCTGTGCCATTTTATATAACCTGCAGTAACATTTAAACATTTGGTATGCAGCGTCCTGCAGCCAGAGGAAAGCCTCTCCAATCAGACTCCTACAAGATGCTCTGTAATGTCCCCGTGAGCCCCGGGCTCAGTAGTGATTCATCTCCCAGATACTCCTGCTGTTTCTACCCCTGAGCTGCCCAATACTTTATTTTAAAGGTCATTTTAAACCCAGTTTCCCAACACTGCACAAGCCACAACAGTTGTCTCTAAGATAAAACAAGCAACAACTAAAAAATAATATATTGCATCACTTCACTTACACTGACTGGAGCTGCAGTGCTTTGTTTTGTTTCCAAAGGTTTGTGAGCATCTGTCACTGACAAAGTTAAAATTAGTGCAGATTTAGTATAGTTGTGTGTAGGCTCTGCACAGAGCCCTCGTTGTGAGCATTTGAACTTGTTCAATGGCAAGTGCATCACTCTGCAATTTCATCTCCAAAACTCCAGTCAGCAGTGGGGTTTGTGAGAAGCGCTGTAATGTTTGATTGATTCAAAGCACACCTAAAACACACATAGAACATGGCTTAATATTGATAATATCAAACACAAGTACAAAATGCACCTCCAATATAACTTCACAGACAAATCTTTTTTACGTTTGTCGATTGATAAACACTTATTCCCCAGAAATGCAACAAGCCAACATTTTTAGTATAAGCCTATGACACTTTACATTGAATAAATTAGCCTAGTGGCTATCAAGCTTTCTTTTACTCATATGAAGTAAGGATATATATACATAGGCTCTGTAGTCTTATCAATTTAGCATTTCTTATTTGTGTGTTTCCACAGAGGGAAATTTTTTTTTAGCTAACAAAAATAATCAGTCTGCAGCACTGCAATGTGTTGCATTTCTGGGACATGTCAGGTCACGGCGTAGGGTACGCATCTATGCAGACCCTTCTCCGTAGGTTGTCAGTTCAGCACAAAATTATACATTCTGTTTGACATTGAGTTTTCACACCTGTACAATCCAATCCAAGCGAAAGCATCGATTCATAGAGCTATGCAAGTCATAATGAATATGTGTGAGATAATGTCACCACAGAGGTTCCATTCTTTTCACAACATTTTTTTCATTGCCTGGGTCTATTCTGTCTTTATATTTAGTTTTACCTAATTGGATTATGTTTTGCAGGACTATGCTGTTTCGACCGTGCCTGTGCTGGAAGGGCTTCACCTGAAAAGCTTCTGCAGTATGGGAGGACCAGGCCTGATTGTCATCGGCTCCAGTGAACCAGCACAGAAAGCCCTAAAAGTATGAACTTTGTGTGTTTAGTATGTGTTGAATGTGCAGTAAAAGCATCATCCCATTGCTATGCTCACCCCAGCTGTAGTCATGGAAACCACTGAATCAATGTAGTGGCATTGTTTTTTTGTTTTTTTTTAAACTATGACGCACATTGACGCAGCTGATTTTTTTCTTTTTTCTTTCTTTCTGATTGACTCTTGGCCCAATGCTGTTGGTGTTAACAGCTCTGTACTTTTTTTCTCCCTTTCTGCAAAGTATTCAGCAAGAATAACACTACAAGACAGGACATCACACGTGTTGATCCAGAGCAGACTCCCTTACTTACAGCTTGATTGCTGCTTCCCGCTGCAAGCACATTGAGACCACCTGTCACCTTAATCCTTCCTCATTAATTCATATTCTCAGCTAAGCTGAGGGGATTGCCCCTGGCACTCACTCCCCAGCTTCAGCTGCAAAGGTATTGTCCTTCCATTTAACAGCTTGAGCTCATTACCGCATAAAGGGCTTCTGAATCGATCAAGCTCCAGCGCAACAATAGCCCTCAAATAAGAAAATAAACGCAGGGGATGCTGTAGGACTAAACATGAACAGGAGGCAGTTTACCTCGTGACAGAGACAGATTGGTCGTTTTCACAAAGACAGTGATAAATCTAAGCCCATCCCTCTGATGGAATTGTCCTTAAGATTCTCAAACATCAGCACATGAAACAAATCTTTGACGACGCTGCGACTGAGATTTGGCATAATATGTAGTGCCATATTGCACAGTATAGACACACATGCGGTGTGTTTAATGACATAAGTATGAGGACTTATACAAAATCACATACACCCTTGGCCTTGCTGGCAGGGCTTTCCTCTTGCCTACTAGAGTGACATCTCCCCCTACTGGCCCAATCCTACACAAGGTTACTTTAAGTCAAGCAAAAGCCACTTAGTGTATCTCAGGGGACAATTAAAACCAGCTCATCTGACAGCACATCCTAATGAAGCAAAGTACTTGAGAGCAGCACAAGGTCGGACTTGTTGGTCTTGTGTGCATGTTTGCATAGCTGAAGTGTACACAGGAAGTTGAGAATCTGTGCATAAACACACGTGATAATTGATTTTATATTCTTGTATCGACTCATTAAGATTCCTGCCTGTTTGATCACCCCAGTAATTAGCTACTGGAGCGAGGAGTGGCCGTTAGTGAGACTTAATAACAGGCTGCTGCTGCTATCTAATTACAGCTTACGTCACCCTCTCTTGCAGCAATTAGCTGCTGTTTTAAGGGACTTTTAACGACCCCTGGATTTGTAATTAGGTAATGTTCTCTTTGGGAGGGGAGTGAGATCTCATGAATGCTGTTTTAATGAATTCAAAGTGCTTGTTTTGGATGTGGATGCAGCTCTTACGGCTCTGAGGCTCCTTGTCTGTGTACCCTAGGACAAAGACACTTTGTCCACATTAAAAGTGGAGCCTAAGTCATTCAGTTTGTCTTTAGGGAGCTAGAATTGTGCTGCTATAAAATATTCAGACAAGAGAGGAGACCCTGACCTGCTGGCTGTCTGGGTTTGTAGTAGAAGGTCTGTATATGTACATATCACTGACATCTGGTTAAAAAGAATGTTCATTTTTACTGTGGTGAGCAGTGTTGATTTGTCTTTATCTGGGATGTGTGCTCAGAATGTGTGTTTGTGTAGTCAAGGTGTAGTCTCCTGTCTGTGTTTAGCTCTCCCATGGATGAGAATACACATTGACCGGATGGATTTCATCATCCATCTGTCGCTGTCACTGCCAAGCTTCACTCATGAAGTCATCATCCCGAAATACTGCCTCTGTCAGAGGCTGCAGCACCCACTCCCTGTACTCTCACACACTTCTCCCTCCCTATAATAGGTTTGCTGGGCAGACTCTGGCTAACCACTCACTGCTGTTTGATTCATGAGGTCATTACTCAGAACTGGTCCGGGTTTGATCTTCACCTCAAGGATGTTTACATGCTTGAGTTTTTATAGATAATGAGTTGTAAACACAACGAGGGCTATATTCAGGATGAGTTGTGTTTGACCAAATTTTGATCACAAACATTTGTACAAACTAGTTGCCAAAATATGAACGTAATTTACTTTTCCTATGAACTTTGATGTTTGATTAAAAAAAAAAAAAATGAAATGAGTTATCTAGCATATGTGATATTTTTCAGCTGCAGTGTCAGAGATCAGCAGCAAATGCCACATTTAAGGTAATTTAGATATATGTCTCTGAATTGTCCTGAGAAAGTAAAAATCAGACAAGATCAAGAATCTAAAACCACCCTAACGGCTACTGCCTACTGAGGCACAGCGGAGCTTTGAGCTGAATGCAACGCTCTATTACACCTAAATGAAAGAGTTGGTCAATTTCCACTGACTTCCATAACAGCTTATATCATCAGCCTCAAAACAACATACAGTATATTACCCTACTTACGGTCGAAATTTTAAACACCACCCTATCATCATGAAACAGTTGCAGACCTGTTCCAGAACTACTTGTTTGGGTTTAGGAAAACCATCATGGTTAGGCATTATAAAGGTACCTTTGTCACTGATGTAACATGCCATAATACTACATGAAATATTCTAAATAATAAATAAATAATAGTCTGTGAGAAAATGGCTCCACTTCTAACTTCATTTTTTAGCTCAGAAAACATTTTCCTGATGACTCAGTGGTCTCAATGGCTAGTTTCAAGTCTTCTTCAATACAGCATGATTGTTTGTTGTAAATTATATTCCCATTTTAGAATAAAATGCACCATAAAGCAGGGTGTGCTTTAGTGCATGGATACCTTGTGATTGACAAGCTGCTACCAATGTGACCCGTCAGATAAAGGCGTAGCAATGTGTCATTGACAGTCCGTCAGTCAGATCCACCCCTCACCCCTCCCCATCTCCACCCTTGATTTCCAAATGGTCACCATTGGCTGCAAAACACCAAGGTGGTGACGGACAAAATGCCAAACTCAAGGCTTAAAAACGGTATTTCACAAACCAGTGGGTGATGTCACGGTGGTTACATCAACTTGTTTTATACAGTCTGACCGGCAGACATGGCCATCCCAGGAGTCACAGCTCCAGCATGGCTAAAAAAATGGATGAGCTTTGCAGCATGTATCATATCAGGGAAAGGACCATATATGGCTTTTGAGCAGTGGGCTTCCTTGCCAAGTATGTTATCAAGTCCCTGAGTCAGCAGCAGAGTCTGCCAGCAGCAGCTGATATCACATGGTACAGTGAAGAATTTCTGGTTTGTTGCCTTGTTTGTTCAAAGGTAGTAGGAAAGAAACATTAAAAATGTGAATTGTTCCAGGGTGCTCTTCTGGATTCTGTTCTTTTCTCAGCATTATCAGAGATGTTTGGCATCCTCCCCTCCCTTCCCTTCCTTCATCATCCATCGGATACATTAGGGTGTAGCAATAAACACTCTCTGTAGACCAATAATATTTTCAGAGTGAAATGTGTGTCAAGGAATAACAACAAACATTTACAGTATTGTACATCAACAGGAACTAATTTCAGTTTCATTTCCCCTCTGCAGTTGGAAGCAGCCCATTGTAATATCTGTCTTGCACATCCTGCTGTTGTTCATCAGCGAAAAGAAGTATTGTAAAACTTTTAGAGACTTCCTGAGACGGCTTACTACAATGAGCGTCATAAATATTCATATCAGGGGCCAAAATACAGATCATGCTGATGACCACCGTGGACGGCATCAAGTCCAGTAAATTGTCAGTGTTTACGTTAACTGGTTGAGATTGCCCAGGAGGGGATTTTATTACCTTCCAGTAAATATTTTGTTTTAGCAGCTCTGACTGAGCACATTCTGCTGCCCAGTTACCACTCTGTGTATTAACTGGACCTCAGCCACTGTCCAGAAGTAAGTTGCTGCTGATGTGCTGAAGCTGTATGCCTGGTCCAGGGCCAGGATGACTGTGTAGAAGCCTTGGTTCTCCGTTTTTTTTCTCTGGCTGTTAAACAGTTGATGATGACGCACAAATCTGAGGCTTATTAATGATGTCAGTCAGCTGAAATGCTGTTAAGAGCATCTGAAAGTCTCATCTAAGTATTACTTAAAGACATCAAGGTAACCTGCCCTTGATTTTTAATTTCTGGAGCCCTGATGTTTCAATAAATTAAACCATCTTTTAAAAATGTATGACAGACTAATCCGGCCTTAAACTGATTCATTTGGACTCACCGCCTTTAAACAGAGAACCGACTGTTCCATTAGCTAGGTGAATTTACGGAGGAATGAATTGCATTTCATGGACCCAACTTAACACAAAGACACGATGTAATTCTGCCGTAGGACATTTTTCCTCATAGCAATAGTTATTACTGAGAAAACACAATGTTTTAGAGACTCTGTGTGAAACAGGAACTGTGTTCTTTGGTGGAGTCACCCTTTATTCTCAACTCTACCACTCTTAATCCTACTGTGTGTGAGAGACCGTGTTGGCAGTCACGCACATGGACAGTGTTTTCATTTAGAGCTGCTGCAATCACCTAACACACCCACAAGTGATCTGGGAATGTGTCTGCTCGGGTCACACACATGCAGATGTACAGTATGAGCACACACTGTATGTACTCCACCCTGAAGCCTTGCACTCAGAAATGACACTGTCAGCTCCTGTAAAATGAATTTGATTTATTTTGTCAATTAGGGCCTGTTAATTTAGTGTTTATACATCCAAAGTGAGTTATGGTACTGGCGTAATGCATGATTTCCCCTTTTTAGTCTGTGTTTAACTTTGTTGTAGCAAAATTTTAATTACTTTTTTGGCTTTGCACGGCACTTCCCAGAACATATAACAATGGGTCCAGTCGTGTGACAACTTTTTCCTCGGGTTTTCTTTTTAATGATGGGATTTAGTGCTCATACTAACCGCACGATTGTTCTTCTGTTTATTCCAACCAAGCAGTGTTGCTGCTGCCAGAGATATAAAATGTGTCACTTCCTGTGTGCTGAGTAAAGTTTCCCAGGAAAGCCTTTTCAGTTAAAACAGCACATTTGCTATTGGGTTGGACCAGTTGGACATCTGTTTACATCGCAATAATTTTTTTTTTTTTTTCAGGTTACAAGGAGTGTGAGTGTCTTCAACTTATAATGCTAGTAGTCTAGCAAAGCAAAGTGATTCATATTTCTTTATGATTCACATAGGAAAGGGCCTTTCATGCCTCAGCAAACACCCCGATCTTCCCTATTGCAGCAGATCCAGTCAGTGGGAAATGAAAACATCTTCTGCTACAAAGCCCATTGTGCTCACAAACCTCACATTTTCCTCCCACATTTGTAGTTGTGTCATCACATTCGCTCATACCCACTCCTTAAAACATATGTGTGTGTCAAGCCAGATGTCATACGTTTTGCATTTTTGATGCAGAGTAGTCCCATAGTCCCATAGCTGGCATTTGGGGAATTTTATGAGCAAAATCTGATCTACAGCATTGTAAACTTCAACTTCATATTAATATCAACTTCAACATAATATTAATGGCCGCCTGGCAACAAATGATCTCATATTACAGTTAAACAGCAGGCTAAAACATGTTTCTAAAAATATTTGACGTAAGAAATAGGCACATCAGTAACAGAATCTTGGTTTATATTTGATCAGCACTGCATAGCAGTGATGCCAACTCAACTCTTAGCTAGCACTACTCTCCAAAGTTCACTGAAAGTTGCTAGATGAGGTTGTACAGAAGAATAGAATAGAATATAGAATATTCCTTTATTGATCCCCCATTGGGGGAAATTTCAAATGTTACAGCAGCATGAAAAAAGAAAAGTGAAATGTAACAAAGAAAATAACAATAACAAATAACAATAAATAAGTAATAAAATAAGTATGTACATAGAGGAAATAAGGTATGTACACATAATAATAAGTAAGTAATAGAATAGTATGTACACAAAAGATGGATTTGAGAATAGTACAAAAAGTAGTACAAAAAATAGTACGGTAATTTGCATAGCGGTGACGTCATCACACATTAATGGAGGCATTAAAACTTTGCCGAATTAGATTAAACAAAAAAAATCTCAACAAAAAAATTAAATGACATGAGAGCTATGGCAGTTACAAAACAGTGCAGCACTTTCCAACACTTCCAATCCAGCAAGAGCTTTACTTTAACCATAAAAACTCACTACAACTGAACTCCCAGCGCAAGCAGCGTCTCCTCTCCTCCTGCCTACCACACAATTACTGCATGGCTCAAGAGGAGAGAGGGGGAGAGACTCGGTGCCAATGATGGAGGTGGACGTGATTTCTCTGAGCAGCATGCATGGGAATGAATTACAAAATATTTAACTAAATAGAAATAAAATTGCCTAGAGGTTCAGAAAAGTCGCTAAATATAGTGAAAAAGTCGTCAAGTTGGCAACACTGCTGCTTAGTTTTACTGTTTGATCTCAGTTGTTTCAGTCCCCCCTTTTCACTATGCAGGAAACAGTATCGTGCCCAATTCCTGGTCACAAACTCTCGCGATTACAGCTGAGCTGGGCACTAAAAGATATTTCTGAGAACCTTTTTACTAGAGAAATCGGCAATACAGTAATAGATCTCAGTTTATATTTTATAAGCACTGCCTAGTTTTACCATTTGATATGAGTTTGAGAGAGAGCGATATGCAGGTCTGTCTCTTGATCCACTTCTCTGTTTGTGCCCGTGCTGGCGGTATTGGTGGTGGGCAATATAAAAATGTGCAAGTACAGCCTATAGTCTAAGCAGCAGCCCAGGAGCCAGCAAAAGGTTTGTTGACCAAGGAGCAGGGAGATCTTAGCACTGGTTAGATAGAGGGAAGTTTAACACAGTTTATTCACACACACACACACACACACACACACTGCCCTCGATGTTAGATACAAAGCTGGTTAGTTATTGGCAAAGAATCCCTTTAAAGACAGAGGGTGATGACAAAAAGAGGAGCATGGAGAGAGAAGAAATAAGAGGATGTCTATATCTGATGAAACTCTCACTTCTCAAAATACCTTTTCTGAATGTTGACGCTTTGGATTTTTTTTTTTTAAACACACTTTCCACCTCCCCTCCCCTCCTCGTCTCTGAGGTATCCGTCCGCAGATGTTCTGCTCATAAACATTAACAGGCACCTGCCTCTCCTCTGGTCATAACATCCTCACCCCCCGACTTCCACTTGGCAACAGGGGCGTCTTCTCAGCCTCTCTCCCCTCCCCTCACCGCCTGTCCCACCTTAGCCTCCTTCAGATTGCATAAATAACATGACATCTGCTGAGAAAGAATGTCTGTCTGCTCCTGTGTTCTCCATTAAGGCCCCCCAGGCCCCGAAAGTGGTTTGGCCCGCAGAAAGATGTGGTGTTGCCTTTGGTATTGTGACCTTGCTTCTGACTCAAAGTGCCTGATAGTCTGAATAACTGTTTTCTGTCTGTCTCTGTGAAAGTCATGTGGACACCATGCAGCCTGTTAGTTAACCTAAATGTCTATTGTCTGTCTTTTATCTGTGTGTGTAGATTATGCAGCAGATGAGTGACCATCGCTATGACAAACTGACGGTGCCTGACGACTTGGCTGCCAACTGCATCTACATGAACCTACCTAATAAGGGGCATGTGCTTCTGCACACCACAGCAGAGCAGTATCCAGAGAGTGCCAAGGTAATGCTCGGCTCATTTCACATCCACACAGCGTGACTTTATCTCATGCGCAAAATCACATATTCATTTACAATCCTGAGGCTACACCTTTGGGAGGAAGAAACACCGTCAGGACAGCCACGCTGGTTTAGTGGCTTATATTTAAAGAGCACTTGCCTTTGTCGCTCTCCATCCTGTCCAGACCTCTGAGATAAACAAGTGGCTGGAGAGGGAAACCCTGCAGAATCTACAGTATGTGGTTGTTTTACACAGACCACCACAAGTCAACCACAGCCAGCACAGTTTTTTTTAACAAAGGAACTGGCAGTTTTATGTGATGTGGGCTTTTGTGGACATGACTCAGACGCCAGACTAGGAGCCAGAGACTTTGGGTGTTTTTTTTCCCCTTAAAAAACTTGATTTAAAACAGTTCTTAAAGCTGCTGTAATTTATATTTTTAGTTTCAACCAGCAGCTCTTGGTCAGACCCTCAAAACTCTGAAATCTGGCATGGAGGTGAAGTGTGTGTGTTTGAAGGTGTGTGTTTGTGTTCGTGCCAGTGAATGGGGGGATGCATGTGCATACCTGTTTGCAGCTATGAAGATCTCATGCTGGTTCTATCTTCTGCAGTGTCTTTAAAGGCCCTGATACCAAGCCAACATCAAAGACTTAGTGGCTATGAATGTTGACTGTTGTATCACCTCATGTCGCCTGTGTCTCGACGAAGAATGATCTTACTTTGTACAACAAGTTTGTTTCAGTCTCACTCCTCCTTGACTTTAGCCCTTTGTCTACTTTTTTTTAACTTATGTTTCTCTTCTCATGTGCTAAGCCAAATTGCCAGCCAGAGTGATTACATGGGATGAAAACGGCTGACAATGGCTGATGAGGACAAACAGCAGAGGACGCACGGCAGCGACTGGGTTGACAGACGCTCCCCGACGACCAACTGACGACTTTGTGTGTCAGGGTCTTAAGTTGCCAAAAAATAAAAAGTAAAAATAAAGTTAATGCAGGTTTACATACTTTAAATTACAATTATTCTATTACAAAACCAAAAATGTCACATCTAATTTGTTTTTCATTTATCTACATTTTAAAGTACTTGTTTTGGATATCCTCATGATCCAAGGTTTACTATGAAATGAGGGCAAATTGCCAAAAAATACCTTAAAAAATACTTCCCTGGCTGCACCAATTCCTGATCAAAGTAAATGGCTTGCTGTTAGATAGAAAACTGTCTTTTGTACTTATTGTTGCCAAGTTGGCACTATGTCAGGAACTGCTAAAAGAAATCTACAAGGATAAAACTAATTATTGCCAAAGACATACTGATGGTTTGCTCTGGATGCCGTCTTAAGAACAATGCTTAAAGCATGTGTT
Source organism: Plectropomus leopardus (assembly GCF_026936395.1). Taxonomy (NCBI): domain Eukaryota; kingdom Metazoa; phylum Chordata; class Actinopteri; order Perciformes; family Serranidae; genus Plectropomus; species Plectropomus leopardus. The sequence goes on from NC_142180.1 coordinate 12,065,485, forward strand.
CTTTGTTAAACTGTTAAGTGCTGTGTGCTGGCTAGACATACCTAGCTGAAATGACCTCCAACAGTGTCTCACAGCTTACACCATCACTGCCTGAATGCATATAACCACAACTTTCCGTAAATTTCTTTCAGACATACAGTGACCTACTTCCAAACAGAGTCAAGATGTTCCTTTCACTCACAACACATTACACATTGTTTTCCACAGTAGTTCACTGTGAATGACATGTTATTGTCTCACTTTGCCTGTTGGGTTTTGGTAAAGGCTGAGCAGCATCCGTGCTATTTAGATGCCTTGGTCACTCCACATCACAACAAGTCGAAAGGATTCTCACAGGCTCGAACCCAGCATCTGCAGAGACAGTGCTCAGACCTCAAAATGTACTCTGTGGTTAAAACCCCTACCTCCGCCAGCTATTTTTAGACGGAAGAATTCGCAAAATTATACGTCTTTGGCCTAACATCTATGGTGAAGGCTCAGTAGATTTTTCCAGGAAGATTAACTGAGGGAATTCAACTTGAGCATAATAAAATTCTATTTGTGTATTTTGTGCTTTCTGCTTTGGAAGCACCTTTGAACGGACCATTTGGAACAATATTTGAGGAATGTATGTTTGTTCCATGAACCAGTTTCCTTTCAAATGTTCAAACCCACCAGAAATTGGCTTGGGACCTATTTTTGCTCCCAATTTGTGTTTAAGAAACTGTAGCTTAAAGAAAGTGGAAAAATATGAATAGCACATTTATCATGCCTTGTTGTACAGTAAGTCTACAGTTGGTACATGTTTCCCAAGGAAATTTGTTGCGTTTTCCTCTGCTGAGATTTAGAGATTTCTCAGCACAATCCCAGAGACTCTCTACAAGACTTCTTCTGCTTTCGAACTCTAAACATTGTCTGTGCTAATCTCCGGTCTATTTTTAGTTTGCTCGTGAAGTTACATAAGAGTTCCACATTAACAAAGGCAGGGGGTCGTGAGAGTGGGTTGGTGGGGGTCGGAGGGGGTGGAAATAGGGCATCTTAAATGGTTAGCACTGGCGACGGTTCGAGAGGGCTTGGTTTTGAGATAAACAAAGTGAGCAGACAAAAGGCCCAGTGAAATATAGCAGCTCCTACTGTGTGCGACCATGCCACCCTCTGACCTGACATATAAATATCAACCGCAGTAATGAGAACTCAGCTTGAAATGTTCCAAAAAAAAGAGACACTTTGGAGGGGGAGATGCTATAAAAAGCAGGGGATTTAGTGGTGTTGTTTTGGGGGAGTTATGCAAAAGCACAAAATTCCCTGAGTTGACCCTCCAATCATGTGGTCTAAATGATGTTTTTTTGGATGATGCCCAAAACTTTGGTTCAGACTGAAATATCTCATCAAGTGTAGGATGGATTGCCAAACAGAAGTCTATGTTACTTAGAGGATGTGTCCGTCTGACTTTGGTGATCCTCCAACTTTTAATCTGGCATTACTATGAAGTTGACTTTTTAGATTTTCAGTGAAATGTCTCCATATACTATTGGATGGATTGCTTTTAAATATGGTACACACATCTGTGTTCCCCTAATAGATATCTGCATACACTTGCAGAATCTGTAGGCAACAGGCCAAGATTTTGCTATCAAAAGGGTTCTGGTTTTCGTTTGTAGTTTGAGTAGTATTGGCCAGTCATGTTTGAGCTGACCTTGGCTGCATATAAACATCCAGTGTGGAGAGTAAAAGAGAAAGTAGAAGGTAGATTTATTGGTCATTTTTTAAACGAAGTTTAAAAAACGAAATTACAATTATCCTTGATCGTGCTACATCTTTGGAGTTGAAGGCTGAGTTGATTAAAATCAGCCCCTACTATGAAGATTCCATCCGGTTACTTTGGTGATGTTGCTACTGATGGCAATGTATTGACCGGCATCGCGGAACCCATCACTTGTCCTATGACAATGCTTAAGCTTTTAATTAATGTTTTTTTTGGTTTTTATTCTGCATCTATAAGCAGATTTCTGTCAAAATCGTCTCGACCTAAAAAACCTATCAAAAAGTTGCCAATTGGACCATGCACAATCCCTGGTGTAAAAAAGAGGAAGTCTTGGCTCAGATATCTTATTATCTGGAAATCCATTGGCAACCATGTTTTCCACAGAGATTAATGTAAATTGTAAGTGCAACTTGACTGTTTTGCAGGGCCATACAACAGCAAGGGCCGTAATTCTAGTTAACTGATGTGATGGTGTTTGAGTATGGTGGTGCAGTGCCATTGTTTGAATTACTTAAGGAGAGCCCAGACCTTGACTCCTGCCCAAATTATACAAAATGTTTTGGATAGAGAAGAATCTAGAGTTATAAGGCACATGAGAGCGGCGTCTTTAAACATGGCGTTTGGATCACCAGAGGCTTCATCAGCCATGTTGCATCATGAGATAAGAATTTGTTTAACTGGACTTCTGGCTGTGCCGCAAGGCCTCGCTCACTATCACAGCAGGGTTGAAATGAGAGTTTAAAGAGAAAAATATCCTGGTTTGGAAGTCCGGTAGGAAAACACTGGTTTTCTTCTGGAACATGTCCACAGGGTGACACACTCCTTTACGAGGGTCTTTTGTGAATGTCGTAATAGTTCTCACTCCCATCTTTTTTTATATATATATTTTGCCGGGAGACCAGGAAATCTTTATGAATGCTTGTTTTTCTATTTTACATTTTGTGTCCCTCCACAGCTCTTTTATATCACACATTACAAGTTGTCAAGTAGAGTAAACAAAATAAAGTGTTGCATAAGTTTTCCCTTTCAGTTCAACGGCTGCCAGCTGAGCTGTACGTCAGCCTTTTCTGAAGGGCTTGTTGTAGAACAGGCTGGTCAGTACCTGTTGCACTCACTCACAGATGTGGCATCCAATGGCAGAGTCGGGTGGCAGAAAGTTAACAGCTGTTGCCATGACGATATCTATTTTGTATTTGATTATTTTTTTAATGTACAGGGGCAGGTTCTTGATTCTGAAATATATCACGGCATTAAAACATGTTTTTTCCAATGATATTTGGCTGAACATTGTGATGATCTGTTAAATTTCAGCTGACATAATTCTGTAATAATCGTCAGTAAATTCTGAACAGAATGATGTAAAAGAAGTCAGTTTTTCCAGTGACAGACTTGTCTGCTTGTCCCGCAGGTGTTTGAGAAGTTGAAGGACCACATGCTGATCCCCGTGTCCAACATGGAGAAGGTCAAAGTGGATGGAGCCCTCACATGCTGCTCTGTACTCATCAACAAGAAGGCCAACATCTGAGCACGCTCACCAGGAGGTCTCTCAGTGCATGGTAACCATCAGAGCCTGTATCCAATCACAAAGGCTCCTGAAGTTTAGCAAAACTATCATGGTACTTAGAGGAAGAATAGGCAAGTGTGTTATTGCTGAGGGACAAAGAAAATATAAATTGGAGGGAGTGATCTGGTCTCCCTGCTCCGCCAAAACACTTAATTTACATGAAACATTCTCAAAAAGTGTGAATAGATGACAATTAGTTTTACGTTATCATAAGTCGTGTTTCCATTCAATTAACAAGGAAATTGTAAACAAACTTTTGAAATCTTGACAAGGAAATCAAACAAGGCTCTACAAATCATAGTTTTGTCTGAAGTTTAGGTTCTGCTTTAGGCAGGGCTGCGATCCACCAGCACACAGAGTAGATAAGCAGAGATTGCGCCCCGGAAGTTGCTCTGTTCATCTAATCTACAAGAGAACAATTGAGTTAGGTTTTCAGGAAAGTGTTTCAACTGGCCAGGTTTTATTTGCGCTTTTATTTCAGCCTGTATTGGGTATGTTTCATGCTGTCTGGAGACAAAGACAAATTAGTGTAATGATTCTAAAGCATTGAATGAAGACGCCATCAGTGGAAACAGCTGATCAGTCTTGGTAGTTAAATGTCTCCTATGTCAGAACTCATTTGGCAAAGCCCATTTATTGCATTAACTCTTTTTGGACAAAGGCAAAAACCACCGCAAGGGAGCATAAAAACTATTTTGCATAACTGAGGAAGTTTTAATGAAATTTTCCATTTCCACACAGCTTTTCTTAAACAACACTTAAAATACACATAAAAATATGTTTATGGAAACACAGCTATTCTCTCTACAATAATTAGGACATTACATTAAAAGTAATCTTATTATATTTTCTATAAAAAGCTGAAAAGAAGATAAAAGAAGACTCGGAGGTTAGAAATTGGGTCATTTAGTTTCACATGTTCAATAGCCGGACATGTTTTACATAGTTATTGACACTTTTTGTCCCAACTAGTCTACAAACTTGTAAAGTTTGATTGTAATTAATCTGATCTCAGATCAGAGGAGGAATAAAACATGTGTTACGTTAATTCCCCCCAGCCTTTTGAACCTGGAGAGCCCCTACTGCTCGTGTCTAGACCAATCCTTGCTTACTCTAATCGATGTTTACAACCGTTTAAGAGGACCACACAGAACAGAGTGCTGGAGCAACAAAACCAGATGGATCTGTTTGATAAATCCTTTTTGTTGCCATTGAAATAGAGTCTGTCTGACATTACACTGCAGGTTTAAGAATTACATAACTAACTGACATCTAAAGTGGGAAATGTATACAAATGGTTTGTGCTGTTTACATGCACCATTTTAACTGTGATTTAATTTTGCGTATGTTTGGGTAGATAATTCAATAGGGACTTGGTTTGTAATGCATTTTTCAAGAAGTGTATTTTGGTGTAAGATGAAGGCAAAAACAAAACCAAAATACAGCTATATGACATGTTAAATTATTGCTGTTTCTTTACAGTTGGTGCTGAATATATCTCATAACCTTAGAATATTCAAAACCCCTAACACAGCATTCTGTATTTTATAAAAATGCATGGCCACATCTATGAGGTTGTTTTGATCTCTCACTCTGAAAATACAGTTCTTGAAAAACCTTCTGAAGATATGATGGAAAACTTAATGTCAATATTGGCGATTGATTGCGAATGTACTGCCACTGAGACCTGAGGTGCTCTTACTTTTTCATAACTGTTGCATAATAATCATAGCTTCTGATTGTACAGTGCTGGATACAATTTTTGACTGATTTCAGTAATTGCTGCCAGCTACAGGAGCGAACAGTAGCCTTTTAATTTATTCTACAAGGACCATTTTGTTTTAGCAATTTGGCATCCCTCCTGGTGAGCCTTTGTTTAGAGTCATGTAGGAATGCCAATTATCTGTGCCAACCTTACAGAGGACGGATCAAATCTGCCTGTGTGGGGAATGTATGTTTTCATTATTGTACAATTAAGCTTTCATTTATTCCAACATAACACCTCTGCTCCTCTTAATGTCTGTATGGGAAACCAACGACTGTACTCCTGCTGAATGAGTCTGAAGGCACTGTAGTTTTCTCACTCCATTGGTTCTGCCTGTGTTGTTGATTACACTGGTTCTTTTTTCTCTCCCGTCTGGCAGTTTTTACTCAAACTGACTCAGAGCATGCTGTGAAACTGATGTCTGTTCCACTAAATCCAATAGCAGAGAATGTGACTGCAGTGAGAGAGTTTGCACTCAGCATGCAGAACAAGCTAACCGTTTTGATGTGTTTCCATGTTGGTAGCTGCAAACAGTGTGAGGGATGAGCTCTGATTTGGTGGCCTTATTTCTGCTGTTGCTGAATTGGTGTTTGAGGCCCATAGATATGATAGTGTGTGTGTGTGAAAGTGTATACTGTACATACACTATATACTGTAAAGACATGTGAAATTATGTTTTTCCTCACTGTGATTGTAAGTGAAAGTTGAGGAAATGACATCAAGGAGGTGATTCAGCCTCCCTCTGCAGACGTTTGCGTATGGGCAAGCGGGCAGTGATGAAACATGGAAAGAATTCCTGTTGGGAGGAGAGGCTTGTACACCAGTAAACACTGACTCTCTTAAACTTTCTCTGTCTTTCTGCCTCACTCTTAACACTCGCTCTCTCCCACCCGCTGCTATTGCCTCATAGTCGATCCAGGCTAATTTATGGTCATGATATCATACAGTCTGGCGAACACTGTAGATGTGATGGACTGCTGTTAAAGTGTGACACTGGTAGTATATTTTACAGAAGGCGGGCTTGCTGGATGCTGGGTGATAGCATGGTTGCAAGAGCATCCAGTTGTGATTCTCATGGAGTTACTTCAGAAGGCTGAGCCAGGCAGGAGCAGTCAAACACAGTCGATTATGTCAACCACTGGATTTTATCTAAAATTGTCACCCCCTCTCACATTGCTTTAAATCACCCATGGCTTGTCCAGCTCTGGGGCACCATAACCTTTTCCTATCGCTGATTTAAAATCAGAACATTTAATGTAGTTTTTGGCTCTTGACTGGCAAAACCTGTCTGTGAGTAACCGCTCCTGAAAATGTGTGCTGACTTTGTTATCCTCTTCCTAACCCCCTTACTCACCACAGTAGTCATGATGTTGTGATTGCCCTGGTTCCAACTGAGGTCTCTTAGATTTCATACAAGTTGTGAGTAATAATTATTTGAGTCATCTTAAATTGAGCCTTTCGTCTACTTTGTGTAATAAATTAACATCTAACATTCAGATGTTGTGCTTTTTTTGTGATATCAGGTTTTAATAATCTCCAGCTGCTGTGGTTAACTGTCATTTTAGGATCAATTTAATTACAGTTCATATTTTATTTAACAGCATTTGATAATGTATTTGCAAGTTTAATCCTCAAGGACCATGTTGATATGAGGCATCTGATGAGAAGAAATACAATTGTGATTTTAGGTCAAAATCTAACTGTGCTCTCATTTTCAGTGGTACAGAACAAACTGCCTGTGTCTCAGTGAGGACTCACTCTGACGACACAGAAATTCACTCTGACCGTTGATCTCTTCTGCCACCTAGTGACACCAAAAATGTAAGACAGATTGAAATGAGCTTTGTATATAGACTGTTGCTATTTATTTACAAGTAAGAAAAGCTGCTCAAGTCGGTTAAAAATGCTTATGCTGTGGTTTGACTTGTTCCCAGAAAAGTCCAAAAGGTTGCCTTCACTAAAAATGCAACAGGAAAAAAATAGCTTTATTGGTTATTGACAAAAATAAAAATCCTCAAGTTATAATATAATGCATAATGAAGCAAAAGCTTGAGACAAGAGTTAATATAAGAGTAAACATTGGCAAGGAAATTTGGAAAATTTGAGCAGAAGTTACACTAGAATTATTTATTTTAAAGTACAAACTCAAACTGACACATTGTTTTAACAGTAATAGTTTCAATCTGTCACATTCTCAGTTTATATTGTGACAAATACAACTGAAGGTGCCATAAGGGAGAACTACATAAATAAAAACATGTTTGTTATTTCTCCCATTTTTCACAGGTTTAAGTTAAAGTCCCAAGACTAAATTGTAGACTTGATCGATAGATTTCTCTCAAATTTTGGTCACAGATGTGTTCAAATCCATTTTAGTGAGCACTTGCCCTGACAACTGTGGCATGTTAAGATGCTTACTAAACAGCACCATTACCTCACAGGTGTACCTTGAACTGTTCACAATAAAAGGCTACAGAAAGTCATTAATATTTAATATTAACCTGTAAAAAATGGGAGCAAAAACAAAAGTGTTGCACTTTTATGTATGTTCAGTATATTATATGGGTGTCAGTTTAAATTCTTCTTTCTTTTTTCTAATGCATCTTCCTCTCAAAATTCCCAATCCCAATTCTTTGTCCAAAGTAAGTAAGCGTAGTAGGACAATAGCCTTCTACCTGTTCATTTACAGATACTATACAATACTGTTTCCTGGAACATCTTTTCTTGCCATCTCACAAAATATCTTGTGATCTCCTGTTCACTCTAGTGGACATAAAGCCACACAGCAGTGCGGTGGAGATAAATTTTCAGCCCTAATATGAAAGAAACCATATATACAATTATTAATATAATATTAAATATAGTATATCTTAATATTTTTAACAGCATTTAAACCTAAAACGTGAACTGTTATCCCCTATATCTCTACCCCTTTTATACTTAGCTGTCCTATAAAATAAGTGCAAAAAAACTCCAACCCAAACTTAAAAAAAGGTTTATACATCTAATGTGCACCAGCAGTGGTAAAAAAGTACAACTGAACATTTAGCTACAGGGGAGATTAGTATAGAGGTTTCCTGGCCCCCTCACACTGGTGAACTTGCAGTCGAAGCTGTCTGCAGGCTCAGCCTGGGGCAAGTAGGAACTGTTAAGAAACTCACTGCCTAAGCTGGCTGATCCATCAGTGGAGGGACAGTGACATGTTTGGAAGAGCTCATCTCTCGCCCCCAGGGCGTCTTTCTCTCCAATGTCCTCGTAGACATACTTGTTTCCGTTTGGGCAGAGAATGACACTGTCTTTGTTCAGAGTCACATAGTCTGGAAAGATTTCAATCCCAAGGCTTTCTGGTGACAGGAGCTGGGTGGATTCCTCTGATGGCTTCCCTAATTCGGAAACCTCGTCTTCAGACATAATCTCCACCACAGATGAAGTGGTCTCCTCAGGGCACTGCTTTGCTGTTATTGGAGGATTCTGTAGTGTAAGCACAAAGTAGTTCATTATAACACTGGGGAACACCATTAAAACACCATTTAATTTGTTACCTAGACTCACATCACTCTTAAAATATATACTTTATTATTACTTGTGTTTTACCTATTTCCTATCATAAATTAGTCAGACAACCTGATTTTTCCTGTAGAAGAAAAAACTGTTTCACCAGGGTACAAATTTCGTTTAATGGAATGCTAACCCTTTGCAATGTAATAGTGCATGTATATCATGTATAAATTGTTAAATAATTTACCCATTTTGGCTCGTTAATGTCTGTCAGAAAACTTTGAAGGACTTTGTCAAGGTCAGGTACCGGCGGCCAAAAATAATGCTTGAGCTTGCTGCAAAAGCACACAAAATAAATGACATGAAAATAGCTGAGTAGATGGTAGAGTGGTTAGAGATTAAAATGATTTCTAGAATAAAAAATAGCATGAAATTAGATTTAAAATATATGCAAGTGATTGTAAAGTACAAACTGATATCCATTTAAAAGGTATTTTTTTGTTTGGATTTTATTTTATTTCAAAATGTAAGCCTAAGAGGTGGCTGATTACCTACCTGAAGTATGTGGAAAACATGGAGATGAAAATGAGTGCAATAATCAGCATTGAGACAGGGATACACACGAGCACGAGTAATATGCCTGTGAAGGTTTTTATACAGCATTAAGGTTCGAATGATGCCCAGTAATGTTATATAATTAGTGCAACAGAGAACTGCATTTCATAAGTCTGTAATATGTATTTTATTATATCAAGGCACAGTGCATATCATATACTACTACATTAGTTATCACAAACAAAATGGAACAAAACTGTTTTATTGAGAGCTTACAAAATAATTAGGAATCTACTGCAGCAGTTTCTTTATCTTAAGAAATTGCTGCATTGCATTTTGTGCAACTTTTTTTTTTTATCAGTGTGAGCTTACCTATGTCAGTGGGGGTGTCACCAGTTACCACATCTGACCAGTCACTCCAGTAGCCTGAGTAAATGGAACCATTGGGTTTAGCTCTTAACTTAACACTGTACTGGCTACCTGTTGGAACCTCTAGACATGCGCTGGTCTCAGGACCCTTTAGGGACACCGTCTGGGGACAGAAAGGTCAATTTGACGTTCGGTTTTAAGAGCATTAAATTGGCCTTCTTAGTGATAATATATAATCATGCTCCCTACCATTCAGTTTCTTTAATTTCCTGAATACTGCTTTATTTACACAAAAAAATTGCATAATCAGCTAATCAAAATTTGTGCAGCATCCATTGGTTTAAACCAATATAATAAATCATCTTGCATTTTTTTTTACTCTGCCACTTGCCATATGTACATGGGATTGATCTTCCTCTCTTTGGTGCTATCTAGTGGTAACATCAAGAATGACAATAATACTGCTATAGCAGCCATTATTTGTCTACAAACACTATCAGAATTATTCTAAAAGTTCTATATATTCCCATTAAATTCCACAGACGTTAAGTTTACTAATGAATAAATGTTGCCAGCGAATCTGAAAGAGCTGAGGGAGTAAAAAAGAACTGGAAAAAAAGTTCACAAATCACTGTAAAAAAAAAAAAAAAAGCCAGACACAGTCCTACCAGTATAAGATATCTTAGCCATTACAAAAATAAACAAAGAAAAACATAAATTTGTATAGCCATAAAAACATCTTACCATCCATGCTTCACTCTCCTTGATCTGGTAGCCGACTTCATACTGCAGGTGAGCTGACAGAGACAAAAGAGGAGCTTCCCATTTCAAGCACAACCTGTCTTTCTCTAGTGCTCCTCTCAGATGATACGGTGGGGATGTTTTGACTAAAAAAAAAAAAATCATTTATTCAGTACAGAAAGACATGGAGACAAAAATTCTCTGAGGCTTGAGAAATTAAGAGGTAAAAAAAGAGGTAGCAATTAGGCTACTTGGGCTCTTACTCTCATAGTACTTGGAAAATGTAGTCTGCTGCAAGTAATGTAGAGAAAGCATATAATTTATGTGAGTTATATGATCAAATAGGATTTTGAATTATAGATTATATTAATGTGTGTAATGTAATATTAATATAAGAAGGGCTTAAATATATTGACTCAAATTTCTCTAGTTTATTTGTGGTGCAACTGCTTAGTAATACAGAGTTCCTTGAACTGCTTAGTAAAAGCAGATGTGAAAGCATCTTCGCCTATGAGTAATATTTGACCAAACCGTAATTAACATGAACAATTTTTAGCACAGCGCAGTTTTTAGTCTCTGTTGTCCTTATCTGATGTAATAAAATCGAAGACAAAACTAACCCGAAAAGCAAAAGAAACACAGATTGCACATCCAAAGAGAGCAAAAAATGACTCACTACTCTTGTTGAGAGTGAAGTCTTGAGTATAGAAGGTTCTGTTAATTGGAGCTGAACTGCTGCTGAGCTTCACCCTGATTTTTCTGGACTCATCTCCACGAAAGCGGCACAGTTCAGTCAAGTCCCTGTCAGCGAGACACTTGGTCCACTCTGTCCATCCCAAAGCTTCACTGTAAGATCATCACAGCAAATCACAGCCAAACAAAGGGAATGTCAGTGTGTTTTGGGGCATAACTTAAAAGTTCTGTCTATTGCTGTGGTTAGTATACAATGGGAAATGAAAGGAATGATAGGAGCACAAGAAGGAAGGATATAATAAAAAAACAACAACTTCATATTCCACTAAAACTTAATGTAACATACTTTTACTTTAGCACAGAGATCTGAGGACTTCTCAGTCAGTGAGAGAATGTGTAGTAGTAATGTAGTCAGTAATGTACCTGAGTCTCATCTTGTAAAAAAGTTTATACTCATTCTCTTCCCCATATCTGCTCCTATTCCACCGGCAGGTTATATTTTGTAGGTCAGTCGTGTAGCATGTTAATGAAGTATCATCTAAAAAAAAGAGAAAGAATTTCTCGTTAAGGTATTGCGTCTGTGACAGAAGAGGTCACAGGATGAGATGTTGCGCTGTGGATAACCACTTCTTTACCACATCCTCACACATTACGCTCTTCTTAGTTAGACACACCTGCACTTTGGGGGACCACAGCTCGCACAGGGGCTGACCAACGGCTCCAGTGTCCGGCATCTGAGTTAAAGGCACATTTGACCTTAACTTGGACCTCAACCTCCTCCCCTGGTGCCAGAGAGTCTAATATGTCGCCAGTCTTTGCCTTTAGAGATCACAAACATGATAGATTTTACAATAGTATTCATCACCTATTGTAATCACCAAAACAGGCCCAAAGGTGAATAAAGATCATGAATAGTACTTAGTGAAAAAAGTTGATTTAAAAAAATGATAGGCTACAGACTCTAGTGTAATAAACAGGTTTGTCAGCGTAGAAGAAAATAAACACGTAGTGATGTTTTACTGCATCAATTAATGACTCAAACTAGCACATTAACTTGATTATCAGATGAGATAGAGATTTAATTGATTACATAAATAACATTGTTTGATAAATAAAATAAAATCTAAAAGCAAATGGCTTCTTCATTTGTTTATTTATTCTAGCTTTTTTATTCATTTATTTTTTGTATATTTAGTTCACACATTTAAGTCAAAGTGAAATAGAAATTAGTTAACTCAAAAGTTCATGTAAAATGTTAAATGTTTTATTTTATCCTACTTTTTAGTCACTTACTGATTTTGAGGTTTAAGGACTATATGTAAAACTCCATCTTCTTTTAATACCCCATGTTAATTATCTGGCAAACACTGTTATTTATTAATGTATTGAGTAGCACATTTAGACTTTGGGGGCCCCCATAATTACCATAAAGATGCAGTCAAGACAAAAGACAGTTGGTATGGAGCACAAAAGCCCACCAGACTAACTCACACGCTGGGTGTACCGATACCTAAATGCTTTATAAACTGCCCATGTGCTCACATATAGTGTGTATAAGCTAAAATGATATGTACCTCTTTTGTCTTCTCTCCCAGCCCCTTGGAGAAGTATCGAACCATAGACCTCATATAATCTTTCCAGTATTTCATAACATTTGTCTGCCATGAAACCTGCAGCTGTCCTGCTCGGCCATTGTGGTGTAAAGAAACACTGAAGGGAGGGTCCACAAGCACTGGACACAAAAAAGATGATGGAAAAATTACATTGCAGAATCAATCAATAATAATAATCTCGGAGATCACTGCAAAGACCCAGAACGCGCTTATCTTGCCTGAGCATCAGCTAACCCTGCTCGTTGTATTGGATGCTTGCCACTTCGCTAGCACACAGTACTTCCTCTCTTGCATTTCATGCTTAGAACTTTGGTCCTCTAAACCAGGATGCAAGATAGATGCAAACATGTAAAAATTACATTCTGCAAATAGAAAATCCTCATCGCTCACACAAGCTTGTAAACAAAACACTTAAACCTGTTTAAAATCCTAACCCTTACTCCTGTGTTTATCCTTCTGTGAACTTTCAAATATGAAATAAAGACTGGATCTGATTTAGTCGAAAAATTAGTCATAGTTTTAATAATGTAATTTAATTTTTCCCTAATTTTTACTCTTCCTGCTTTCCCCTACTGTTTTATTATTAACTATATTGTGTTGCATCTTTATATTTGTGTATTTAACCACCTATTTTTTATCGTGGTCAAGTTTTTTTTTAACCATATAAGCCAACATAAACTGGTTCATTTATGAACTTTTAATCACTGAATCCACATTGTGACCCTTATGCCCATACCCCTGATGAATGCTGCGTCCTAACCTTAACCAATTATATTTTTGTGTACAGTGGATCTGAAATCTCTTTTTGCCCATGTGACAGAATCACCACACATATGCTCACTTATGCATATGGTTTCATGTGTGTTTCTTTTTTTCCAATAATTTTTTTATCAAGTAAACGTTGTAAAAAGAAATGTCTTACAGTGGTCTTCCACAGAGACAGTCCGACTGTAGATGCTGGTGTTGGTGTTGTGCTCCACCACTTCAAGGTGCATGCCCACAAACAATAAAACATCCCGCTCAGGAAATGAGTAGATGTGGAGGAAGGTTCCGTCCTCTCCTCTCTGGACAGACATTTCACGTCTTTTCTCTGGCGGGCTTCATCAGAATAAGTGACAAGAACAATAGACATGGTGATACATATTAATCAATTAATTAACCATTTGTATGGCATGTTTCACACATGTAAGTGCAGTTCACAGTGCTTTAAGGTGACTAATCATACATGTGAAAAATGTATGTAGGGTTCAAATGCAGACAAAAGTGAATAAAGAAGTAGAAAAAACATGACATCATTCAAATTTTAAAAAAAATAATAATAATAAATGTAAACCTGTTATGTCTTAGAATACAAAGTGGGGAAGCCTATGATAAGACACTTCAAGTTCACACCTATACTAATATACAAAAATAACTAACATTAAATGAATAGCAGCTTGTCAAGAATATAAAAAAATCCTGAACAATATGATTCAGAACATTTTTAATGAAAGTACTGTTTAAATGATTTCTCTGAGGTCCCTTAATATAATACACATTCGAGATTTACTGTCCATGCAGTAACTTTCCTTGTCTAACCTGTAGAGTAAATCATAAGTCCTGTTGTCTGCAGTCTCAAAGAAGCAGGTGAAATCCTCTTCTGTCCGGGTGAAACATTTTGGATCCTGCTCATCCTTTAAGAGCAAAATATCTGCTTGAGAAATTAAGAATATGATACATGAGCACGAGCAAAAAAAGTTTAAAAAAGTAAAGTTACCTTGAGAGAACAAGATATTTCATTGCAGGAAGCCTGAAATAGATCTTTGTGGTATTATATACCTCATTCCCACAAGATAGTAGCTTTGAACAACATGTTGTTTTGTCCTTATACTGGTTTGCACAAAACTGTAATTTCTACCTTCAACCTATTTTCTTAATCGCACAAATTAACATCTCACAAGACTTAATAAAGAACACAATTTGGGACTTTGGGGGTTCTTTATAACCAGTATTTTCCATGGTAATAATCAGTAATTGAGAAAAATTTGAGCTCCTGAATTGTTTGAGAATTGGTTCAAAATTGTACCTCAGTACATAAAATAACCATCCTTAAGCCTTACCTTCCCTTGACAGATGATTGACAGTCCCATCCCTGCAATGTATCCCAGGCACAGCGCCCACTTGTATCCACAGGCTGATAAGGAGCATCTCCCACCTCCAGGGTGAATTCATGGTTACTGGTGGGATTGTGTATTCTGAATCACCATGGCACTTAACTAGAACAGCACTTGCTTGTGTATGTGCATTGTGTGTGTTGTCTGGCATGCATGCTTTTCAGTTGGCATGGGTGGGCAGGGTTAAGTGGTGCTAAGGGGTTGGCCCAATGTGAAGAGTTGTGCTCAGAGCAGGAAGCATGCTTTGTGCATAGTACAAGTAACAACCAAAAAAAGGCATATTATACTATAGGTATATTAACTGAATCTATAGAAATATATCTAATAAAATAATCATTCTGCCTTAGACAGAATAACAAACTGGGGATGTTACTGCCAATGAAACCTGGTACATGTTTCAGTCCATTGTTTTGCTGCGTTAGCAGTGTTTTTGTTCTTCTTACTCTAACAACAATTTCTTAAGCTCAAAAGCGTTTTAATCAATTTGGAGAGAGACTCATAACTAACAGAGGCTTCATGAGCCTTTTGAGGACCTAAAATCTAGACATGGAGAACACTCACTAGAGTGATGATGAGTGCTCCTCAAGCTTCACTGTCAAAAGTATTTTTATTTATTTATTCATTTTTAAGTTGGCTGAATTAAAAAAGGCAAGTTGAGAAAGTTTTGTAATGATTCAACTTGTATTTTCAAATTCAATCAACTCAAAAATTTAAGGCAGGTCAGACACTAACTGTTTACAGTTAAGACAGTGTACAGTTTTCAAGTTCCTTGGTAGCCGCATACGTCAGACCTTCTCTTAGTTTCTCAGTGCTTCCTCCCTAATCGGGTACACACAAGCGTGCTTATGGCTTCAGAGGAGTTTAAAAAAAGTTCCCAGCACATCTTGCTGATTTACCACATCCTGATCTACTGCACAAGAGCAGAGTACATCAGCATGTTCCTATTATTTTAACATAGCTCACCTACAAATTGTCATGGTTTGGGGGTTTTGTTACACTGTGGACTTTGTCTTCGGGTTTTCTGTTTTCTAGTTTTCCCTTGTTTCTAGATACTGATGTTCTGTTTCCTGTTTTATTTTGTATTTTTACTCCTTGTTTGTCACCTGTGCTTTTTCTCTGTCTCTCTCCCTTTCTCTTTGTTTTCCTGATTCTGTGTCCCTCTGTCTGTGTTTCACTGATTTGTTTCACCTGTGTTATCAGTATTTTCTGTCATTCCCTGTCAGTCTCCCCTGCACATCTGTTTCTGTTAAACGCTCATTTGCTGCAGCCTAGTTTTTCCAGTCACACCTTCTTTAGTTAACCAATCCCTATGTTTCCCTCCTGCTCCTGTGTCCACCTACCCAGCTGTGTCCTTTTCTTGATAAATTCCTTTCTGTATATATACCTGTTTCCCTTCATCCTTTGTCTGTTTTTCTGTTTTCCTGGTTGTGTTCTTGTCGTCCCTGCTGCTTCTTTCCTGTTCTCCCTGTCGTGTTCCCGCTCAGTTTTTCACCGGAGTTCTTTTCATTAGCCTGGTTTGCTTCAGTCTTGTTTTGCTTCAGTTTTGTTCTTGTTTTATTCTACATTTTTTGTGGATAATCTTCAGCATTAAAGTTCGCCTTTAGTTTGTACTTGTGTCTCCCCTTTTGTTTGTTCTGCATTTTGAGTCCTTCTTCTGCATCCACACAAGACAAAAAAAATGCCAGTTAGCTAGAAGTATTCTCATCCTTCAGCTACCATGGTTCTTTGAGGAACTTAGAGAATCAATTTGTCAATCCAAGATGAAATTGATGAAGATGAAGTGAAAAGTGCGCTCTCATTTATGATGGCAGCATGACTATGAATGCAAACCACAGTATGCTTAGCACCTAAGCTTTCATTTAAACTCGATGGACTTGTTTTTCCTTCAGTATATTCTATGACATATAAACTAGCCATAAATTCTCGTAAATATCCTGGGTATTTTATCCTTACTTAAGCATACGGGGGAAAGTGGGGGCACGTCTTCCATTTTTATATACAGTCTATGATTCCAACAAGTTAATGATACAAGATACAAAGTACAAGGTAGATCTATTAGTTATCTTTAAAAAAAAACTTTGGAGTTGAAGAATGAGTTGATTAAAATCACAAGTTGCTATGAAAATTCCTTTTGGTTGCCAGGGAATGGTGCTGCTGGTGGCATCATACAATTACCACAGTGCATTTTTGGATTTTGCATCAGTCTTGTGTCCTTTCAGCTCTGAAAAACATCCACCCATCCAGTGCAATAAGTTAGGGGTTAGGGGTCTGAAGATATTAATGTTGTCCCAAGTCTTCATATTGGCTCTTTGCAAACACTCGAGGTATTTTTCTGTATCTGCTATTCCAGGATGACGCTATGGTGACGACATGTACAATATGCCTTCCAAAATATGCCAGAATAATTTCAAACTATAGTATGTCATACAAAGAAAATCTTAAGTGTATGACGCCCAAAATATGACTAAAAGTCAGACTATAGTATGTTCTGTAAAATATGCCAAAAAGTTCAAACTAAAGGATGTCATCCGAAATGTAACCAAAGAGTCATGCTAAACTATGCTGAAAAACAGCCAAAAATTACATGATTCTTTCAGCCCCACCACCACCCCAGCATCTACCTGTAGGCTCTGACTGGGGGAGTTCAAGATGTTTTGCTCATCACTCTCAATAGCTCTATGTAAATATATCTGTGGGGTGTACTGATATTGGAGCCTAGACGCCAAACTCTGACCATGTTTTGCTGCTAATAGATGTTTCAAATGTGAGTTGTCTGACTAAAAAAACTGAAGACCAAATAAAATAACATGCCCAGAAACGTAATAGCATAGAATGTTGCAAAAACCACCCAAAACACCACAATGTATCATGCTGAAAAAATGACTGAAAATTGTATACTATAGTATATTATTGTGTTTTTGGTTTTTGGCGATGTCATGTTTTGACACTTTCCCAATTCTATAGTATACTGGACGTTTTAGCAACATTCTTTGCTATTGCATGTCTCGGCACACTATTTCATGCAGTTGTCAACTGATTTCATTTGTTTTTTTGGCCATGTCATATTTTGACATTTTTTGCAATACTATGTTGAAAAAATGACCAAAAGCTGGAAACACCTCAAGACAGCATAAAATAGCTTGCCAAGACACACCATAACATGGAATATTACAAAAATGGCAAAAAACCCCATCATAATTAGTGCTAAAAAAATGACTGAAAAGGCAAGGCTATAGAATGGCTAAAAATGTAAAATTAGGACATGTCCCAAAAACACCTGAAAACAACTCAAAACAGTATAAAATAGCGTGCAGAGACACGCCATAGCAAAGTTTGTTGTAAAAACTGCAAAAAACACCATGATATAGCATGCTGACAATATGACCGCAAAGGCAAGGCCACTGTAAGGCAAAAATGTCAAAAAATGACATGTCCCAAAAACAGCTGAAAACAACTAAAAACAGCATAAAATAGCGTGCAGAAACACGCTATATAGTTTGTTGCAGAAATGACCAAAAACACCATAATAATGCATGTTGAAAAAATGACCAAAAAGGCAAGGCTATAGTAAGGCAAAAATGTCAAAAAATGACATGTCATAAAAACACCTGAAAACATTTCATAACACAACAAAATACCATGCCATGACATGCCATAGCATAGTTTGTTGCAAAAACGGCCAAAAAGACAATAATAATGCATGTTGAAAAAAATGACTTAAAAGGCAAGTAAGGCAAAAATGTCAAAAAATGACATGTCCCAAAAACAGCTGAAAACAACTCAAAACAGCATAAAATAGCGTGCAGAGACACGCCATGGCATAGTTTGTTGTAAAAATGTCCAAAAACACCATAGTAGTGCATGTTTAAAAATGACCGAAAAGGCAAGGCTATAGTAAGGCAAGAATGTTAAAAAATGACATGTCCCAAAAACAGCTAAAAACAATTAAAAACAGCATAAAATAGCGTGCAGAAACACGCCATGGCATAGTTTGTTGCAAAAATGGCAAAAAAACACCATAGTAGTGCATGTTTAAAAATGACCGAAAAGGCAAGACTATAGTAAGTCATGAATGTCAAAAAATGACATGTCACAAAAACAGTTGAAAACATCTCAAAACAGCATAAAATAGCGTGCAGAGACACGCCATAGCATAGTTTGTTGGAAAAATGGCCAAAAAACCATAGTAGTGCATGTTTAAAAAATGACCAAAAAGGCAAGACTATAGTAAGGCAAAAATGTCAAAAAATGACATGTCCCAAAAACAGCTGAAAACATCTCAAAACAGCATAAAATACCGTGCAAAGACACACCATGGCATAGTTTGTTGCAAAAATGGCCCAAAAACACCACAGTAGTGCATATTTAAAAAATGACAGAAACGGCAAGGCTATAGTAAAGCAAAATTGTTAAAAAATGAAATGTCCCAAAAACAGCTAAAGATATTTCAAAACACCACAAAATACCATGCCCAACACATGCCATAGCATAGTTTGTTCCAAAAACGTCCAAAAAGCGATAAAAATACATGTTGAAAAAAAATGACCAAAAAGGCAAGGCTGTAGTAAGGCAAAAATGTCAAAAAATGACATGTCCCAAAAACAGCTCGAAACTCTTCAAAACAACATAAAATAGCGTGCAGAGACACACCATAGCATAGTTTGTTGGAAAAATGGCCAATAACACCATAGTAGTGCATGTATAAAAAATGACTGAAAAGGCAAGGCTTAAGTAAGGCAAAAATGTCAAAAATTAACATGTAATAAAAACAGCTGATAACCACTCAAAACAGCACAAAACAGTGTGCAGAGACACACCATAGCATAGTTTGTTGCAGAAACGACCAAAACCACCATAATAATGCATGTTGAAGAAATGACCAAAAAGGCAAGGCTATAGTAAAGCAAAACTGTCAAAAAATGACATGTCCCAAAAACAGCTGAAAACATCTCAAAACAGCATAAAATACCGTGCAAAGACACGCCATGGCATAGTTTGTTGCAAAAATGGCCAAAAAACACCACAGAAGTGCATGTTTAAAAAATGACCAAAAAGGCAAGGCTATAGTAAGGCAAAAATGTAAAAAAATGACATGTCCCAAAAACAGTTGAAAACATCTCAAAACAACATAAAATAGCGTGCAGAGACACGCCATAGCATAGTTTGTTGGAAAAATGGCCAAAAAACACCACAGTGGTGCATGTTTAAAAAATGACAGAAACGGCAAGACTATAGTAAGGCAAAAATGTCAAAAAATGACATGTCCCAAAAACAGCTGAAAACATCTCAAAACAACATAAAATAGCGTGCAGAGACACGCCATAGCATAGTTTGTTGCAGAAACGACCAATAACATCGCAATAATGCATGCTGAAAAAATGACCAAAAAGGCAAGGCTATAGTAAGGCAAAAATGTCAAAAAATGACATGTCCCAAGAACAGCTCAAAACTCTTCAAAACACAACAAAAAACTATGCCGCAACATGCCATTGCATAGTTTGTTGCAAAAATGGCCAAAAACACCATAGTAATGCATGTTTAAAAAAATGACCAAAAAGGCAAGACTATAGTAAGGCAAAAATGTCAAAAAATGACATGTCCCAAAAACAGCTGAAAACATCTCAAAACAACATAAAAAAGCTTGCAGAGACACGCCATAGCATAGTTTTTTGCAAAAATGACCAAAAACACCATAGTAGTGCATGTTTAAAAAATGACCAAAAAGGCAAGGCTATAGTAAGGCAAAAATGTCAAAAAATGACATGTCCCAAAAACAGTTCGAAACTCTTCAAAACAACATAAAAAAGCGTGCAGAGACACGCCATAGCATAGTTTGTTGCAGAAACGACCAATAACACCACAATAATGCATGCGGAAAAAATGACCAAAAAGGCAAGGCTATAGTAAGGCAAAAATGTAAAAAAATGACATGTCCCAGAAACAGCTGAAAACATCTCAAAACAACATAAAATAGCGTGCAGAGACACGCCATAGCATAGTTTGTTGGAAAAATGGC
The DNA here is from genome assembly GCF_026936395.1 of Plectropomus leopardus. Lineage (NCBI taxonomy): Eukaryota > Metazoa > Chordata > Actinopteri > Perciformes > Serranidae > Plectropomus > Plectropomus leopardus. The sequence continues at coordinate 12,086,196 of NC_142180.1, forward strand.
CAAAAACACCATAGTAGTGCATGTTTAAAAAATGACTAAAAAGGCAAGACTATAGTAAGGCAAAAATGTCAAAAAAATGACATGTCCCAAAAACAGCTGAAAACATCTCAAAACAACATAAAATAGCGTGCAGAGACACACCATAGCATAGTTTGTTGCAGAAACGACCAAAAACACCATAATAATGCATGCTGAGAAAATGATCAAAAAGGCAAGGCTATAGTAAGGCAAAAATGTCAAAAAATGACATGTCCCAAAAACAGCTGAAAACATCTCAAAACAACATAAAATAGCGTGCAGAGACACGCCATAGCATATTTTGTTGCAGAAACGACCAAAAACACCATAATAATGTGTGCTGAGAAAATGACCAAAAAGGCAAGGCTATAGTAAGGCAAAAATGTCAAAAAATGACATGTCCCAAAAACAGCTCAAAACTCTTCAAAACACAACAAAATAACCATGCCCACACATGCCATAGCATAGTTTGTTGCAAAAATGGCCAAAAATACCACAGAAGTGCATCTTTAAAAAATTGACCAAAAAGGCAAGGCTATAGTAAGGCAAAAATGTCAAAAAATGACATGTCCAAAAAACAGTTGAAAACATCTCAAAACCGCATAAAATAGCGTGCAGACACACGCCATAGCACAGTTTGTTGGAAAAATGGCCAAAAACACAATAATAATGCATGCTGAGAAAATGACCAAAAAGGCAAGGCTACAGTAAGGCAAAAATGTCAAAAATGACATGTCCCAAAAACAGCGCGAAACTCTTCAAAACAACATAAAATAGCGTGCAGAGACACGCCATAGCATAGTTTGTTGGAAAAATGGCCAAAAACACCATTGTAGTGCATGTTTAAAAAATGACCAAAAAGGCAAGACTATAGTAAGGCAAAAATGTCAAAAAATGACATGTCCCAAAAACAGCTCGAAACTCTTCAAAACAACATAAAATAGCGTGCAGAGACATGCCATAGCATAGTTTGTTGCAGAAACGACCAATAACACCACAATAATGCATGCGGAAAAAATGACCAAAAAGGCAAGGCTATAGTAAGGCAAAAATGTCAAAAAATGACATGTCCCAAAAACAGCTGAAAACATCTCAAAACAACATAAAATAGCGTGCAGAGACACGCCATAGCATAGTTTGTTGGAAAAATGGCCAAAAACACCATAGTAGTGCATGTTTAAAAAATGACTAAAAAGGCAAGACTATAGTAAGGCAAAAATGTCAAAAAAATGACATGTCCCAAAAACAGCTGAAAACATCTCAAAACAACATAAAATAGCGTGCAGAGACACACCATAGCATAGTTTGTTGCAAAAATGACCAAAAACACCATAGTAGTGCATGTTTAAAAAATGACCAAAAAGGCAAGGCTATAGTAAGGCAAAAATGTCAAAAAATGACATGTCCCAAAAACAGCTGAAAACATCTCAAAACAACATAAAATAGCGTGCAGAGACACGCCATAGCATAGTTTGTTGCAGAAACGACCAATAACACCACAATAATGCATGCTGAAAAAATGACCAAAAAGGCAAGGCTATAGTCAGGCAAAAATGTCAAAAAAATGACATGTCCCAAAAACAGCTGAAAACATCTCAAAACAGCATAAAATAGCGTGCAGAGACACACCATAGCATAGTTTGTTGCAAAAATGACCAAAAACACCATAGTAGTGCATGTTTAAAAAATGACCAAAAAGGCAAGGCTATAGTAAGGCAAAAATGTCAAAAAATGACATGTCCCAAAAACAGCTGAAAACATCTCAAAACAACATAAAATAGCGTGCAGAGACACGCCATAGCATAGTTTGTTGCAGAAACGACCAATAACACCACAATAACGCATGCGGAAAAAATGACCAAAAAGGCAAGGCTATAGTAAGGCAAAAATGTCAAAAAATGACATGTCCCAAAAACAGCTGAAAACATCTCAAAACAACATAAAATAGCGTGCAGAGACACGCCATAGCATAGTTTGTTGGAAAAATGGCCAAAAACACCATAGTAGTGCATGTTTAAAAAATGACCAAAAAGGCAAGACTATAGTAAGGCAAAAATGTCAAAAAATGACATGTCCCAAAAACAGCTGAAAACATCTCAAAACAACATAAAATAGCGTGCAGAGACACGCCATAGCATAGTTTGTTGGAAAAATGGCCAAAAACACCATAGTAGTGCATGTTTAAAAAATTACCAAAAAGGCAAGACTATAGTAAGGCAAAAATGTCAAAAAATGACATGTCCCAAAAACAGCTGAAAACATCTCAAAACAACATAAAATAGCGTGCAGAGACACGCCATAGCATAGTTTGTTGGAAAAATGGCCAAAAACACCATAGTAGTGCATGTTTAAAAAATGACTAAAAAGGCAAGACTATAGTAAGGCAAAAATGTCAAAAAAATGACATGTCCCAAAAACAGCTGAAAACATCTCAAAACAACATAAAATAGCGTGCAGAGACACGCCATGGCATAGTTTGTTGCAAAAATGGCCAAAAAACACCACAGAAGTGCATGTTTAAAAAATGACCAAAAAGGCAAGGCTATAGTAAGGCAAAAATGTCAAAAAATGACATGTCCCAAAAACAGCTGAAAACATCTCAAAACAACATAAAATAGCGTGCAGAGACACGCCATAGCATAGTTTGTTGGAAAAATGGCCAAAAACACCATAGTAGTGCATGTTTAAAAAATGACCAAAAAGGCAAGACTATAGTAAGGCAAAAATGTCAAAAAATGACATGTCCCAAAAACAGCTGAAAACATCTCAAAACAACATAAAAAAGCGTGCAGAGACACGCATAGCATAGTTTGTTGGAAAAATGGCCAAAAACACCATAGTAGTGCATGTTTGAATAATGACCAAAAAGGCAAGACTATAGTAAGGCAAAAATGTCAAAAAATGACATGTCCAGAAAACAGCTGAAAACATCTCAAAACAACATAAAATAGCGTGCAGAGACACGCCATAGCATAGTTTGTTGCAGAAATGACCAATAACACCACAATACTGCATGCTGAAAAAATGACTAAAAAGGCAAGACTATAGTAAGGCAAAAATGTCAAAAATTGGCATGTCCCAAAAACATTTGAAAACATCTCAAAACAGCATAAAATAGCGTGCAGAGACACGCCATAGCATAGTTTGTTGGAAAAATGGCCAAAAAACACCATAGTGGTGCATGATTAAAAATTGACCAAAAAGGCAAGACTATAGTAAGGCAAAAATGTCAAAAAATGACATGTCCCAAAAACAGTTGAAAACATCTCAAAACAGCATAAAATAGCGTGCAGAGACACGCCATAGCATAGTTTGTTGGAAAAATGGCCAAAAACACCATAGTAGTGCATGTTTAAAAAATGACCAAATAGGCAAGACTATAGTAAGGCAAAAATGTCAAAAAATGACATGTCCCAAAAACAGCTGAAAACATCTCAAAACAACATAAAATAGCGTGCAGAGACACGCCATAGCATAGTCTGCTGCAGATACGACCAAAAACACCATAATAATGCATGCTGAGAAAATGACCAAAAAGGCAAAGCTATAGTAAGGCAAAAATGTCAAAAAATGACATGTCCCAAAAACAGTTGAAAACATCTCAAAACAGCATAAAATAGCGTGCAGAGACACGCCATAGCATAGTTTGTTGGAAAAATGGCCAAAAACACCATAGTAGTGCATGTTTAAAAAATGCCCAAAAGGCAAGACTATAGTAAGACAAAAAATGACAGTTGAAAACATCTCAAAACAGCATAAAATAGCGTGCAGAGACACGCCATAGCATAGTTTGTTGGAAAAATGGCCAAAAATACCATAATAATGCATGCTGAGAATGCTGGTCATAGCATAGTTTGTTGCAGAAATGACCAATAACACCACAATAATGCATGCTGAAAAAATGACCAAAAAGGCAAGGCTATAGTAAGGCAAAAATGTCAAAAATTGGCATGTTCCAAAAACAGTTGAAAACATCTCAAAACAGCATAAAATAGCGTGCAGAGACACACCATAGCATAGTTTGTTGCAGAAATGACCAATAACACCACAATAACGCATGCAGAAAAAATGACCAAAAAGGCAAGGCTATAGTAAGGCAAAAATGTCAAAAAATGACATGTCCCAAAAACAGCTGAAAACATCTCAAAACAACAAAAATAGCGTGCAGAGACACGCCATAGCATAGTTTGTTGGAAAAATGGCCAAAAACACCATAGTAGTGCATGTTTAAAAAATGACCAAAAAGGCAAGACTATAGTAAGGCAAAAATGTCAAAAAAATGACATGTCCCAAAAACAGCTGAAAACATCTCAAAACAACATAAAATAGCGTGCAGAGACATGCCATAGCATATTTTGTTGCAGAAACGACCAAAAACACCATAATAATGTGTGCTGAGAAAATGACCAAAAAGGCAAGGCTATAGTAAGGCAAAAATGTCAAAAAATGACATGTCCCAAAAACAGCTCAAAACTCTTCAAAACACAACAAAATAACCATGCCCACACATGCCATAGCATAGTTTGTTGCAAAAATGGCCAAAAATACCACAGAAGTGCATCTTTAAAAAATGACCAAAAAGGCAAGGCTATAGTAAGGCAAAAATGTCAAAAAATGACATGTCCAAAAAACAGTTGAAAACATCTCAAAACCGCATGAAATAGCGTGCAGACACACGCCATAGCACAGTTTGTTGGAAAAATGGCCAAAAACACAATAATAATGCATGCTGAGAAAATGACCAAAAAGGCAAGGCTACAGTAAGGCAAAAATGACATGTCCCAAAAACAGCGCGAAACTCTTCAAAACAACATAAAATAGCGTGCAGAGACACGCCATAGCATAGTTTGCTGCAGATACGACCAAAAACACCATAATAATGCATGCTGAGAAAACGACCAAAAAGGCAAGGCTATAGTAAGGCAAAAATGTCAAAAATTGGCATGTCCCAAAAACAGTTGAAAACATCTCAAAACAGCATAAAATAGCGTGCAGAGACACGCCATAGCATAGTTTGTTGGAAAAATGGCCAAAAACACCATAGTAGTGCATGTTTAAAAAATGACCAAAAAGGCAAGACTATAGTAAGGCAAAAATGTCAAAAAATGACATGTCCCAAAAACAGCTGAAAACTCTTCAAAACAACATAAAAAAGCGTGCAGAGACACGCATAGCATAGTTTGTTGGAAAAATGGCCAAAAACACCATAGTAGTGCATGTTTGAATAATGACCAAAAAGGCAAGACTATAGTAAGGCAAAAATGTCAAAAAATGACATGTCCCAAAAACAGTTGAAAACATCTCAAAACAGCATAAAATAGCGTGCAGAGACACGCCATAGCATAGTTTGTTGGAAAAATGGCCAAAAACACCATAGTAGTGCATGTTTAAAAAATTACCAAAAAGGCAAGACTATAGTAAGGCAAAAATGTCAAAAAATGACATGTCCCAAAAACAGCTCGAAACTCTTCAAAACAACATAAAATAGCGTGCAGAGACACGCCATAGCATAGTTTGTTGCAGAAATGACCAATAACACCACAATAACGCATGCTGAAAAAATGACCAAAAAGGCAAGGCTATAGTAAGGCAAAAATGTCAAAAAATGACATGTCCCAAAAACAGCTGAAAACATCTCAAAACAACATAAAATAGCGTGCAGAGACACGCCATAGCATAGTCTGTTGGAAAAATGGCCAAAAACACGATAGTAGTGCATGTTTAAAAAATGACCAAAAAGGCAAGACTATAGTAAGGCAAAAATGTCAAAAAAAATGACATGTCCCAAAAACAGCTGAAAACTCTTCAAAACAACATAAAATAGCGTGCAGAGACACGCCATAGCATAGTCTGTTGGAAAAATGACCAAAAACACCATAGTAGTGCATGTTTAAAAAATGACCAAAAGGCAAGGCTATAGTAAGGCAAAAATGTCAAAAAATGACATGTCCCAAAAACAGCTGAAAACATCTCAAAACAACATGAAATTGCATGCAGACACACTCCATAGCATATTTTGTTGCAGAAACGACCAAAAACACCATAATAATGTGTGCTGAGAAAATGACCAAAAAGGCAAGGCTATAGTAAGGCAAAAATGTCAAAAAATGACATGTCCCAAAAACAGTTGAAAACTCTTCAAAACACAACAAAATACCACGCCCACACATGCCATAGCATAGTTTGTTGCAAAAATGGCCAAAAATACCACAGAAGTGCATGTTTAAAAAATGACCAAAAAGGCAAGGCTATAGTAAGGCAAAAATGTCAAAAAATGACATGTCCCAAAAACAGCTGAAAACTCTTCAAAACACAACAAAAAACCATGCAGCGACATGCCATTGCATAGTTTGTTGCAAAAATGACCAAAAACACCATTGTAGTGCATGTTTAAAAAATGACCAAAAGGCAAGACTATAGTAAGGCAAAAATGTCAAAAAATGACATGTCCCAAAAACAGCTGAAAACTCTTCAAAACACAACAAAATACCACGCCCACACATGCCATAGCATAGTTTGTTGCAAAAATGGCCAAAAATACCACAGAAGTGCATGTTTAAAAAATGACCAAAAAGGCAAGGCTATAGTAAGGCAAAAATGTCAAAAAATGACATGTCCCAAAAACAGCTGAAAACTCTTCAAAACACAACAAAAAACCATGCAGCGACATGCCATTGCATAGTTTGTTGCAAAAATGACCAAAAACACCATTGTAGTGCATGTTTAAAAAATGACCAAAAGGCAAGACTATAGTAAGGCAAAAATGTCAAAAAATGACATGTCCCAAAAACAGCTGAAAACTCTTCAAAACACAACAAAATACCACGCCCACACATGCCATAGCATAGTTTGTTGCAAAAATGGCCAAAAATACCACAGAAGTGCATGTTTAAAAAATGACCAAAAAGGCAAGGCTATAGTAAGGCAAAAATGTCAAAAAATGACATGTCCCAAAAACAGCTGAAAACTCTTCAAAACACAACAAAAAACCATGCAGCGACATGCCATTGCATAGTTTGTTGCAAAAATGACCAAAAACACCATTGTAGTGCATGTTTAAAAAATGATCAAAAAGGCAAGGCTATAGTAAGGCAAAAATGCCAAAAATTGGCATGTCCCAAAAACAGTTGAAAACATCTCAAAACAGCATAAAATAGCGTGCAGAGACACGCCATAGCATAGTTTGTTGGAAAAATGGCCAAAAACACCATAGTAGTGCATGTTTAAAAAATGACCAGAAAGGCAAGACTATAGTAAGGCAAAAATATCAAAAAATGACATGTCCCAAAAACAGCTGAAAACTCTTCAAAACAACATAAAAAAGCGTGCAGAGACACGCCATAGCATAGTTTGTTGGAAAAATGGCCAAAAACACCATAGTAGTGCATGTTTAAAAAATGACCAAAAGGCAAGGCTATAGTAAGGCAAAAATGTCAAAAAAATGACATGTCCCAAAAACAGCTGAAAACATCTCAAAACAACATGAAATTGCATGCAGACACACTCCATAGCATATTTTGTTGCAGAAACGACCAAAAACACCATAATAATGTGTGCTGAGAAAATGACCAAAAAGGCAAGGCTATAGTAAGGCAAAAATGTCAAAAAATGACATGTCCCAAAAACAGTTGAAAACTCTTGAAAACACAACAAAAAACCATGCCGCAACATGGCATTGCATAGTTTGTTGCAAAAATGACCAAAAACACCATTGTAGTGCATGTTTAAAAAATGACCAAAAAGGCAAGGCTATAGTAAGGCAAAAATGTCAAAAAATGACATGTCCCAAAAACAGTTGAAAACATCTCAAAACCGCATAAAATAGCGTGCAGACACACGCCATAGCACAGTTTGTTGGAAAAATGGCCAAAAACAGAATAATAATGCATGCTGAGAAAATGACCAAAAAGGCAAGGCTACAGTAAGGCAAAAATGTCAAAAATGACATGTCCCAAAAACAGCGCGAAACTCTTCAAAACAACATAAAATAGCGTGCAGAGACATGCCATAGCATAGTTTGTTGGAAAAATGGCCAAAAACACCATTGTAGTGCATGTTTAAAAAATGACCAAAAAGGCAAGACTATAGTAAGGCAAAAATGTCAAAAAATGACATGTCCCAAAAACAGCCAAAAACAACTCAAACCAGCATAAAAGAGCGTGCAGAGACACACCATAGCATAGTTTGTTGCAGAAACGACCAAAAACACCATAATAATGCATGCTGAGAAAATGACCAAAAAGGCAAGACTATAGTAAGGCAAAAATGTCAAAAAATGACATGTCCCAAAAACAGCTGAAATGACATGCCATTGCATAGTTTGTTGCAAAAATGGCCAAGAACACCATAGTTGTGCATGTCTAAAAAATGACCAAAAAGGCAAGGCAAGGCTATAGTAAGGCAAAAATGTCAAAAATTGAAATGTCCCAAAAACAGCTGAAAATATTTCAAAACAGAACAAAATACCATGCCTACGGCGGAGGATTAGGGCCACATTAAGGAAAAAAAATATATATATTATTTACGAGATTAAAGTCATTAGTTACGAGAAAAAAATCATTATTAACGAGAAAAAAGTCATTATTAATGAGAAAAAAGTCATTATTTACGAGATTAAACTCATTATTAACGAGACAAAAGTCATTATTAATTAGAAAAAAGTCATTATTTACGAGATTAAACTCATTATTAACGAGAAAAAAGTCATTATTAATGAGAAAAAAGTAATTGCTGAAAAAAACGATCAAAAAGGCAAGGCTATAGTAAGGCAAAAATGTCCAAAAATGACATGTCATAAAAACAGCTGATAACAACTCAAAACAGCATAAAACACCATGCAGAGACACGCCATAGCATAGTTTGTTGCAAAAATGGCCAAACACACCACAGTAGTGCATGTTTAAAAAATGACCGAAAAGGCAAGGCTATAGTAAGGCAAAAATGTCAAAAAATGACATATCCGAAAAACAGCTGACAATATTTCAAAACACAACAAAATACCATTCACAGACATGCCATAGCACAGTTTGTTGCAAAAATGGCCAAAAACACCATAGTAGTGCATGTATAAAAAATGACCAAAAAGGCAAGGCTATAGTAAGACATGAAATAGCGTGCAGAGACACACCATAGCATAGTTTGTTGCAGAAACGACCAAAAACACCATAATAATGTATGCTGAAAAATTGACCAAAAAGGCAAGGCTATAGTAAGGCAAATATGTCAAAAAATGCGTGCCACAAAAACGGCTGAAAACAACTAAAAACAGCATAAAATGCCATGCCCAGACATGCCATTGCATAGTTTGTTGCAAAAATGGCCAAAAACACCATAGCAGTGCATGTATAAAAAATGACCAAAAAGGCAAGGCTATAGTAAGGCAAAAATGTCAAAAAATGACATGTCCCAAAAACAGCTGAAAACACTTCGAAACACAACAAAATGCCATGCCCAGACATGCCATAGCGTAGTTTGTTGCAAAAACGGCCAAAAAGACCATAATAGTGTATGCTGAAAAAAAACAATCAAAAAATGTCCCAAACACAGCTAAAAATATTTCAAAACACAACAAAATACCATGCCCAGACACGCCATAGCGTAGTTTGTTGCAAAAACAGCCAAAAAGACCATTATAGTGTATGCTGAAAAAAAAACGATCAAAAAGGCAAGGCTATAGTAAGGCAAAAATGTCCAAAAATGACATGTCATAAAAACAGCTGATAACAACTCAAAACAGCATAAAACACCATGCAGAGACACGCCATAGCATAGTTTGTTGCAAAAATGGCCAAACACACCACAATAGTGCATGTTTAAAAAATGACCGAAAAGGCAAGGCTATAGTAAGGTAAAAATGTCAAAAAATGACATGTCCTAAAAACAGCTGAAAACTCTTCAAAACACAACAAAATACCATGCACAGACATGCCATAGCATAGTTTGTTGCAGAAACGACCAAAAACACCATAATAATGTATGCTGAAAAATTGACCAAAAAGGCAAGGCTATAGTAAGGCAAAATGTCAAAAAATGACATATCCGAAAAACAGCTGACAATATTTCAAAACACAACAAAATACCATTCACAGACATGCCATAGCACAGTTTGTTGCAAAAATGGCCAAAAACACCATAGTAGTGCATGTATAAAAAATGACCAAAAAGGCAAGGCTATAGTAAGACAAAAATGTCAAAAAAATGCATGTCATAAAAACAGCTGAAAATATCTCAAAACAGCATGAAATAGCGTGCAGAGACACGCCATAGCATAGTTTGTTGCAGAAACGACCAAAAACACCATAATAATGTATGCTGAAAAATTGACCAAAAAGGCAAGGCTATAGTAAGGCAAATATGTCAAAAAATGCGTGCCACAAAAACGGCTGAAAACAACTAAAAACAGCATAAAATACCATGCCCAGACATGCCATTGCATAGTTTGTTGCAAAAATGGCCAAAAACACCATAGCAGTGCATGTATAAAAAATGACCAAAAAGGCAATACTATAGTAAGGCAAAAATGTCAAAAAATGACATGTCCCAAAAACAGCTGAAAACACTTCGAAACACAACAAAATGCCATGCCCAGACATGCCATAGCATAGTTTGTTTCAAAAACGGCTAAAGAGACGATAATAGTCGATAATCAGGCAAAAATGTCAAAATGTTGCATGTCCCAAAAACAGTTGAAAACTCCTCAAAACAGCATAAATTATTCTGTCAATACACACCATAGCATAGAATGTTGCAAAAACAACCAATAATACAATAATAATGCTTATTGAAAAAATGACCAAAAAGGCAAGGCTATAGTTTGACTAAAAATGTCAAAATATGACATGTCCCAAAAACAGCCGTAAAACACTTCAAATTAGTATGAAATACTCTGTCAATACATGCCATATCATAGAAAGCTGGACAAAGGGCTAAAAACAACATAATAATGCATGTTGAAAAAATGACCCAAAAAGGGAAGGATACCATATTGCTAAAAATTTCAAAATATGACATGTCACAAAACCAGCTGAAAACAACTCAAACAGCCTAAAATAGCTTGCCAAGACACGCCATAGCGAATGTTGCAAAAACGGCAAAAAAACCCCAAACAAAACATCATAATATTACATGCTGAAAAAACAAGCGAGAAGGCAAGGCTGACCAAAAATGTGAAAATATGACATGTGAAGAAAACAGCTGAAAATACCTCAAAACAGCATAAAATACTGTGTCAAAACACACAATAGCATAGAATGTTGCAGTGATGGCCAAAACCACCATGACATAGCATGTTGAAAAAATGACAAAAAAGGCAAGGCTAAAAATGTCAAAACATGACATGTCCTTAAAACAGCTGAAAAATTTATGAAATAGAGTGTAGAGACATGCCATAGCATATACTGTTGCAAAAAACACCAAAACCCCCAAAATATATCATGTTGAAATAATGACAGAAAATGGCAAACTACTGTATAGCAAAAAATCATCAAAATATGCCATGGCCAAAATAACCGCTGAAAACAGCATAAAATAAAATGCTGAAAAATGCCATTGTGTAGAATGTTACAAAAAAGGCCAAAAACACCATAATATAGCATGTTGAAAAAATGACTGAAAATGCCAAACTATAGAATGGAATAAAATGTCAAAATATGACATGGCCAAAAACCAAATTATTTTGTTTTTCAAATTAGCCCATTTCACAGACTTATAATGATTATTATTCAAACATAATTAGTCAGCTTAATCATTAATGACAGTAAATGTAAGTGGCAGACGCCTTATCTTCAGCCTCTATCTTGCAGCACAGACCAGAGATGTAACCATTTCACTGTAGCGTTACAAAACCAGGTACCAGGAAAACATATTTTTCTGCAGATGGGTGCATGCCACAGGGTGATACAATCTCTAGTCTGTCAACATACTGGAGCTTTGATGGCTGGGGCTTCAGGGTTTGATGAAACTGTTCTTTGTAAACAGGTTATGCATAATTTTTTTGGATGTTTTTTCTGTTAGAACTGATAAGGTTTCTAAAACAATAAGCCTACTAAGCCAAACAGCCATTCACAACACTGCAAACAAGATTGGCAATAGATGACTCACTTAAACAATGATGTCATTTTTTATTTTATATTTCAGAAGAGACTGAGACATCTTTGTGTTGATATTTGGGCTTGATGAGTTTGGACTAAATGCTAGTAATCTCATAATTCAAGGAGGACCACTGGATACCAATCCAGTCATTTAAGACTGAACAGGAGTCTTTGAAGGTAAAGTTTGAAGGTTACAACAGAGTTTATAATAATGGAGTTAAAGTCAGATTTTCCAGAATTCCCTTTGTTCTGGGAACTTTACTTTCTGGATTCTGCATAAACTCTTGAAATGGTGGGAATGAAGTCAGAATGGTCAGTATTCTGACTATAATCTCAGATGTCATATATATTTTTCACATGTGGGCCTAATCCTCTTCTGTGTATCTCCATTAGCTGTTCATGACAATGTTAAAGCTATGCATAGACCATATGTAACTTTACATACATGCTTCCAAACATGTCAACCACACTAAATATACTTGATTTTAGAAGTTCCTATTGATATTCTGGTATATTTAGTTTTAATCCGCCAAAGTTGTTTGGTCTTAAAGTTGTTTGGCAAACTACAAATACAAAGCACACATTTCAATAGGGTCTCTTTAAAAGGATTTTTGTGATTTAAATAGTGGAAAAATCAAAATTGAAATCCAACATATCTACAGACTGAGTGGCTACACTACACAAAAATATAAATGGAATTATTGGTTTGTTATTTTTTCCCTTGATTTAGCAATTTAAACACAGGTCAAATTAATTTGAAATTTTTCCATATATTTGCCTTTCCATATCACTATGTTTCCAAATCTAGGAATAGGCTAAGGAACAAAATGCTGAGTTCATAAATGGGGTTACAGTGGTGCCTATAGAGCTAGTGTTTTATACTCAAAATAATTGTTTAGCTCTCTGTCAGATGGGGGATAAAAATAAATTTCATGATGCTCTTGTTCCCTTATTACACATTTGTGTTGCTGTATAGTGGGTGTCTTTGTGTGGGAGTCCTCAGGAAGCTGGCCCACTGACACCGTGTTTGACGGACAGTTCTATGCCTGCGGTTGGTTTGTGGAGGAAACTCAGTGACAGATCAGCTCAGTGCAGCAGGGGAGATCAGTGTTCCTGAACTCTCCGAGGACACTTGGGCCCCCAGCAGCCAGCGTGTGGTTTCCACCATGGTCACTATTAAGCAGGCCAGCAACAACAACAACAAAAACACAATAGTATTTACCAAAGTCAACATCCTCAGTGTCACGGAAACTGCAGTTTATAGCTGGAAACTGGACTCCAGTCACCATATGCAAAACCTTTATTCAAGGAACCAGTTTATGAAAACATACTGTACATTCTTATATAATAGATATATTACCATACATTGTGATAGGTAGTGTAAAAGGTAAACTATAGTGTTGATAGCTGGTATTTGCCCTCTATTACTAGCATTTTCTATCTATTTTCTATAACAGTTACTGTGTTTTGGAACTTTGCATGCAACACAAGGAGCATCCATCTGCAATGCATTTTAGGGCTGTCAAACGATTCATTTCTCAAATTGTGATAAATTGCAGAGTTTCAACTGTTAATTGGGATTCTTTTTTTTTTTTTATTACATGTTTTGACAGTCAATTATTTTGCATTACCAAACCGTTATGAAGTCCATATTGACAAGGTTAAGCAATTCTTACCAGATTGTTTTGATCAGCAATCAAATTACAACAAAAAAACTGTATGGGACTAGCATAGAGTGTGTATGTTTGTAAAGACGAGACTCATGGGTACCTATAGAACCCATTTTCATTCAGATATCTGGAATAGAGAAATCAAGGGACTCCTGTGAAATGGCCATGCCGTTTTTCCATCGCCAAAATTTTGCCCCTTCCCAAGAAGCTAGCATGACATGTTTGGTACCCCTGGATTCCCCAGGTCTAGTTTCATATTATAGAAGTATCATAGCTTTTGCTTTAAAACGCAGCCCTTTACAGCTTATTGTCAGCCAGGTATTAACGAGATTACAAAAAACGCATTATGTATGGGCTTTAATTGCATCGTGGTTTACGTGCCAACGCTGACAGCCCTAATGCATTTACATTAGTCCTAAACTCTGGCTACTTTCGAATAGGAGGCTTTAATACCTGTAAAGAGAGACAAAATATATACAGTAGTAGTTACATTCACATGGCAGTGAGAGGCAAACAATAAAAGACACAGATGGCATAAATGAGGCTGGTTTTAAGTGCTACATTGTATGTCTTTCATCCTTTTTTTTCACAGTCTGAGAACCTGAATATTTGCGATCCAAACTGTGTCCTTTTAATTTCATCTTCATGAAAAGATTTCCTTTCCATTTACAGCAATGGAGGGAAAATAAAGTCCAGCGTCGACACCCCACAGACCCTGTGGTGTTTCAGCAAGTCACATAGCTCCTTATTTGCATCTTCCCCTCAAAATTCAGAAAAAAAAGGGTCCACCATTGTAACTTCTGTAAAAGTTGTCAATGTTGTGTCTTTTTATCTGCTGTGTCTTATTTTTTCTAGTAAGGGGTCAGAATTTCCAGAAAGGTCAGAAGCAATTGCATCTCTAAATCCAATGCCCAGCGATACTTCTCATCTCTTTTTACAAAGAGGACCTCCACAAAGTGTCCTTTCACAGTCCTCCATCTATAGCTGGGTGGTTTTGGAAGAGCGCCTGGTCCTCCTGTCTCTACGTTGAGGTGCAGGGTGGCGGCAGTAACGTGGCGACCATCCTCGGGTTTTCCTCTTGGAGCTACATGGCATGGTAGGGTCTGGGGGGGCTGGTAGTCAGGCCTCCTCGGCTGTGGCGTCTATCCCAGCGTAGGTGAAGTTCTCAAAGAGAGCCATGTTCACGTAAGCCTGGGAAATGGAGAGAAGCTTGTAATTTAAGATTTTAAAACACAATCAAAATGTCAGGGTATTAGGCAGGTACGCTAGAGGTATGATGGCTCCATCTGTGTCTACAGTCAACTGTACTTGTTTTTTAATCACTCATTTGAATGGACAACCTGCTATGTCAGGAACATTTTTGTTTACATATTTGCCTATGTAAAATGTGCGTTAATGGAGAATAACTCAGGCTGTAATGTACTTTTGGATTTGTGTAATGTAAACCACAAACATGGCAACACTCGTGTAGGTTATCACGCTGTTAATTCTAAGTTCATGGCAAAAATAGCAAAGGTGGCGGCATTTCATATGGCATTTGTAAGGTGGCGGCATTTCATATGGCATTTTCAGTTAGAACTGAAAATGAATAATCATTTTCAGTTCCCCTACGGTGTATTTCTTTGTTTTCCCAGGATGGCAAAGGCATGACCTGCCCCACTCTCCCACTGACTACCAGCACGACATTTCCCTATCCCTCTTTCTCTGCTGACATTGTGTGAATGCAGCATTACCTTCCTGGCCTCCTGCATCCTGTTGAGCTGGACAGAGATTTGGGAGAAAGGGGGTCTCTCATAGGGCCGATCCCTCCAGCACTGCTTCATCAGCTCATAGCTGGACATAGGAAGAGACATTGATGAATTGGGAAGGACGGAGGAACGAAAGATGGAATTAGCTACTCATCAGCTACTTACACCTCATCATCACAGTTTTTGGGTTTCTCCATCCTGTAGCCTTGTGGCAGTTTTTCATAAAGCTCTGCGCACGTCATACCACAATACGGTGTGCCACCTGAAGCACACACGACGGAGAAAAATACATTTAACATGTTGATAGTGATTGTGGGTCAAGCAATAGTGAGGATCCTTGCCATCTTGTTTGACTGAGTTTTTACTTACCCAAGCTTACAATTTCCCAGAGAAGAACACCAAAAGACCACCTACGAGATGCAAGGACAGAAATGTTTGTAAATAAGGAGAAACATAGAAAGAAAATCTAAGAGTTTTATTAGTCACACCTGAATATCATCATTTACTTCACGCTAAGAAACTAGCATTATTTCATACCTGTTAATCTACGTATACAATAAATGATTAAATATTTTTAATCCATTAAATTGCATGTATTATGAAACTAGAAAGGCTGCTACTGTGTGTAAATTGTCCAGATTTTTAATTTACTTTACTTCACAAAGCATTGCATGGGAAAATGCAGACCCCATTTGAACATTTCTATAACCAAATCAATGTGCATGGAAATACAATGATTCCATTTTATTTTAATGGTTAAAATGCATATTTACTTCAATATGCGGAAACTGATAAGAACCACCAAGTGTCTCAACAACATGAAACCTTCGTCTTGCCTGAGATCTGATTAGCAACATAATTCATGAGAAAAACCACTTGTTTCAACTGTTACACAACTTTGTGGTAGATTACATGAGGAGGCAAGTGTTGATTGTTTTGTTGGTGTCTTAGTCTATTTTTAAAATGTGCTCTAGCTTTAAGATCTTGCTCTGCGTCTCCCACTTGTTTCTCTTGCCATTGTTTACGACTCTTTCTGACCCCACAGGCAGTCTTCACACTTATTCCGTTAGCTGTCCCTCGTTCTTCAAGCTCAGTCTCCACTGTGTATAAATAGGCTTCAGTTGACAGACCAACGTCTCAGCCTGTCTGCTAAGGTGTACCCAAAGCTTCCTGGTTGGGCTTATCAGTTACACAACACACCCTTATCACTCTGCCAGCGACAGGGGGATGATTTGTTTGCAAAGTCAGCGGCATGCCATGTCACTCAATATGCCCCAATTTTTTTTCTTTTTGCATTTTTAGTGTAGCAATTTAATGCAGACATAATTGAAGCTCCTGTGTAGAAAAAAATGTGAGCATTGCCTGCCTTGAAAAACCCCAAGTGCTGCAGTGAGTGCATTAGTTTAAGTCAGGTATATAGTTAGTTGAAAAGCTAAACTGTTAACTCACACATCACTCTTGGTCGTGTACACGCTGTAGTTCAAGGACTCAATGGCCATCCAGCGTACAGGCAGCCTCCCCTGAAAGCCAAACAGATTTATGTGACACTTTCTGCCATGCTAACACGTGGAGTCTGATTGTGGATATTAAAAAATAAAATAAAAAAAGAATAAATAAAGATACAGGTAAATAAGTAAACCACAGTACTATTACTGCACACAAAATGCTGCAGTTGAAGGTATTTACATATATAATCAGAATCTCTCATTTACTGTCTGTAATAAAAAAACAACAAAAAAACAAACAAACAAAAAAAACAAATTAAATTTATAAAACGAAACCTTGGACATTTAATTGGACATACCAGTTAATAATTTTCAGCTTGCAATAACTCTTTCTAGCAGTCAGTAATTATTCTTTAAAATAAGTTATTAAAATAATAAGAGACTGCAACAAACAACTGTTTAACTGACGATAATCTTTTGATTCATTATTTGGTCAAACAAAAGGTAAGATAAAGGTTAAAAAAAAAGAAAACAAAAAGTTGTTTCCCAAAGTATTCACATATAAGAGGCTGGAATATGAGAATTTTTGCCTTTATTATTTTTTAATTATTTAAACCGATTAATCCATTATTAAGAACTTTTTCTAGGTCATGTACTTGTTTGCTTGTTTTTTTCAATTTACTTAACTTTTTTCCCCCAAAATTACACATATTTTTTTGTACTTTTTACTAATTTCTTGGAAATTCTGAGGTAATTTCTTCAAAAGTTGCTCATTGCTTTCTTCCTGTGATTTTAAAAGAAATCAAGTCAATTTGCTCAGGTTTCAAAGGGGTTAAAATAGCTGCCAATTAATTTAATAGTAGACAATCAACTGATTAATCATTGCAGTTCGGGTCTTTTTCACATGATATACTGATAATGCAGTAACAGTTGTGCAGCACACAACAAATTGACTGACAGACGATATTGCACTTTGGTTTCAAACATACCTACTGTTAAATGTCTGTTGCAGTTTGTCTGTGCAACTGATTAGTCTTCCTTTATTTCACAGAAGACCTTTGAGTAATTGTCTTCAACATGTGGGGAATGTGCACAATATAACAACCGATGTAATGGCAGCTGTTGTCAATAGCATTAGTTAAAGTGGAAACACATGGAATACCTTGCAAACAACTAGTGCCCTCTGCTGGCTGTTTGTCTGAAAAAAGTACAACAGTTTATGACCTCACCACTCACCATTGTCTTCTTAACGTAAACTTCCTCTCCACGGGACAGGCCAAAGTCTGCTATCTTTGCCACAAGGCTGTCCCCTACAAGGACGTTCCTGGCTGCCAAATCCCTGTGGATGAACTAGAGCCAAGAGATTGGAGAAGAGGAGATGCTTTACTACTTATAATAAACATTGGGCTTAATGCATGAATCATTTCACAGAAACATAATGAGTATGTGGTTGAACAGAAATTATATCTTTGTAGCGTAATTAAACATTTTCTTCATTTTTCATGTATTTTTGTTGTGTTATTTTAATTATAGCTTCGACATGTTTTTATGATGAGCCAATGTATAGTATATTGAAAAGGATTTTTTTTTAAATGTTTCTTAAAGACAGCGTAGTTTCTGAATATTTCATATCTGGATCTGGATGATTTAATAGCTCAAGCAAGCATCATAAAATACCCTACATGGTTAAAGGTATAAACAAGCTTCTAATATAATAATGTCTTGAGTAATGTAACACAATTACATAATTGACCTTTTAGTTATTACTTGAAATGGGCAAATGATGCAACATTTAAAATGAATAGCTAATTTATTGCAGCTTCATTTCAATCACTGAACTTGTAATGCTTTCATCTTTATTACATCATCACCAAAATACACCAAAGTACAATACTTATTAGGTAATTAGGGTAGTTTGTGTATTATTTTGATCGTGTCTCAATTAGTAAGAAATAGATAGGTTTTCCAACATTGTTACTCTTGTGCCAAATTAGTATTTTTATCAAATCTTTGCAAATAATTCAGTTAGCTTTTTTTAAAAATAATTTAAGTCATTTAAATACTTTCTCAATATCAACTGTCATGGGGCAACTTGATGAAAAGCCTGCTATGAGAGGTAAAAAACCCCCAAAACAATTACAAGCATCCTCACACATACACGTTCTTTCTCCTCTCACCTGTTTGTCACTTAGGTAGTGCATCCCTGTTGCCACATCTACAGCAAACTGCAGCAGCTGCTGGGAGGTGAGAGTGGAAGCGGTGCCATGTTCCTTGGCGAAGGCAGGATCGGTCTCCAACACTCGACTCTTTCTCAGAAAGTCTAGAAGGTTACCATAGGGAGCGTATTCGATGGCTATGTACAGGTAACCTGGAGAACACAGAGAGGGAGTAACATAGAAGAAAAGTTAATCTGTTATATAAAATCCTGTATGGACAGCGTCAGTGGTGGGAAGTGGGATGTAACTAAATACATTTACTCAAGTACTGTAGTTAAGTACAAATTTGAGGTACTTGTACTTTACTTGAGTATTTTCTTTTCATGTAACTTTGTACTTTTACTCCACTACATTTCAGAGGAATATTGTGAGTTTTACTTCACTACATTCATCTGAAAGTTTTAATTACCTTACAGATTTTTGCATTAAAATATAAGAAGACTTTATAAAATTTAATGTTTTTTAATAAACAAATAACCAAACTGTTTATGCAAGTACAACTGAAACCATGAATTGATTAATTAATTAACGGGCTGTCAGAAAATTAATTGGCGACTGTTTTGATAAACATTTATTTGGGCTTTTTTTTCTGTCTTTTTTTTGGGGGGGGGGGTGTTTTTTCTTTTTTATAATTTTATAATTTTTTAAAAATGTTTATAATTAAGTTTTTAGTGTGTTTTTTTCTAAGTCTTTATAATTTTGTCATTTTTTGTTTTCTTTCTTAGATTTTTCTGTACAGGGTACTTTTGCATATAATACTTTAAGTACATTTTTTTTGATGATACTTTCTTACTTTTACTAAAGTAACATTTTAAATTAAGGGCTTTTACTTGTAACAGTGTATTTTCACAGGGTGGTATTAGCACTTACCTAAGTAAAGGACCTGATAACTTCTTCCACCACTGGACGCCTGACAAATGTGCCGCAAATGTCCCTTACTCATCTTTGATGTGTTGCACTCACTTTGGGGCATACACAATGTATGATGGTGATTAATAGAGTTAAGGCTGCTGCAAATAAACATTTCATTTTCTGTCTGCATAAGTTGTGACTATGAGCTTGGCTGCACCTGCAACCGGCCACGAGGACACCCAGCGACAGCTGGTAAGGGGCTGGGCCTTCAACAGTTCTGTCTAAAACCAGACAGAGATAAACCAGACCTTTCATGAAATCCTCACGGACATCAACCGGATGCTTGAGGCTTTGTTAATAGATGGCGGCTTCCAGCCAAAACCAGAGTTCTTACAGGTCATGAGGCATTTGTGCTTGTTGGAAGGGTTTCATGCTGATTTCACCAGGAGCAGAGAGTGCCAACACAATTAGTTAAAACCATATGTGGAAGGAAAGAGTAACAGGGCGATGGACAGAATGGTCAAAGACCTGGAACATAATACAATTATGTTCCTTCTCAGCTACAAAAGGTTATGTTAACCAGGACATGCTGTGTTTCCTGCAGAATCAGTTTTCTTTGCTCAAAATGAAACAAAACAAGCACATTAGCACAGTGAAATATGTATCATTGTGCTTTCCTATATTCAGTAGGAAAGATGTGTGTGCGTGTGTGTGTGTGTGTATGTGCTTGTGTGTTTTATGTTAGCGTTGAGCTAAAAACATCATATATCTTTCCCTTTTTTAAATAACTGACATATGCTGAAAGGATAAACTAAATGTTATAATCTGAAAAAAAAATTAGAAAACTTCCCAACTGCCAAAAACAGCAACTGGGTAACATCTAGTGCTACCACTGAAAGCCACTTTCTCTGTTGAAACAAGATATTTGAACAGCTTGAGTGAAATGAGAGCAGCAGTACAGGAAGGGCACATGCAAATTGTACGTCACAGAAAAATGACTCTTTGAAAGCATGTCTTTCTTCTTGATCTCTTTCCTTCTTTGTTTTCCCATCTTAAGTTATGAGTCTGCTTTTCTTTCTTCCCTCTTTCGCGCAACAATTCTTCCTTCCTTCCTTTCTTCCCCTCATACTTCCTTCCTCTTCTTCCTCCATTTTACACTCGATCCTTTATGTTCCATATCATGGCGTTCCATTCCATCATGAAATATAAACTATTTGCCTCTTACTGAAAGCCTATGAATGACATTATTTGGGTTGGATGGATTACAAATTAATTGTAAATTAATTTTGTTGATGACACAATAGCCTATTTCTTATTAAAACTCCAGACTTTCATTTTCTATTTTATAATCAAGAGATCCAACAAAGCTTAGCAGGAGGGGTTGTGGACCCCTGGCAGAGTCTCCTACAATTAATTTTGGTACAGTTTTTTTGTCTGTGAAGCAGGCAATATTTAAACCGTCGAGTCACAAACATTCCAAACCGCACGCAGAAAACGGTGTGATAAATAGTGGTATGTTTGAACAAGTAATGGAAATATTAAAGAAAAACAATTAAGGCCTTACAATTTGCTATTGTTGTCATTACTTTACTATTCTTTAATCATGTGGTCTAATACTTCAATGTAGTGTCAGGATTGTATTTTCAAATGTTGTATGTGTGGCATTGTTTTAGTTTTTGTTGGTCATTGTCTTGTCCTTTTTCGTTTTCTTGTAAAAGTAAGAAAACATTATTGTTTGGATTGAACATGATACAATATAAAAAGTTTGGTTCAGAAGTCCATTAATTTACAGTCACTTCTACTCCCAAGAGATCAAAGCATTGTATGTATAGTATTTTTCTGTGTATTTTGAATGGTCTACTGAAGGTTGCATATTTCTACTCGTAGCCGAGTAACAAAAATAACCAAAAATGAATAACGTCAAATTTCAAATTTCCATGTCATGTTTTCTTCCAGACAAGAAAAAAAAGATGCTGTGATATATAACAAATATTAGAGACTGTGTACATTATAGTGAATTCTGTTAACTGGATCACTTTGTACATTTTTCCAAGTATATTATTCTGTCATATAAGTAGTGTCCTGCAGAATCTGAATGTTGGCCAGTGCCGACCAAATGGCAATACAATATATTTTTAAGGCATAGAACCCAGATAAGCAAGGTAAAATAACATTTATATAGCTTTTGTAATTTTGCACCCAGCAACCTATAGATTTATGCAACTTATAAGAGCAAAGACTCAAAGGCTAATCAATATCCATAACAGCCACTAGGTGTCACTCACTTACCTCTGTTTTCACAAGCTCCTATTAGGTTGATGATGTTGGGATGCTGGCCTAGTTTGCACAGCACCTCCAGCTCCCCCGCAAAGTCTCTGTGGTCATTCTCTGAGGCAAACTCTGCAGGAAGATCAGTGTGCACAGCATCGTTAGACAAAGTGCAAGCAAAGCAGCTTGGCATCTTTGAAACGAAATTTTCACATCAGTCAGAAAATGCACCACACCTGGGAAATATTTTCTGTGTATTTGTGTGTGATGCATGTACAGTATCTGTATTTTTTGTGAGTGCTTGCATAAATGTATGCCAAAGTTACCTTTTAGCATCTTGATGGCTGCGCTCATTTTGTTGCCATCTTTCTTGATCATGGCTTTGATGACCTGGTATTGATACAGTTGTTAGATTGAATGTTTAATCCAGTGTAAAAAAGCATGTCAAAGGAGAAACATTTCAAGTTACCCTCCACACATGTTTTTAAGTAGCCTATGTACTATATTTAGTTTAAGGTAAAAGCAACAAGGTAGATATACTTTATTATATGTACATTTTTTCAATGTAGTTAAAAAAACCTGCGACATCTTTTTGAGTCAAAGCAAGAGTTTAGTTTAACATGGTTTTCCCAGAAAATAGTTTAAAAAACAAATCCACCACCATTTGTGGTGGGTCTCACTTGCTTTTGGCTTTCTCAAGCTCTGCTCATGCTAGGTTGACAGGTAAAACAGCAGTGCACACCAAGATGACTAGCATTAGCGTTAGAGGAAATATCAGAGAGATTCAGCCATATATGTTTTTGCCTCAGTCAGACACAGACTCAGATGAGGAGTCTGTTGTGCACCGAAATCGTTGGCATGCAGTCATATCAGAAAGGTAAGTCTAAATACAGTCTTGTATTTGTTTATGCTGTTTGTTAGCTTGAAGGCTCACTGGCAGTGGCTGACACAGCGTTGGTGGTTGTAGAACCTTGTCAGAGAATAACACAGCAAGTGAAAAGGCTATCTGTGGACAGTTTACTGACTTGGCCGCGGACTTGGCTGTTGAATCTAGGGGTCAACAGATTATTGACCTGGCCAATTATTGGGCCCGAAAGTCTCAGTTCTGATTAAACATTTGCCAAAGGCATTCAAACAAAGTTTTGTGTCGGAGTTTGCTATATTCCAAATTATTCTATTCTATACTTATTTTAAGTATTGGTAGAATGATTTTCATTTTCATTGCAAATGCATATTGATTCCAAATATCGGTATTTGCCCTGAAAAACTAATTTCAGTCGACCCGTAGTTGAAATAGCTGATGTGCATTACTTTCTAAAACCAGCTGCTGGCAATTTGACAAACTGGGATGCAGGTGACACCATCAGCCAGCTTAAGTCAAGCGCGGATGGGTCAGTCCACACCACTGCAATTTTTCTTTGCAACAGTCTATAAAGGTTTCATCTTGTAGCAAAGTTTTGGTCTGATCTGGGCTTAAGGGACATAGCTTATTTTATCTAGCTTACAGGGGTATGTCTGAATCTCATATTTAGGGAAGTGCAGAGACATTGCCTTCTTCGGTAGTGCAATGAGGAAAACACCTCTAAAGTGAAGAACTTTGCATAGATACAAGTCAGGATAGTCAAGGTCATTTCAGGAGACATAAATATAAGAAAAACACATTTTTTTAGTTCAGGGGAAATTTAAAATATTCAGAGAGTACATTAAGAGCTTAAACACCTGGCCAAAGTTGCCTTCTCCAATGACATCTTCAAACTTTATGTCCTCCCACTCCAGGATCGGATAAGTGAGGGGTTCTGGTGTTGGCTTGGGCCTCCGTGTCAGCGTCAGAGTTCCTGAGTTAAACTGCAGAATAGTCTCCTCACCCTGGGGGTATAAACAGCCCGGTAATGTATGCACATATATTTAAATTCTCTAAGATTTTCCCAAAACACATTTGGGCTCTGTAAGATTACTTGTGTTCGCAACCAGGAATCAATAAATCTCTCGGTTTTTCAAAATTCAGGTCCTTACCGATCCAGACTGGTAGGTGAATGTGCGCCGACGGTTGAGCAGTGTCTTGCGGATAAAGAAAAGAGCCAACAGTGCGAGCAGGATAGTCACACAGGTGACAGTTACTGAGCCAACCACTGCCACCAACAGTTGGTAACTGTCCCCAGCAGGCCTCCCAGCCACACCCTGGGTGGTCGGGGTTAAATTCTGAAGGCCTGTTTGGCAGAAGGGGGAGAGATGGAGAAGGAGGACAGAGGGGCAGGGTGGAGGATGGAGAGAAAAACCAAGTAGGGAGACGGAGATGATTTTCAGACAGTGAAGATTAATGGGCTGTCTATGTATTATTATCCAGAGTAAATCCCTGTCACTGTGTGGGTGGTCCTCTTAGGCGCCACCTGGGAAAACCCCGATATTGGCTGCAAGTACAGTAGTGGGGAAATTTTCCACTGGGAGCTACTTTTAGCTTAAAGGGAAAATAAAAGTATGTCCAAGAGGCTGTAAAATGTCTTTGATTTTTGCCAGTGCACTGGATTATTTACTCATTCATTTTGAAAAGATTACTCATTGTAGTAAAACAGAAATTGTAGTAAAATTTTATTGCATTTTTTGCAGCCCTTGTGAGCCAACCCAAAGAGGAAAGGCTTACAACAAGGTGGGATGTCCCGATCGAATCAGAAGGATCAGTATTAAGCCTGATTAATGCATTTCTTTAATCTATTGGGATTGGTTATTTTGAGCATTCGCCCTTCCCGATTCTTTGTTTTCTGTCGGCCGTAAATGCAGAACACGATTTGTGGCAGATATTTTTTTTTAATTGTAATGCTACTACTCCATTAAGTAGAAACTGAGTTTTTTTTTCTTGTTCAACTTAAACAAGTTTACTAAAAATGAACAACAATAATTTCAATTCCACTTAAAGTTGTGTAGCAGTTTTTCTATAATGCTGTAATAAGCGTAATTGTGACCTATTTTTATTTGTTGTGACTTGTTCAGCTATCGCACCACTTCAAAGTGGATGTGATTATATTACTCATTTGTAGTGTTCTGTACTTGTATTGCAATACTGCACTAGGTTGTTTTGAGAGCAATTTCTGAGGACACATTTTAATTTGTTCACTTTATTATTATTATTATCATTATTATTTATCATTGGAAAAAAAATGCTGCAACAAGTGGAATTATGATAAGATCCATGTAAGAATATTGTTAGTTTGTTCACTTTGTAAAACTAAAATTGGAACTATTTGGATGCAGACATTTTTTCTTGTATTGCACTGCAGAGTTATTAAATTGTCAAGCGTACACACTGGATTGATTTGAATAACTTAATGCACTTGACATGTGAATTC
The DNA here is from genome assembly GCF_026936395.1 of Plectropomus leopardus. Taxonomy (NCBI): domain Eukaryota; kingdom Metazoa; phylum Chordata; class Actinopteri; order Perciformes; family Serranidae; genus Plectropomus; species Plectropomus leopardus. The sequence goes on from NC_142180.1 coordinate 12,111,843, forward strand.
TGCAGCTGTATTATCCAGGTAATACAAGTTGGGGCTTGGCATCGGCAGATACTTGCAAGAACAAAGCTTATTGTAACTTTCCTGATCTGACATCCCATATGTAGGTCTCAAATCTTTTATAACTAGAAAGCTGTCATGAAAGCTTGAATTAATCTTTTATCAACATGTCAGTTGTAGTAATGCAGATAAAGTTGGGCAAGCAGATGATAACCTCCAACTCACCATCCCCTTGTGTCATCGCCTGAACAAACTTGCTCCACTCTCCCGGCACTTTGGAGAAAGCTCTCACTCTGAACTGGTACAGTGTACTGTCGTTGAGTGCTGTCACATCTTTGGTGGTCTTGTTGCCATCGTCTGTGTCCACCCAAGGGTGAGGACTCCCCAGGCCGACCGGCTGGTACTCTATGATGTATTTAATTATGCCTCCATTGGGATCTTCAGGAGGCTGCCACCTCACCTGGATGGCTGACACAGACAGGGCCTGGGCCTCGACGTTGCGTGGGGATGACGGACCTGAGACACAGAGCAACCATCAGAGTTAATCGCAATCAACAGTGATACTGTAAAACTAGGTCTCAAATCTTTGAACTCAAATTCTGTCATGACAGGCAAGTCTGTAGTCACTTCCTAAGTCAAAACCGCAAGTCCTAAGTCTTAAACTTTGAGTTTCAAGTTGTAAACAAGTCATGATGTGCTCCTCACTAACTATAATGCCATTTAACCATAATATTTTAAATTTAAAAGAATCATTAAAGTTTTTTAAAATTTATCTTTATTTGTTCAAACAAGTTTGTTAAAAAGTTAATTAGCTGTTATCTTTTATCTCATGATATTTTATTACTAAGTCAGCCCTAACTTAGCCTTCTTTGTGCAACTTCAATTGTCGAATGAAGTTGGAAGTTGTTGCCTCTCCGTGTCTAATTTCAACCCACTTGTTTTGCATACTAAAACTAGTTTTTTCTTGTCCATTGCATAGTTTTACTATGCAAATGAAATTGTCTTTACTCTCATTTTCTGCAACAGTCTTGACTTGCTGGGGATAAATACTGTTCGCTGATTCAGGAAATGAAATGTTATGAACTGATGGCTAGCATATATTTTAATTAACTTACTTCTTAGCGGTTCAGTGTAAGGGATTTAGGGGCATCCATTGAAAGACATGGAATACAATATTCGCAACTGTTTTTTATTTGTTTATAATCAACTGAAAACAAGAGTCATTGTGTGTTTTGTTACCATATAATGAGCTGTTCACATCTACATATGGAGTGGGTCTATTCCACAGAGTCTGCCATGTTTCTATAGTAGCCCAGAAAAAACAAACCAAACACTGGCTCTTGATTCGGCCATTTGTGTTTTAATATTTTCACGTTTTCATGTTGGCAACTGTTGTTCAGCAACATGCTTGGCACACATGAGAAGTTTCAGCTGCTTGCAAACTGCAACCTCACCACCAGATGCCATAAAATCCTACACACCAGACCTTTAATCTTTGGATTTGGGGAAAGGTATCATGTAGTAATTTCTAGTCAAAGCTTTAGTGTTTTGACTAGAAAGTCACAAGTCACAAGTCATTTATGTAAAAGTCCAAGTTGAGTAACAAGTCTTTTGTTTTTGTTTGACTCGAGTTCAAGTCATGTGACTCGAGTCCACACCTCTGAAAACATCTGCTCTGGAAAGCTTTAATACAAAAGACATGGCTTTAACTTTCATCGTTGTTTAGCTGAATAGATTTTTTCAAACTTGTCTCCACTCATTGCCAACTATTGTGGAACTTTTCCTTAACTCAGTAAAGTTTGTGGGCAGGGAGAGAGTCACCAAGCAACTAGCAAGCACAAAACATACTCTTTTCTAGAGTCTTTAAAGAAAATCTAATCCCATTTATTAGCTTGTATATTTACAATGAAAATAAAATACATGTGAGCCTGTGTTGTATATTGTGTTATACATCCTGCTTTGCCACTCAACACTAGAAGGGTATTATAAACTGCATTGAAAACCCTGTGACATTTAGATGGACCTCTCCTTGCAGCTTATTAACATCAGTTTCTATTTACCCTGGCTGTTGATGCGGAAGTGGTAGGGTTTGGAGAGCGGCCCCTTGCTGCCACAGTTGATGAGGCACACCACCACGGTGTAGTCTTGCTGGTACTCCAGGTTGTGGAACTTTGTGGAGAGCACAGTGAGCAGGGTGGTCTCCTCCAGTAGTTTCTCACTGTGGGGGCCGATGAGCTGCACTAAAAAGCCACTTGCTGTGTCGGCATTAACGCCATTGTTGGCGGGCAGTCGCCAGCGTACAGTGGCATTGCGGCCTTCCACCGAGCTGATGTCAATCTCAGGTTGAACTGTGGGCTCTGCAGCGACAGAGAACACAGGATGAGCTGGGGGTGCTAACAGCTCCTTGTGAATCTCTCTCATTACGTCAGTAACAAGTCTAAATTGCCCCCTAAAGGATGGATAAAGTATTTTGAAGGGAATTGGATGGTTATCTCAATTTATATGTCAACTGGCTGCCACACAGCAGTTAGAACTGATAGCTCACAACAAGGTACTAGCTTCAAATCTTGACTGTAGTTCTTTGTGAATTCACTCCCGTAGTTCATGTGGTTTTCATAAGGGTGCTCTGGTTTCCTCCCACAGTCCAAAGAAATGCAGTTTGGTTGGAGATCTGAATGTGACTGCATATCTGTGCCCCAAAGCCATTCTTTTGCAATATGATTGATGTCCAGCTGTGCAAGTATTGTGTAACTCCCTTTTTGTTTGACATATGAATAAGATTTTTACACATATTTGAGTGCATGGATGCATGTTTCATTCATATTTCCTTATTCCTTAGTATAAAATTGTTAAATATGTTGTGTATACTAGCTGCAAAAACAGTGTACTATAAAGATTAGTATATATATATATATATATATATATATATATATATATATATATATATATATATATATATATATATATATATATATATACACACACACACACACTGTACATGAGTGTGTGCACATTTTTCAGGGCCAGGAGCCTAGCTGAAAGAGAGATGGTGCAGTGACCACCTACTACATATGTTATATGTAGTAGGTTATAAAATTGCATTGCAAAATAAACTGGGCAGATGGTGGTTGTCGGGCAGGGGGCCACATCAGCTTCAGGGTGAAGTCTTGACCTGTATTTGCTTCTCAGGAAGGTGAGAGAGGAAACTCCACTATCACAAAGATAGAATTTCTTTTTGGATTTGCATTAATGTTAATTTCCAGACACATTTTAGTTTTTGAAAAGAAATTTAAAAAAAATATATATTAACAACTTGACAGCCCCCATCAGTAACTCTGAGGACCCTCTAGGGGTCCCGGGCTCCCTGTTGAAGACCCATGCTGTGTGTAGTGATAAATTGGGACACTGAGCTCTGTGATGAAACCCACAACCTGTCATAGTGGTTTACTTGCATTTTGGTCAATTGTACATTATAGGACACAGCACCCAATGGATGAATGGCCAGCATCAATACAGGATTTGTCTATGCAAATTTTGTCGTTATCATATGCCATATTTTACACAACTTTTCAGTGTTGTGTGGTCCTTCTCAAAGGCATGTGCTTGTGCAAGAGACCAACACTCCCTTATAACAAATAAAATGTGTTCCATGTCACACATGGGTCTAACCACATATTGCCAAAGACTAAATAGAAGTATGAAACTCAGACAATCCAAACAATCACTGTCCTAATTCTGTTTTTTTTTCATAAGCTTTTCTGTACTCACACATTCAGATATTCTCTCTCCCTCTACACCACAATCACAGATAAAATCAAATCCATGACACTTTAGTGCAGGTTCTTGTTATCCACTGTTTTGTGATTCCTACTAGATGACTGACAACACATTTTTTTTTTGTTTTTTAAATTGTAGTTTCGATCCCAGAGTGTTTTCATCTTAGCAAATAGTGCCCACACACCATTTCAGCCCACTGGTATCTTTCTATATTTGTCTGTTACTCGAGTCATCACATACATATGCTCACTGGGGAAAATACAACAGGCTCTTTAAGTCCTGGGAAAACCACTGCTCAGCAAACTATTAGTCTAACCAGACACATGGTAATTGTGCTTGCTTAGGTTATGTGGGCAAGACCATAGACATTTGTTCCCAGGCAAGACTTAAATATAAAAATGTGTCTGATCCCAGTTGGGGTCTTACCAGGACAGTCAGTCTCCATGATGGCCTCTGGCCCTGGGGCGCCCTCTCCGCCTTCCCCAGGACGACTCAGCTGGACACGGACGCGGTAGCGGGTTGAGGGCTGCAGATTCATCAGCGTGATGGACTCTTTGTCACTATAAACTGGAAGAAAGTGGATGCACATAATGGTGATTGCATAAGATTTTATCTATGGTTTTACCTCAGAAAGTGTGGATAGCATTTTCCTTAAAACTTACATTTATAAAAGTATTATTATTAAGTACATAGAATATATAAGTATACCCACATAAAGTAAGTTACTCTTTTTTTTTAGTTATATAATGAGTTAGAACTTGCAGTGTGTTTTAGATGAAATAAGATATTTATAATAAGTATTAATTTTGGTTCATTTGTGCCTGCATTTCCATGTAAAATTAGTTGTATTATTATGAAAGCAAAAAGTAATGATTTGTTTTATTCTGTAACTTTAGGTAATACATCATAACCTTGGCTTATCTTATAATGTGATGAAACAATGGAGATTCCTGGTGATTCCATGTTTTCTTTGCTGATGAAAGCCAAAAATATACTTCTGGCAGTGTGGCTCTCTGTTCAAGGTGAGAATGTCATGCCGATATCCTGCTTCGCTGTTTTGTATAAAAGTTAAATTGTAGAATGGGGGGGCAGAGGTGTCTTGCTCTTTAGCAAGCAACAGAGACAGTAACGGTGCTGACAGTGTAAAGGGATAGCCAACAGGATGGGACCACAGATGGCATGGGTGTGACCCTATGACGGCAGCTTACTCAAAGAAAAACAGCCGTCAAAAATGTCCAAGAAACTGAGGAAACATTGAGATTTTGGGAGCTCCTTACCCTCCTAGCACAAACTGCCATATAAGAGGGATGGGAGTGAATAATTGTCATTTTCATGTTATGCCATACTTGTGGCTTATAAAGCACCGCAGATACATATGTTATATGTCACACTAAATGCAGATGCTGTTGTATTACACGTTACACCCGTCATGCCTCTTTTGCTTCCACGATGCTGGTATGCTGTCTAAAATCACGCACTGGAGTGGTATTATTCCACCATTGATTGACTCTGCGTAAAAATGCAAAGAAGTACAGAAGGGACATCATAGCGACCCTATAGCGTGAGCTCTCCGTGTAAAATGGCTGTGTGCGAAAAAGGCTGACACCCCTGAATGATATCTTACCTATAATGGAGGACCAAGAGTCTCCGTTCTCCACAGGCTTGTAGAGGAGCCTGGTGGAGACAATGGGGCCATCTCCTCTGTGGGATTCTATCGGCATCACCTGCAGCTGCTTACTCTTTTTATCCAGCAGTTTGGGAGCAGTAGTGGGCACAGGGGGCTCTGAGTGGACACAGCAGAGATTTGAAAATGTATATGTGTTTTTTGTCTGCATACTGGAAATTTGACTGTAAAGAAACCACACACAGACCTTTAATGGTGAGGATGAACTTGCGGGAGTCCTGGCCGCCATTGGTGGAAACCCTGCACTCCCATAACCCTCCTTGTTGAGCAGTCAGACGAGGGATCTTAAACAGGGCTGTACTCTTATTTGAGTCCATGACAGTGTGAGACGCCTGAGAGTAAAACACACAATATAACTCAATGCAAGATGAAAACTACATTTCCATTTCCTGTGCCTATGTTTGCTGCTGCCTGGATTGGCGCTAAGAACATCCTTCCATAAATGCCTCTATTCCTGCGGGAAGTTTTGGGACAATTCTTTATCAGATTGCCTCTATTATCAAGGAAACAGCACAGAAAAAATAACACAGAATTTGAACATGTTACTTATAGGCAACACGTGGTAACTGCTGCACTGTGGAGTGATACAGCCTTATCTGGTCAGCCCATTGTGTTGTTAACTTCCTCCGAGCTTGACTCAACCTTGTAAGTGTCAGCCCAATCTTAAAGGCACAGTACAATCTAACTTTATTCATGGCACCTGACAATGTTACCAGAGGTACACAAACTGCATTTTATTTTATTTTTTATTAATGATTATTAGGGTGATTACATTTTACACATTTAAATGCATAGTTTGATATTTCGTAAATGAGCTCATTTGCTTTCTAGCTGATGCTGAGCTCATGTCTGTCTGTTAATTATGGAGCTACAACCAGGAGATGATTAGCTTAGCTTTACAAAATGACAGGGAAGAGTTAGCCTAGGTCTCCCTAAAGCTGTAAACATCTGCCTATCAGCACTTGCAAAGCTCATTAATTAACATGTTGCATCTTGTGTTTTTTTAATCTGTACCCAAACAGAAATGCAAATCTTGCTGACTTGTTTAATGCGGTGACATGTTATTCATAATCTACAATAAACAAACAGTAATATAATAAATCTGTCTTGCAATCCTCCCTTGCAAGGACTTGTATTTAATCTCTGCCCGACTACATTGACTTTATTTTTATCCAACCTGTGTGTTTTTATAATGTTAATTCAGGCTTAATGTAAGTTGTCTTGGCAGGAATGTTGCATGCAGAGCTGGGCGATATGGAGAAAATGAAATATCACTATATTTTTTGTTTAAATGGCCTACCTCCATATCAATATTGCAGGGTTGAGATTTTTAATAATTAATTATTAGTAATGTGGATTTAATGATTACGTGGTTAAAGGCAAATAATAGAACAGCTAGAACAGTCTGGTAAACTCAGAAAATCACATCACTTTAATGTCATGTAGCCTTTAAAACCAGGAGAAGACAACACTTACAATATACGGATCCAGAATCTAAGACCATATCTACTGATACCAATATAATATCTATATCTATATAATGCCCAGCCCAACTATTGGTCCATCTACCTTGAGCACAGTGCTATCCAACTTCCGCAGCTCAATGCTGTTGTGGCTGGGCAGGGGGTTTCCTGTGGCTGAACAAAAGATTTGAGGGCTGGAGTTCAGATTCCACTCCAAATTACTATCTAAGTCCAAGATCTGGGGGGCCCGGTCTGAAAAAACATAGAGGTATGGAACAGAGATTATACAATATAGTGTACACAACTTGAAGAGCAAAAAAATTAAACTGATGTGGCAATAGATTATTTCAAATTTCCCAGAAAAAAAGCTGTAGTTGTAAATAGCTACTACACATCTCATTTTCAAAATTCCTGACACAAATAATGTTAAACAGAGAGGTTATATATCTTTTTTCAATCATACATTTGGTGAAATTTTGAAACCATTTGTCCCATTAAATGTGTTTTATGTTATCTTATGCATCAAAAAACAAGAAAAGTGCACTCTGTTTCTGGTGCAGACACGAGGGCTTCAAAACTTAAAATTAAAAGAAAATACAGTCACAAACTCATGGATTACATGCAATTTGATCAAACCAACCTAAATCCAGGCATGCTGACTTCCCCTTTGGGTTTCTATGATAAACCCTGATAAAGCCAGCTTGTGTGGTGAAATAGATTAATTAAATTGAATGCTATTTATTTTTTTCTAACTTGTGTATGTTACCAAATGTTTGCGGTCATGATGGAAGGATGAAAATGGAAATATGCTTTGCAGTGATGAGGAGAAGAATATAAAAAACAGTATCAATGAAGTCAATTGCATTCCATAGATGAGCCATCCAGCAAAATAAGGATTAATATAATGCGGTGATACCTACCGGACTTCTCACAGTTCTGTCCTCTCCAACCTGTAGGACACTGGCATCCACTGAAACGGTTGCAAACTCCTCCATTCTGGCATTTACATGTCAGTCTGCAGTCTGGTCCATACATGTCATTATAGCAGGCTGGCACACAAAAGAGTAAAAACCATGCTTTTAAACCTAAATGCATACCACTTGAACTGAAAATACAGGGACAAATTTAGGAGATGCAGTGCTCACCCGCCTCACAGCGGTTCCCAAACCAGCCGCTGGCGCAGGAGCACCCGTAAGGGTCTGGTAGGCAGAAGCGAAGCCCCTTGCAGTTCAGCGTGGAGTCACATGACTCCTGGCAGTTTCGGCCAAACATTCCTTCTCTGCAGGCTGCAAACCATCAGAGAAAGATAAATTCACAAATGTGTTTATTTAAATTCCTCGAGTTTTGCTGTATCATGCCTCAACCTGCCTTGCAAAACACCAGAGGAAAGAGAACCTAGTCAGCAAGGATACCCATTTGTCATCCACGGATCTTGATTTTATAGTTATATTTTATTGCAATATTATAAGACAAACAGTTAAGGCAAAGTCATAACCAAAAAGCAGTTAAGATGTAATGTTGATTGTCTGCCATTTAAATGAAGTCATCAGTTTTCTTGTGCTGCTTTCAGACCCTCTTCACCAGGATTTAAACCTCTAAAACCTAAGAAAATTGGTTTGATTTCTTTTGACAACACTGGTAAAAACAAAATAAGGAACATGTCAAGACATGTCCCATAAATGGCAAAAAAAGAAATAGAAGAAAGAAATGAAAAGTAAAACATTACAAGGAAATTACCTGAAACTGGGGGTTATTATTAGATATTTTTGGAAAACCAGGAAAAATGAATGGGAAACTATATTGATCACTCTTATAATTAAAATAAATAAATAAATAAACAAAAAACATTGTTTTCTTGTTTGTTGTTTTTTACTGTTCATTTTTCTTTTTTTCTAACTAAATTTTTTTTTACTATTTTTGGGGGCAACTTTTGGTTAGTTGCTCTTTGGCTTGATTTCTTTAAAACAGACTGTACGCAAGGTGTCACCTTGGGTTCTCAGTCAGATCTACCCCTTGCTCATCCACAGCTCCAACCTCTTGTCCAAATTTGGTCAGTTCTGGCTCCAGAAAACAAGGCGGCAAAACCACAATGCCAATCTCGATCAATTGGTGACATCATAATGACTACATCCATTAATTTCACAGTCTACGGTCACAAATCAAACCCAAGACAATGGGTTATTTTGACCCAGTTTTAGTGTTTTACATTATGTTTTACTTTATTGTTGGGTTATTACCTTTGGTTTATGACCAAATACCTGCTAAACAAATGTGATCCCCATCAGTTAAACTGTACTTTCTATTAAGTAATAATTAGAAAATGTTGGCAAGCTAACAAACTAAAATAAAGTGATAACATGGTAAGAATTACACCTGCTAATCATCAACATGCTAGCATTATCACTGTGAACACATTCACAAGCTGGCATTAGCATTTAGCTCAACTACAGAGCAAAAATATCTAACTTTATACACATCCCCTCCCTCTCACTCTCTGTCTGTGTCTGTCATTTCTACTTTACTGTCCTGTAATTGAGTTAAGTACAAACCTGTCTCACAGCGCGTTCCCATGAACCCTGGAGGGCAGATACAGTCTCCGTCGACATCATGACACACTCCGCCATTGAGACACTCTGGACAGTCTTTGTCACAGTAAGGACCCCACTTCATACTAGGACAATCTATAAATAAAAAGAGTTTTCTTTCCTTAGAAAACAGCTATATCACAACGAAGTGTGAGCTGCAAAATCCACACATGTTATGCCCTTCTTGAGTATGTGCAGTTTGTTTAAACATGTCTGTAAAGTTGAAAGCTTTCAGTCTATTGAACCCTTAATAACTTTCTGACTGCATTCGCCATTGGCCATCTTACAGAACCTTGTAATGGCTTCAAGTGCATATCAAATAATTTAGATATATTTTGCCCCCCCCCCACTGTATCTAGTTAAGACACAGAGAGAGGGAATATAGGGGAATCTCAAAGCAGAGCAGGTGGAGGGTGGAGATGGTGTTGTTACTGATAATGTCTATTTACAATAATGACCTACAGGAAATAAAACATGTGCTGTCTCTCTTAAACATGTCATTATGTTAAAGCTCAAATTCAATAAGTTCAAAATCATCTCCCACTTGTTTTATTAGTTATTTAAAAAAAAAAGTGTTAAAGATATATTTGACATTTGTTGTAATATGCTTTTTTGGTTGATGGTTGATTGAGAAGACTGATGCCGTAAAAGCCTCCATACAATCTGACCCTCAGTGTGTAAATGTACATATGTGTGTGTTTCTGTCTCTTAGTGTGTGAGTGTCAGAACCCAACACACCTCTGACAATGAGCCTCATCCAGGCTCCCTGGAGAGGGCTGTCCCCGACATAGCTGGCACTGTAGATGCCTTGATTGGCAAAAGCTGCATTCTCCACAGTGAGTACCGCAGTGCGATTGACCACATCGTTCCAGTGTGTCATGTAATAGTAGTTTCCTGCATGAAACACAAAAACATCATGGGAATAATTTTCCATGGGTTGAAAACATAGTCATCTATTCGTTTCTGCACAAGATCTTTTATCAAAAACCTGGGAGTGTATGGCCTCTTATTGTGCGATAAATTTCCTATGCATCTCTGGAGTTGTGTTAAGTGATTTACCGTTGTACTTCCAGGTCACATCTCTCTTTTGGGAGCTGACTAGCTGCATGCTGAGGTTAACGGTCTCTCCTTTGTTAGCAGTCAGTGTGAGGTGAGTTGGGACAAAATTTGCTGTACATGAACACAGATACATCATTATCTTCCATGACACAGCATTCAGTCTGGATGGATATAAAAACTGTAGAGTCATAGTTTAGACCTGACTAGCACAAAATCCCAGTTTCTACCCACCTCTGGGAAAGTTATTGATCATTGTGGCCGTCTCAAGTGGAGGAACTTCCTGAGTGGATTCACAGTAGAAGATACCAATATTATCCAGATCACGGAAATCTCTGGCCACAGCCTCCTTGTTCCTAGGCTTATGAACTTTGAAATTTGGCTTCTTGGGAAATATGAGGATTTTGTTGTCCCTCTTGATGTCCAGCTCAACCTGGGCAGGGCTGCGCTCTCCATTGATACAGGAGATGGAGAAGTGATTGACGTTGGTGACCTTCACTGTGGAGATCATGGTCAAGTCGATCACAGCATCTGGGGGACGGACAGGACATTATGTTGGAAACTGTTTGACATACCATAAAACTTCTCACTTTGATTTTTTTTTTACCAGCAAATTTTCACGTAATGTTTATTTATTTTTATTACTTTTTACAGTTTTTTTTGTTGCCAACTTCTGGCTCTTCTTTTGTTGCTGATTACCTTCTTCCTATGTTTTTTGGGAAAAAAAAACCAATTTGCCTAGGTTTCAAAGGGTTAAATAAACAGTGTGATTGTATTTAAAGATTTGCTGAGCAACAGTTTTGTGTGAAAGGAATTAATAGCCGTTCCCATATAGATGCCTGTACCAAAAATAAGCCTATTGAGTTCATTGATTTAAAGAGATGATAGCCCAGTCTATTTATTGAGGTTTTACGGCACATAAAGGTTATTGGTCATTCCGAGCTTAACATGATAACAAGGATACACAAATCATTTTAGTGAGGAGCTTTACCATCACCCTGATACATATATATTTCTTATGTGAAATTAGTAGAATGAGAATATGAATTGTGCTTTAACTTATTTTAATCACACAAGAACAGAAAATATATGTGGTTTTGAACATTTCTATTGCAGGTGTACTGGATTTTACTGCAAAACTAGGTGACACCAATAAAATATTGTACAGCTGGTTCTAAAATCTGTCTCAGTGTATCTTTGATGGCTTTTTGTAGTGCTCACACTTCATACAGCAAAATTTGGCACAGGCTTCTATACAAATGTTTGTATTCTGATTAAAAAATCTGAAGAAATCCTGTTTTTAACATTAAAGATAGCTCACAACAGACAACATCTGATTATCACATGCTCTAGAGAATAGTTCCTCTTTTGGATTAAATCATACAGAATGATGTCAACCTCTTTTTACACACCTGACACAGTTTACAAACTCATTCTGTAGACCATCTGAACACAAAGTACAAATACAGATCAAAAGTCATAGCAGAAAAATATAGTTTGTAGTCCACACGTGTCTGTTTCTGCCACAAGTAAGAGTAAGGTATTGAGTCTCGATGTAATTGTTACAAAAGTCTTTGACTTACAACATGTCACACACTGACACCTGAGTTGAGGATTGAGAAACAATATCAACAACAGTCTATCTTTCAAAATATCAGATCAAAAAAGCAAAAAAGCCCTCAGGAATGTGGTTATTTGAATAAAAGAGCTGAACCCAATAATAACATTTTGTCCAACATTCCTTCACTCTGATACTTAAGCCCCAGATCCACAGAACAATAGCAGGAAACATGGATGAGCTCCTGTTTTCCCAAAGGATCACACATCCACACTCTTCAGTCCGAGGGTATTTACGACTTTAACAAAATATACATAATTAAAAATTGTGTTATTCAACGATATATTTATCAAATAATTTAGACTCGGTGAGAAATTTAAATATACATCGCATTTCTGCGGAAAGAAAGCCGACTTTAATATTTTGCTCCGTTTAAGAGGTACTCAAACAGCATTAAAATAAGATCCCACTTACTTGATACACCAAGGAACCATAATACAAACACCCACAAAATCCTCATGGTATTTATAATCCCCATTAGGAAAACGATGTCGTTACTAAATCAGATTTACAGAGAAAGATGTACATCCACGGTGACGCTAAGTCACGGCGAGCGCTGCGCCTTTTTACGCATAACTTGGCGAACAACCCTGAGCTCCAGTTCAGGTGTAAAATCACTTCGGTAACGACTACAGCGGTCCCGTATAGCTTTCAGAGAGTGTATCACAGTCCGTCACACTAAGTGCAGAGTTGGACTTTAGGGAAAGCTCAGCTTTCTCTGGGTGGGAAAGGAAGGAAGAGCGTCACCAGACAGCGGAGGACTGCTGGCGCTCCAGACCTCCCCGATCCGATTAATGTATTTATGAGTTTAAACTTTGTCACGTTTTGCTCCAATATAGTGCCAACCACTCTGATTGACTTTGCATACAACTGATTCTATGTCGTCTTACGAATGTCCTCTGTTTTAGCAGTGAAATGACAGTGTGCTGATCGCATTAAAATGTTTATGATTCTATTTTACTTTAGGGTAGTATTAACTATATTGTAATAGGTTTTAGTATTTCTGAAATGTTTACATGTCTATCTTAGTTCTGTGTTGTAAGAAATATATTGTACAATTGTTTTCATGTCGCAAAACGCGAGGCACCAGGATTTTTGCACATGAGATTGAACATGTTTGGAGATTGTCAGACTGCATTTAATCAAAATACATCAACAACATGCTGATAATTGTGTTCTCAACCACAATACTCTACAGCTACCCATATTTTACATGCATTTGTGTGAACCCCACATGCACTCTGCATGCTCCAATGTGTCCTCTGAGGCTGACATTGCATTTTATTGCTACCCTGATTTTTTTTTCTTCTAGATAATATAGCTGGAACACCAAATGCAGCAGCAGCTGGTATCATGTTTTGCCAAATGCAACAGCTTTGTTCTTTCACTTCAATGACTTGGTTACAATCCCTGCAGCTTTTATGGTCAGCCTCCCTCCTTCCCTCTCTGTTATAATCAGTCAACCTCAGGAAATGATGAACAATATGCTTGTTGTGTCTATTCTGCCATTTCTGCCCCAATCTTTTAAGAGTGCTGCACTGTCTCACTTTGAAACAACTGCACGCGCCTTTTCTCATTTTCTCTGCAAAAACTGTCGAGCTGATTCGATGTTTTCTTTACATTTCCTCGCTGCTCCAGACAATCGACTTGAAGTTGACTCAACTTCTTATTGTTTCAAATATCCTGTTTTCAATTTCAGGAGCTTTTGGCTTTTTTTGGCCTGCAAGGACTATTCTGTTGTTTACTGGATTGTCAAAAAACACAGAATGAAATAATGTAATTATTTGCAAAGTGTGGCCACGCCTGAAAAAGTAAATAATTGTGAATCCTACAATTTCCAATAAAAAAATGCATGAGTGACACTCTGAGAACCACAGTATAATCAAAGGAGATGTCCTGCTGCTTGTTCAATTAGCTGTGATAAAAAAGAAATGAATCAAATCAAAAATTGAAATGGCTACACCCAGTTTGGAACTGTTTTGTCTGCAAATCACAGTGTTTCCATTTTGATTCTTGGCAAACAAAGGGTCTTGGCTCAGATCTGTATTGTCCCCTTGACCTGTTAATGTGACCTGTGCAGCTCAGAAGCCAGAACAACTTCTTTTAAAAGACCATCGTATTTCCTCTGCACGCACTTCAAAAACTCCCACTGACAGGAATGGACAATGAAAACAGTGATAATGAACTGTCAGGAGCAGAATGCACAAATCTGGGTGCAACAAATGTCCATGCACGGTATAGCCAAAAGTTTGTAAACAAACTAGTTTTGCACATAAATTGAGGCAATATTCTGATAATCATTGCACTCTGTCATTATAATTAACTTAAAAAAAGGAGGAGCAGTGCAAAGGAAGAAGAGCAGAGAAAGAAGAGATAGAAAAGTGCTGCGTGCTGCAGACTCAGCTTGGTGGAGCCTCTAAAGGAAACCAAAGGGGAAAAGACCAAAGGCTGGGTCAACACAGATGCCTCTGGCTGCATTAAGACTGTTAGGAGCCAGAAACCAAGGGTGTGTGCTTCTCTGTTAGTGCGTATCATGTATATGTGCATGACCATGTTTGTCCATATGTGATGGTGCATTGCTGTGAAACAGACTGAAAGCATGCACGTGTGTAACTCCATGTGTGCAGAGTACTAATTGTGTGCCCGTGCATGTGTGTTTGTGTGTATGTGAAGGAAATTATTCTGGCGGGGTGGACATGCAGGGTGGAGGACACGCTGTGCTCCTCAGACATTAGCCATTGTATCCAAAAGTCTTTGTTGCTCTATAGTAATTATGAACTGTTTGTTGTTAGAGTGACTGCCGCTTGCTTTATGACATACCAGACAAAGACAGGGCTCAGTTTGTCTCCTGGCCAAGTTAAAACATATTGCTTCCTCGGGCATTATAACAACAGTAGAACAAACATTTAGGTCAATACTCCAAACAATCAAAGAAAGAAAGAAAGACAGAGGAAGTGGTGTTTCTTAAACTTGAGATTAAGTTTTGCACCTTTGCATTACTGTGACAATCTAATGCATCTTTTCATTGAAGTGAACTAGTGACAATAGTTGTGCATGTGGCTGTGGCTCAGAGGTAGACTGGGTTGTCCTCTTATCGAAATGTAGGTGGTTCAATCCCCAGCTCCTCCAGTCAACATGTCCAAGTATCCTTGGGCAAGATAATGAACCCCTAATTGCCCCCGATGCTGCACCATCGGTATGTGAGTACGTATGAATGGTTACTGAGTAGCAGGTGGCACCATGTATGGTAGCCTTGGCCATCAGTGTGTGAATGTGTGTGTGAATGGGTGAATGTGACATGTAGTGTTAAAGCGCTTGAGTGGTCGCAAGATTAGGTAACAGCTATACAAGTGCAGTTAATGCCTTTATATAAAATCCAAAATGGTAACTTAAATTTAGGTTTTCTTTGTGACATGGGTTGGTTAATGCAGCCAGCTTTCTGTGTAAGGCATTATTCACTCTGATTATAACCTGTGTGTTAGTCTAGCACTGTACTTAAGTATGAATCTGAGGTACTTGTACCTTACTTGATTAGTTTTCTTTTCATGAAACTTTTTAACATCTAAGAGGGATACATTGTACTTTTTACTTGACTACATTTAACTGAAAGCTTTAGTTACTTTACAAATGACTATTTTTGCATTAAAACATAAGAAGAGTTAATAAAAGGGGACGTTTTGTTATAAATTGAATAGTCAAACAGTTTACTATATATTTTATAAGTACAGCTGAAACAATTAGTCGATTATTCAAAGTTGATTAACATAAAATGAATTGCCTACTATTTGATAAAAATTTAAGTCTTTTTCTACAGTTTTATAATTTTTATGTTTGGGTTTTTTTCTCTGGTTTTATTTATTTATTTATTTATTTATTTTAATAATTTTGAGTTTTGGGTGGTGTCTTTTCCCCCTAAAGTGTTTAATTTTTAGGGTGTGTTATTTTCATTTTTGGATTAATAAATTTGAGTTTTGGGGTGTGATTTTTAAAAAAAATAATTTTGAGTTTCTTCTATTTTTTTTATATTGACTTTTTTGGGTATGTTGTTTTCTTATCATTTTTAAAGATTTTTCTATATTGTATAATTTTACTTTTAATACTTTAAGTACATGTTCCTGAGGATTCATACTTAGTTTTACTTAAGCAGCAATTTTAATGTACAACTTTTACTTGTAACGGAGTATTTTCACAGTGCTGTAATAGTACCTTTACTTAAGTAAAAGATGTGAGTACTTCTTCTGTCACTGACGATAACTAAATAATCAGATTTTCAATTCATCTTCATAATGTCATTACAAAAAATGGAAATCTTTGAATCCATGCTTGTCTGTTACATTTTATTCTGTAGCTGCTGTTACAAGCAAAATATTTCACAAACTCCATTGAGAAAAATCCTTGTGGGGAAATGTCACCTAAATCGTGTCAAACAGCAAATTTATAGCAGCACACTCCTGGGCATGTTTTAGTTGTTTCTGACGTTTTGTTGTGGTTATAGTGGAGGTGGTGATGGCGAAGCTGGGGGTGTCTGGAAGTGAGACCGGCAACAGAGGCGGGAGGTCTCTGAGACTTTGTGAGAAAGTTTGTATTAAATTCCCATTTCCTCTCATTGTGTGGCGGACTGGCCCAGCTCCACACGCACTGATCCTGCTGGGCCCTGGGAGCCTAAGCAAGGGTGTCAGTCACACCTCTCAGGACCTCTAAATCACCCCCCCTCGAGTGCACTTACAAACCCCTGACCTCCATTCCAATGTACCCCATGTTGTCTGATAAAGAAACCCTTCCCAGGGATCATGGAAACCTACAGGGACATGAACCACGTGTGAGTGTTCGCTTGAACGTGTGATTACATGAGTGTTTGTGCGTGTGAGAGAAACACGTTTTAAGCGATAGGGTGAATGAGATGATGAAAGACACAAAGACAGATTTTGAGATAAAGCATGTGTGTGAGCATTATTAGTGGAATTAAAAGACCCCCATCTTACAAAGTCGGATTTCCCCGAAGATAGCGTACTGTAAAGCCCTGATAACTCCAGTATTACGTCTATGAGGGTTCTGAATTGGTTTTTTTAAAAGCAAGTAGATTTGAAATACCACATGGTGACAACCTAACATCTTCACACACTATCAACCCAGCTACATTTTCAACTGGGAACCCAGTTTCCGGTTGTTCCTGGTGGAATGTGGATAAGGATGAATAAATCCAAGATCATGCCAAAATCAATGTTTTGGTTTAGCTAAATAAATAAATAAATAAATAAATAAGAGAGAAAGGGGGAAAGAAATCAACACAAACTCACACATACGTTTCAGCATGCTAGCGACGTAGCTCAAAGTTGGTCTGTCACTTTGGTCCACACTAAAATATTTCAACAATTATTAGATGATTTTGGGATGAAATTTGGTTAAGACATATAAGGTGACCAGTAGACAAATTCAAATTGTGAACCCTTGTATTTTTGTCTTGGCATTTATACTTTAAAGAGAAATGTCCCAACAGTTATTGGATGAAAAGTTATCAAATTATCATGATCATATCAAAATAACTAACATTTGAATCACATCGAAATAATTGCTTAACACATATACCCCTTGTGCACCAAAATTAACATGTCTACATGGGTTTTTAAAGACAGGTAATCTCGCAAATTGGCTATAGTGTGTATGAATGTGTTTTGTTTTTTTTTAAGTGTGAAAACCTTAATTACTCCATCTCTCTTTTAATCTTTGCGCAGACTAATTTGGATTGATGTTTGAGTGCTGCTTGGGCAGAGATGGATGGTAATTTAAGTCGACATATCATTGCATCTCACTGGTTAAGGGGTTAAAATTAGTGTGTCCACGCGGGTGTTGTGTTTCCATTTATGTGAATACAGATTGTTACCTTTCAAAGCCAGATGTCAGCTGTTTTTTTGTGTGGTGGGAAAGAGGCTATAAAGTTATCCAACCAATTTTAACATTTACAACTACACATCCCTCACTAAAATAACCTAGTCTTTACCCCAATGACCATGATAACTACAGGCCAGTCCCCAAACTGCTGCTAAACATCCGAATCTTAATAATGTCATAGTGAGCGTGTTGACTGCTGTGCCTTATTAAAGCCTCACAGGCTGGCATGGATGAAGACACTTTGGTCTGGTGTAAAAAAACAATCTATGACCTCTATCTTCTATCTATGACTTTCACCAGATTCATACCAGCACGAAACATATTTGGGAAATGCGGCACTAAAAGAATGATTTTGGACACTGAACTACCTCCTAGGCCATGAAGTACAATGAGACAGGAGTGTGTTCAGACCACAATGAATGGTTCCCATCTTTTGTCGCATGTCACTTCCTTTTCTCTCCCTTACATCCTGTCACTTTCCACTGCAAACTTTCTCACAAAGAAGAACTGCCACCTTAAGGGCAACATGTCTCCAATAGATGGATGAACACATGGAATGATAGGAAATGACTTGACAAGGACAAGAATATACAAAGTCTGCATGGCCAAAGGGTGCCTGGGATGAGCACAGTTGATGAGATACAGTAGGAGTTGTGTACTACATGCTGTATCATATTAAATCTGTAAGATGATATAACTCTCGATGACACATGCTTAGAAAGATGTGTACACATTCATGATCTCTCACCACCTATATTGTACACAAACACACGCACACAGGTTTTAAGTTTACCATGGATTTTGTCCATTTCCTGAGGCCCCACCAGCAATTTCATCACCACTGTGATGTGGTGAGTCAAGACTTGCCTTATAAAGCCATGCTCAACTTCATGGTAAGTTTAAGCCATAGTGTTTGCCAAATTTCAGTTTACAGAGATGATATCAGCATCCAAATATTCCGATATTACTTCCGATACAAGTGAACGAATGGTTTGGTCAGCCATCTATGGAAGGCCCAAAGAATAGATGCTCTTAAGTAGTGGCTAGGGTTTTCAGGGAAAGAAGAGTAAGCAGAACTAAAAGAGGATATATTTAGATTTAAAATATTAATTATCATTTTTAAGTCCCCCAACTTTATGAAACAGTTACATTAAATGGACTTGCACTGCACTTGTTTCACACTTTCCTAGTAATTTTTGACCACTTGAAGTGCTTTCACACTATGACTCACATTCACACATACATTCATACACTGGTGGCCAAGGCTACTGTACAAAGTAGCTAAGCTAATCAGTCTTTACCCATTCATATATGTTCACACACTGATAGAACAGCCATTGGGAGCAATTTGGGGTTTGGTATCTTTTTTATCTTTTTTTAAAGATTTTTTTGGGGGCGTTTATTGCCTTTAATTGACAGGACAGTGAGAGTGTAAAAGGGGGAGAGAGAGAGGGGAGACATGCAGCAAAGGGCCAGGGCCGGATTCAAACCCGTGGCTGCTGCAGCAAGGGCACAGCCTCTGTACATAGGGGAACCGCTCCAACCACTTAGCCATCAGGCGCCCCAAGGGGGGGTTCGGTATCTTGCCCAAGAATACATCACCATGCAGACTGGAAGAGCCAGGGATTGAACCACCAACCTTTACAATTAAAGGACAACCTGTTCTACCTCTGAACAACAGCTGCCCATCAGAAACTTCAGGGCACTCTTTGAATAATGTAATCTCATGTTAAGATGGCTTGGTGGATGATGATGACGATGATGATGGACATAACTTCAGCAATTGACAGCACCGTTGAAGAGAAAAGGCTTTTACATTTATTTGTTTATTTTATCACATTTTCAAAAATCATGTTGCTGATTTTATACTGCCACAAGAATGGTTCGTGTGTTATGACTCTGACGGCACTGCTTTCTCATACAAATCTGTGTTGGCTGAGCTTCTTTTCAGCTGCTTTCACATACAGTAGGAGTTAATGTGTAAGGTACTCTTTAGTGTTAATGGCTCCCATGACAATATCCCATCCAACTTGGCAGACGTTCCACATGCCTTGACATGGTTTTAATGTTAACTTACAATAAGAAAAGCTGCAACATGCATGTTTTTGTTAGCTGGAGAAAACAGCTGACATATCTACCGAACCCATAAGCAATGTGGCTGAGAAAAATGACTATAGCTTACCTACTTGTCAGGACAAATATACTGCTGGTACCCGAAAGGCCAGTTGATCATTTTGCGACATTTATGTGTTTACTTCACAGTATGCTGATGGACAAATTTAAAGCCTAATGTGTTGTACTTTGACCTTGAAAACATGTAAAATCAGTTCCTGTTTTTGTGGCTAATGAAAGTGAAACATGTCTGCATTGCTACTTTAAAGACTCAGCAGCTACAATGTGCTGAGTATTGAACCAAGGCCCCTATTTCCATGCAGCAAATTGTGTCTCCATACAAGCAGTCTTTAATGAGCCTGTTGAAATTGTAAATGTATTTATTTTATCTTAATTTGGATTATTTACTTACATGACATTGTACCAATAACTGTATATGCCACAATAACTACACTATAAAATCTGACAAGTTGATTTTACTTAAAGAAATCTAGGCCACTGATTTAATGATGACAAATTTAAATAAATATAACTAGTCAGTTTATGTTTACATCATATAATAGTAACTTTACTTAAAATCTAGTCATATGTACTTAATTTCGCGAAGTTGTTAAATATGATAAGTCTAATGACTTAAACATGATAAGTCTAATTAAATCAATCTCTCCAAGTTTTAGCAACTTCATATTTCTGACATTATATACAAACATACTGACATTATAAATATGTTAACAAAACAAAACTTGTAGATCTCCTGACTTTATCATTGGCAAAATCCTCCTGAATCACACTAACTTGGTTTAATAAGCTGCAAACACTGAGAAAGAACAAGGTCATTTCACTTGTCATTTTTAAGTTCCAGCAACGTCACAAAATTAAGTAAATGCAGCAAATGTCACAATTAGATATAAAGTAAACGTGGATTAAGATTTATGGTCATATTTACTTGACTTTATCAAGGCAAATGGTATCCAAGATTATTTTCAACTAAGATCAATAACAGCTAACAGAGCATTTTAGCAGTAAAAGGTGCTATTTACTTTAAGACTACATCATCCATTAACTACTCTGGGATGTCTTACATATAGCTCCGTCTGTTTCCTGTTTTGTTGAAGATTTGGCCTAATGTTTGTATACACACACTTAAACCCACACAAATGTAATCGGAATGTAGTAACATGTTCCTAAACTTTCCCTTCCTGTCAATTCATCAGTCCCACGCTGGAAAAAACGCATGGCCCTGAACTGAGGCAGAGTGACCCCCCCAACAAACCCCAGTCTCCCAGTGTGCCTCCTGAGGGGAGGCTGGGGCACTGGGAATAGGGATGGGGTGATCTGGGTCCATCACCAGATGCAGAGCAGCGTGACCCCTCAGTCTGACACCAAACAAACCCTCCATGTAATCAGGGATGTTGGTGGGTGTTTATGTACCAACTAGTGACCTTGCACAGGTCATCTACCATCTACAGTATATACACACGCACGCACGCACGCACACACACACACACACACACACACACACACACACACACACACACACACACACACACACACACACACACACACACTCACACACACACACACACACACACACACACACACACACACACACACACACACACACACACACTCATTACTGGTGTTATGGAAAGCCTCTGGATCAGACTAAGGAAGCTCTAATAATAACAGCATGTAGGTTTAATGTGAAAAGGTTTCCTCAGTACAGGATCATAGGATAACATGATTTCGGCCAGTCAGCGGACACAGTAAGGTAAATAACATGAGAGGGAGGTAATATTTTCCAGATTGGGGGAAAAAGTTTTGCAATCTTGTTTATAAAGGTGAATATAAACCTGAGAACTTGACCTCTTCTGCTTGTTTTGTATATAAAATACAGCCCACAAAAGAATACAAGGTTGGTTAAGATTGATCATTTTGGTCCATTTGTCTCTGGTTTCAAGAGTTGGCTTCAGCTCAGGCTACAGTGCTGAAATTGCTCTAATGTTATCTGTTTGAAAACACAAATTACACATTCTTTGTTAAAATGGAAGAATTAATGATATCAATCATAGTTGTATTTTTTTTAAATTTTGTTAGCCATGGTCCAAAGCTAAAGATGGAATAGATTTGTTTTTTCATTGCTGTTATTGTGCTAGTTAGCATCGCAAATCCTAATTACAGAAATAGAATATCTGTCCCATCGGAACATGGGTATCAAGGAAATTGTGGAAAGGGAGTGGTGCCGAATCAAGCCAACATGTCTGGAATATAACAGGCGTTTTTTTTTTTCAAGGAAGTTGAATAACACCCTGGGAGTGATGTGCTGAAAGGCAGAAAAAATGCAAGAGCAGATATTTTGTGCAAATGCGCCTTGAGACCTTAGTTGCGGAGGCCCCGGAAGCACGATTCAACAAGGTGTTACCTGGGGAAATTATGTAAAGAAGATAAGTTCAAAAGATAGCGTGAGACGGGGCATATTGTCAGTGAGAGTTACAGAAAGAGAGAGAGAGATAGAGAGAGATGGATGAGCTGTTGTTGCTTGTCCACAGTGTCCAGAGAACTTGAGCCAGATTCAGGAAGAGGTACCGCTGCTAGAGGCTGATATGTGTGTGAAGGAAGTGGAGGGAGCGCAGGGGCAGGAATCACCCTACAGGCAGGAAAAGGCCTGTGGAGGTGACGGCGGGGGTGGAGGTGGAGGGTCTCGGCTCCTGTCTGATAGCTGTTTGCTCAACACACACGCACACGCATACACACACAGACACCTACACCCACAGACACACAGACACACACACTCATGCACACACACACAGGTTCTGCAGACCATAGGTTCTCGTTCCCATCAGGAGGGACACAGAAAGAGGGAGCTGGATGCTGCCAAAGCATGCATACACTTGCATACTGAGGAAGTTGGTTTAAAATATTTTCTTGCATGCAACAGCGCTGCTCTGCATGCAATGGTTCTGCCAAGTGCAAGCCATTGTATGAAATCTTTCGCTGCACATCTGCTTTAGTAAGAGAAACTGGTCTTAATCTCTACGGAGCTAAAACTATAGAAACGCAACATTCTTTGTGCTTCTATTGGGATTTAGTGTGCAAAGGATTTGTTAAAGCAAATTTTTCATTACTTGGCCTTTGTTGGATGTAAAAAGAAGCTTTCAGTAACAAGGTCAAACCATAGTAATTCTTAGTTTTTGCAGTTTTATGCACTAACCACAGATGAATGTCAAAAAGTGTAACTCCCTAATGCGTTTGAGATGGAAACACTGGCTTCGTGAAGCTTTTTGAATTTCTTCTTAATAAAAACACTTAGTTTGAAGATCACAATATATACAGATATTTTATTACAGCGTGAATAAAAACAGCAGCTGGACAGAGATCTGCATTGTAGACTAGGTTCCTGCACTGACCACCACAGCTTTTGTATACATAAATGTTGATACATCTGACAACCCATTAAAATGGATCCATCGAGTGCTTTAACACACAGCCTATCGGGCTCAATGTGATGTATTTGTTTAAAGCTTACTACTGTGCCCCCCTTAATAATTCCCTTCTGCTCAGAGAGACTGTACCCCTGCAGAGGGAGTTGCAGGTACCGATCTCTCCTGCAGGGCAAACCTGAAAAAGGAGTAGTAAGTCTTTCACACTGTGTCATTATTACCACCATATGAGACCTCTCAAACACAAATTCCTCACTGAACTATTACTGAATCCTGCAGCACTCTCACTTTTCGCATAATATATCCTCTCAGCATTCACAGAGGGATTAGAAAAATGCACAGTTGGATCTTGTAAAAAATGACTTTCACATGAATCTTCCAGAGTTAGCAGATCTGCAGTAACCAGGCAGAGATAAAACACTGACATTTTTAATGCAGCTCTGTCTTTACACTTCCACAGAGGGTGTGTCTCTGTGCTTGTGGCTTTTTTCTTCAGCAAGTTTATCAGTCAACAGATTGCTAGCGTCTGCTAGAGTGTGTTCTCACAACCATGACATCCAAAACAAACAGTAAGGTAATAGAAACTACTGATTAACACGCCATTTGGATAAATCATTCACGTCATTAAAAGGGAGAGATCAGATTTTTTGAAGTGAGGTTGTATGGAGTATTAATCCATAGTCAGAGCATTACATTAGATAGATATATCTACAGCAGATGTCAGAGTCCAGCATGGAAGCTAAGCAATGTACTGCTGTGGTTTGGGGTCAGTAAAAAAATGTATCTTAGCCACCTGAGAAAAATATTCCTTTTTAAAGTGTTAACTATGTTGAAAGTATTTTCACCACTAAACCTTTTTCGTTAGAAAGCCCATTCAGATGTGGAAGCTGTTAAAAGCTTCAGCTCCCCATCTATGCGCTTGTCAAAGCCACCAGACTCCAATGACAAAAACAGTCATTTTTGACTCCAGAACATCGGAGTTGCTGATCTACTGCTGCCTTGATCAATTAAAAGTTAAATGTCAAAGTCACATAGTAACACAAGTAAAAATAACTGACTGAGGCAGCGGTAGACAAGCAGCTCCTGTGTTCAGCGGCATTGACTCACTGTTTGTCTCTATGGAGTCTGGCTTTGAAGAGAGCAATATAACGGCTTTCTTTTTTCAGTTGGAAATCACTGTCTGACATTAAGGTTCAGCAGTGAAAATCTCCTGTAAATCTACTGTATGTAATACATTGTCTATGGATAAGTACCCCACACAACCCTACTTAAAAAAATCTGCCTTTGGCATCCAGGTCCAAGCTTTATGCACAGTAGATGTAGCCTGTTAATTAAATAAAATAAACACCTTCCACCATCAAAGAAGGAAACTGATACTAACAGTATCCATTTCTTCTTTTTCTCTATACAGTATAACACCTGAAAGAGGTGGCAGGAGCTCAAGCCAAATAAATACAGACTCTACTCACTGCCTGTAGCGATAGTGAGGTATGTAATGTGAGCACATACAGACAGGAAACTCTTAGATTAGATTAAATTAGATGAAATTTAAACAACCTTTATGTTGAAAATGGGTCATCACAGCAGTAAAGTTAAGGATATGAAGGGGCAAAAGACAAAAAGGCCTATTTTTGTTTGCACAATTTCTTCTCAATTCGCACCTAGATTAATAAAATAAAAGAGCCCAGATAGATAGTATCACATTTAATATACAACCCATTATGATAAAAGAGAATAATGCTGGATATAAATAAAACTGCAGCTGTTTCATTAACAGATTTACAGATTTAAAGCAGATGTGCACAGAGCCTCACTCACATTATCATATTTCCAGATGGAGCTCACATATGGACTCACAAACTCACAAAAATGTGAACAATGTGCGGCTGTCACCTTGTAAAATTTACAATTAGGTTGTCGCACATCACAGTGATTAAAGCAGAGAACTGTCTGAGGCAAGAAGAATATATAACAATCATTCCAGCCTGCTGAGCACTGTGGATCGTCTCTTCTTGATGCTTAATGGCCAGTCGCAAGCCTGTTTGTCACATAGCTCTTCCTCAAGTCTGACTGTCCATTGTTATATACAGTGCGACACGTGTTGTTATTTCCCTCCTCTCAGAAGACTTAGCAAGGCCTTCACATCTTGCCCACAGAAGGGTCATGGCCCAGGCTCCACCACTTCACTGAGACGACAAACAGTAAACATCCCTTGGTAGAAAACAGGGGGAAAGCCCCCAGTCTCCTCCAGGATTCTTATCCAGGATCTGAGAACAGCTCCACTGGTGCTACTAATGACCTTGACCTTGTTTATGTTTGCCTGCTGTAAATGCATTACCAGCAAAACATTTGACATTAAATATTTGCCCATAGCTGCTATCGTCATCCTTTTGAAAACATCTGAACTTGAATACCTTTCTGGTGAGACACATTACCACAGCTGTATAAAAAGGTCTTGCACTCCAGACAGTCTCACTTGAGACAGGTGCTTCGGATCATAAACTGTGAGTGTTAAAAAAATGAAAGAAAAAGAAAATACTACTCATCGTTGATCACTCATAATTTTGGTCCTCAGACCTTCATTGGAACTGAAGCACGGTAGACAAAGATAGTGATTAATGGTGTGCAGGATGTTTTTTCATTTCTTTTAGTGTGCATAAGGTTGAAATTGTGCAATTATGTGCAACTTAAGGTTGATGTCATAGACTGTATGAAAAGAAGTGGACATAGTTTGAAAAGTGAAGCCTTAAACCGGCATTCTTTCTTATGGCCAGAGGGAGGCGATTCCACTGGTTCCAAGAAGAAGGCTGATTGTATAGAGGTCTATGAAAAAAATTAACCTACTGTTCACTTTACTTAAAGCTCAGTAAACATGTCTCTAATGAGTTTATGGTCTCAGTTGTTAGCTTCAACATTAATATTGTAAGTTATGGTCCCATCTAGAGTAAGAAAGACGATAAATCAGGGTATGATACCTTGTGATTGATAAGTCACTACAACGGCACAGTCCTCGGGGTCTCAGTCAGATCCACCGTCTTGTCCAAATGTGGTCACTTCTGACTCCAGAAGACTGGCCAAAATATCAAACTCCAAGCTTGGGGTGACATCATGGTGTGGTCACAATATGTTCACTTTTACTCCTGCGCTACCTGGAGAAGCTACCTGGAGAAGTTTTTTCCTTTTTAAAAGTGATAGACTTGACTTTTGCTGAAATCAGGATGGGAGCTGTAACTAGGGCTGCACCTAACGATTATTTTTTCGATTAATTGATTAATCTTTCGATTTTTTTTTTATTAATATAACTAATAATTAATATATTTTTTTTATATTAATATAACTATTAATATAACAACGAATTTGCCGACAATAACATTTTAAAACTTGTCATACACTGCAGGGCATTATTCCCCAACAAAAGCCCAGTCTTAACTGGTCTCTCCAAAATAAAATTATTGCAAGAGCTTGTTCCATTCAAGTAAAAGGAATGTAGTGCAATCTACATTTAGCAAACCAACAGCAAAATAAATAAAACAATGTAAAATTCAAGTCAATTTTAGGAGGAGTAACAAAAAGGTTACTCTTTGTTACAGTAACAAAACCTCAAATCTAGAAGTCCAACAAAAAATCTTACAGTAAAATTAGTACAACTTGAATAAAACTATAACTTTTCTCTAACAGAAATAATTACATCTAGTACATTCTTTCTGCATCAAAATAAGGCATACTGCAGCCTGCTGATATGAGTGCTGTATTTTCAAATTTATAAGCACATATTCCACTCATTTATGAAGTTGTGCAAGCTCCTACACAGCTGACAACCCCATCCTGTAAATGTTTCAAAATAAAATGCATTGTATCAGCAACTGATGGCATTCTGTCCACAGAGAGTCAGATAGCTTTTGTTTTGAAAGGGAAAGGGAAGTTGAGGTAAAACAAACATCTTTGTATTTCCTCATCTCTGTGACAGAGAGAGACTTTAAACTGCAGTATGAAGTGGCATCGAGTCAACAAACACGAGCATCACGCGTAAAAAAACGGCACGCCACCGTTTCTGTATATGTGCAGCAGCTGACACGCAGCTCAGACGCGCCTGACAAGCGCTGCTCAGGCAGGCAGTGTGCACGCTCTAACTTGATATATGAGCGGCGAAACAAAAGCAACACGCTCGGCGCTGCTCACGCTCTCATGAAGCACGCTGTGTGAAACGGTGCGACGCGTGGACGCACGTTTTTTTTATTGACGTATTCACGTACACGATTACATCAACGTGTTGCCACAGCCCTAGCTGTAGCGCTAAAATATTGACACACTGTACACTAAATGTCAGATGACTCTGATGTCAGATCAAACAACTACAATAACTTGATAACCAATTAGCACTTTTTTACAATTACTTAATTTAATAACAGTGAACACTGGCTGATCACTTCTATCTGTAAATAGACACAGATAGAAGAAGATAGAAGTCACACTGAACACCTTTCCTCATTTGACTGTTGCATATTTGACATTGTCCTCCCTTAAAATACTTAAAGCTGCTACATTTTTACATGGAACAAATTACTTTGTGTAATGTAGCCCATCAATTGATAATCTATTAATTGTAGCTGCAAGCACACAAAGCAAACAATTGTAACTGCTAGCTGATGAACATAGTGTAGCATTTAGTAGAGCCAAATATTTCCCTTAGGAGTTGCTGGAGAGAAAACAGAGCTAGATATCGGACTTCACAAACACAACTTCAAATAAATGTTAATGTATATTGTATTGTCAGTGTGTAAAAAAAGAAACTTTTGCTAACAAAGTATTATGTGATAATATGTCAGTGGTGTTAAAATCTTGTTTCTGCTGCCCCCTGGTGGCCAGAAAGAGTGGCTGTCCTTTTTCCTAAGTTCACTTTATACCTCTGCTGCATAACCATAAAAAATACTGAGTTGATAATGGCATGACTATAATAATAAATCCGTTAGCCAACAACAAATGGAGCCGCTTTCACCTATGGTGGGAAACCCCCACTGCTTCTTTCAGCTGGTGCTGAGTTATCATTTTAAATGTCCCAACCCATCCTCGTCCGCGCAATCTGCCCCAAGACATACAGCTGAAGCATCCTGGAACATATGGAGGGAGGGAGGAAGAGTAAGAAAAGGAGATGTAAAGATGCAGAGTGGCCAGGAAGTGGCCCTATTGTTTTCAGGGTCACCTCGCTTTTCCTTTTCAGAGTCACCAGAGGTCTGTTCTCTCCCCTCAGGCTGTATGTCTTAAATAAACAACACTCCTTGTCACCACAAACTGTATCTTGTCTGATTTCCTCCCTCATCTGAAAAGCACTGAGGAGAAGCTTTACACTTTAGATCAACAAAGCAAGGTGTGTCGCCTGGCAGGCAAATGAACCACACTCACACGCACTACATGAAGAGGGAAAAGCCACAAAGCAGATATCAAACAAGATTATTTGTTTACCCACTGAAGCGGTATCTACACTAACAGTATATTTGCAAAAAAACAGGTTTGACTGCTTGCCTGCAGTTTCACTTGTACATGGTCACTGGTGGTTACAAATTAAAATATGACATATGGCTCATAAGTCACATTTTACCTCTTCCTGGTTTGGCAATGATGAGCGGCAACATTAGCTCTGACCAGGCCTGCTGTGCTATTGGACGGAGAGATGCAGAAGTAGGCGGGAGGGAGCACACCTTAGTTACAAAGTTACTCATTAACTTGTCCTTCTGGGAAGCAGCTGCAGAGCACACCTCGGTCAACCTTTGCACAACATTTCTCCATTTTACAGACTAAGCAAAGGAAAATGTAAATGCTGGTGAGAAATGTGAGAGTGGAGAGACGGCAGGTGAACTAGCTGGAGGAAACAACAAGGTAAGACTGGAAATCAACAGCTTCTGAAATACAAGTCTCATCCACTGACTGTGTTGCCCTATGTAAAGATCACATGGATGTCTTGACATGCTTGTTGGGTTATGGCTTATCTTGTGAACTGATAATGCAATAATTAACAAATAATGTCACAATGTGCTTAAAATGTGCTTTAAAATGAGTTTGAAAGTGCCCCAAACCACGCAGCGTCAGGTATGTTAGTAGGTTCACTGGTTTACACCACAGTAGATATTAGCGTATGAATTGTTAAACATCGCAGTCACTCAGCAGTTGATGAAGGCCATTCTTTCTTAATACAGCAAAGACAAACAATGTGTTTTGGTGTCACTTCATGCACCTGCCGCATGTTGGCCACTTGCTGTTTGCACACAAAACAGTAACGCACCATTAGCAGCTCACTTTATCCACTTTCTAAGAAGCACGCATTCAGATCTACAGCATTAAGTTATTAAGCAGCCATGGGCTAAAGTTTTTCAAAATATCATTTTTTTGTGCTCATGATGCAGGTAATGTGATGTGTTGTTTTATTGTCGGGTTGGCTCTTACTTATTGTGTCCTTGCAGTCTCTCTGTTGACAGTGCCATTATTCAGCTGAAAGGCAAAAACCAAACATGACATTTGCATGGACTTTACTTAAGCTGGCTTGCCTCATTTTAAACTTAAAAGGGGAAAAGCAAAAGTGCAATGCCTGCCATACCAACAACCAATATTTCACACAGGCTGAGCTTGATGTTCAGTGTGCGAGTTAAATAATCATGCTCATAAACAATGTCCCAGCCAGCTGTTTTTTAACTCACTGCACAATCAGACGTTATGCCGTATCCTTGACAAACAATGGAGCAACCCGACTCCTCCACACATTTTCAAAGCAAGACAGAAATACAGATCCTGGCAGTGGGATAAGAGGGAGGCTTGTTGCTCTGTGGGTTGTTGGGTCGAGGGTCAACAGAAGGACGGCTCTTTGATTTTCTGTGCTGTGTGAATATCTGTGATTATCTCAGCCAGCGAGGGAGATGTTTGCTAAGTCAAGTATGATTTGTTGTATGAAGCCAAGGTATTTTGTGTCAGCTGATAAAAAAATGCACTTTGATGTGATTACATTAAGTTTTTTTTTTTTTAATTTAAATCAAGGTCAGTGGTGGAAGAAGTAAAAATGCTATAGTGTGACAGATTTAGGGGAATTTAGTGGCATCTACTGGTGAGGACTGCAGATTGCAATCAGCTGAAACTTCTTCCAGTCATAATTCCTTCATTGTTCATTGATCGGAAGTTTTTTATTGACTTATCAGCAGATGTTTCTTCCTCTACAAAACAATTTACCTGGTGATTTAAACCAGTAAGAACAGTGAATAAAGTAGATTAATGTTACAAATTAGTGTTTCTCCAAAACTGTATGGCACATTAGAGACAGGCTGCTAGCCTAGCACCTGCGAATGTGTGCTCGCCTTTTTGCTCTGTTAAATAAAGATCCAGTTCAGGAGTTTTTTACCGAGAGCCAAATTATCTGCACTGGTCTCTTATCTCCAAAACAAATGGATCAGGTTTAACCAGAACTATTTAACCAAATTGGACCAGATTAAAACCGGTTAAAAACACTGAATCAAGCCGTTTCACATTCAAAAAAATAAGTGTTTTTGTGACACTCTTGTCACAGAGGTCATGTTAACTGTGGTGGCCGATGCACAGCCATGTCTAGACCAGTGTTTGGTTTGTGTTTTTGGGCTACTGTAGAAACATGGTGCAACTTCACGATCTCCATAGACGAGGACCCACTCCATATCTAGATATAAACCACTCATTCTAATGTAATAAAACACAAGGATTATTATTTTTAGGTGATTATATACTAAATAAACCATAATAGTTGTAATTCATTTCTGCCAATATACCCTGCTAAATAGTAAACACTGGACCTTTAAGTGAAAGTACAAAAGTATTATAAGTATAATGTACTGAAAGTACGGCATGTTTGGCATTTTAAATTGTTAATACTGATGCATCAAAGAGTTGGTAGCATTTTATTACTGTGGCTTGTCAAGATGGATTTTTTTTATATAGTACTTCATATACAGTTTGGTAGTTTAATCAAGTGATTCCGAATTTTGGGGTCAGGCCTCCTGCAGGGGGGCACAAGAAATCAGAGGGGTCATGAGATGATTAATGGGGTAAGAAAGAAGAAAAAAGAATGTTCTCCTACACAAATTAGTATTTGGTGCTATTATGGTAAAATACTAAGTTATACTACTAAGTTTATGGAGGGAACTCATTTAGGCCTATTGGTGACACTGCTAACTGCCCATAGACATCTGAAACATGACAAGTGGTCCAAAGGCCTGAAAAGTATAACTTTTACCTGAAAAATGTCACAAAATAAAAGTACAGTATGAAGCTTCATAAAGTCATGCTCAAGTATGGCACAAGTCCCTCAAAATTGTACTGAAAGTAAATGTTCTTATTTTCCACCGCTGCATATATTTTCATCTCAACAAGCATAATCATAAGATTGCTTACAGTTAATTTGTTACAGTTAATTTGTCTGTTCAAAGGAATGTAATCACACTCCACCAGCAGAATCTAATTTTGATGTTTAATTCAGTTTGATGACAGAAAGAACATTTTACACCCTCTGGCCATCATTAGTGTTTAGAAACTGACACTCCACTCACAATTTGGGGCACTGAAACAAAGAATGACTAAGAAACACTGACTCCTTGCTTTGAGAATGATATTCATACACCGTCTCATGCAGACAAAGATGGAAATGTAGCCTCGTACACATGCATGTTAACATACAAACACTAACAGTCGTTGCGCACAGTAGAGCTCACAAACACTACTACATCTGACGCACACAGATTTCTCGCTCCCAGGCTTCTCTCGTATAACTCCCGGTGCTGTGCTGCTTGGTGTGTATATTTTGTTGTGCTTTGCCTGTGTGAGGACAGAACAGGAAGAGATAAAGGCAGCCCTGTTGCTGTGTTTACAGCCAACACTGCTGAGGAGAATATCTATGGAAGATGAAGGGGAAGAGGCCTAATGGCTGGCGCGAAGCAGCCGGATCCCTCTTGCTGTGAAAAATCACCTCAGAGCCAGGAAAGGGGCAAGAGAGAGAGAGAGAGAGAGAGAGAGAGAGAGAGAGAGAGAGAGAGAGAGAGAGAGAGAGAGAGAGAGAGAGAGAGAGAGAGAGAGAGAGAGAGAGAGAGAGAGAGAGAGAGAGAGAGAGAGAGAGAGAGAGAGAGATAAAGAGAGAGAGAGAGAGAAAAGAGAGAGACAAATCTTCATCTACACAGCGACAGAATGTAACAACCACATTTTGCAGAAAAGAAAAAAAATGTGGAGGAGAGTCTAAATGAGTTTTACATGTCTTCAGGACTGGGGAGACATTATATTAGAAGTGTGAGGGTTTAATTGCAGCATAGTAGTAGCTTACTTTGGGTTTCCTTCCCCATTTATCCTGCTGGAAGTTAATGTCAATGAAAAAAAAAATGCTATTTGTCATGTAGTCATACTTTAACATAAATATAAAGGTCGAACAGTTAATGTCAACTAATAGCCTATGTTTTTTATTAATATGGCAACATTACAATATCATGCAATTATCTTTACTATTTTTAGTGTGTTCACTGTTCATATTGAACGAGTAACATTAAGTGTTATGTATGGTTATATGGTTAAATGTGGTTATTCATGTTTTTGCAGAAAGCTAGATGAGACAACACGTTCTCGTCCCCAGTCGTCACATATCGCCACTTTGTCAGTGGACTTCCACGTCTACATATGACGTGCCTGCTTTAAATGCCACAGGATTCTGCAACCAATGCCATCAACAAGAGCACAAATTTAGGGCTACATAAGCATGTGGTTACATTTAGAAAAAAACCTCATGGTTTGGCTCTACATTCATACAGGAAGTAATCAGCTGGCTCCCGGGTGGAAGTCTGGGGTTTGTAGGACCCGTCCACCACCTTCCTGCCCACCCTATAGGGCAGCTCCCAATGTTATGTTGTTACTGGCAGCGTTTCGGTCTGACACCGTTGGATGGCATATCATACAGCTGCATTATGAACTGAGGCCGATATATCGTGCCGCCATGAAAGGTAGCTTTTGGCGTTGCTGTCTAACACTGAAACCACTGATAAAGTGGCAGTATTTGACAACTTCAGAATGAGAATGGTCTGGGTGTGAAGATCAATAACACTCTCTGGACATTATGGTCATAACCAGCAGTCAAATAGCTTAGCTTAGCACAAAGACTAAAAACGGGGAAACAGCTAGCCTGGCTCTGTCAAAAACCTACAAGAAATTAATGTGCAAATGTTTGCAAATGTGCAAACCAAAGCAGGTCCTTATATGACAGAAAAAATAAAGCTTGTTTTTGCGTTAGTGCAGCTAAAATATGGCCTTATTACTGATTTTTGGAAACATGACACGTTGATGTCCTAACATGATAAAAAATAAAATTAAATAACAAACTTGAAAATGATCATTAAAAGGAGAAGCAGGAAAAAAAAAACCCTATAAAACCATGACATGGTACATCTTAGAATAAACAACACAGGTAAAAAAAATCATCAAAAATATAGGCGCTAGCAAGGCATGTAAAACATAAACTACAGTCAGTGCACAGTGGATGTCATGCATGAGGACAGAACTTGTTTGACTGCATCCTCACAGCTCTACTGAAAACAGAGAGCAACCTGTAGACTCATGCAAATATCTAACAAATTAGCTGTGCACAACATCCTCTTTCTTTCAAAACAAGCTACTCATGTTCAACGTCATTGAAAATATGCTTTTTCCCTTTCTTCCAGGGAGTTACATGAGAATATTAGTATCACTATGTACTATGTACGTATGTAGGGTAAACAGAGAGCCACAGCCAGCAGCCGGTTAGCTTAGCTTAGCACAAAGGCTTAAAACAGGGGGATACAGCTACCCTGGTTTTGTCCAAAGTCCAGAAGCTATCACTAGTTATGTACTATTTCATTTGATTAATCTTTGAGAAATCTAAGTTTGTAAATGACAAATTGCCATTTTAAAGAGGGTCAAGTGACAAGTCTCAGCAAAGTAAAAGATCTAGCTCCACATTCAGGGTAGCAGTTTCCTGTTGTGTCGAGTCTTTGAGCTGACTCCAACTTCTCATGTAAGGGCATTTTCAAAACAGGTACAATTGATTCATGCCGTGCCTGAGTACAATTACATCCCTTCTCCACTTCCCGCCACTCAGCTTTTACATTTGTAATGTTGTTTGTGTTAAATAATAGTCCACTTCCGTGTTTTGGTACTATTGGTTTTCACACCTGACAGAAGCCGTACCAAAGTGCACATGAACTGTACTCAAGACCACTTTTACAAGTGGACCTAGGTATGGATCACCGAACTGTGCCTGGATATGGTAGGCTACACAGTGTTCACTCTAATCTAATAAACTGGACTCTGGGGTCAAGTGTACTCAGGTCCGGGTCCTGGTCGCTGATGTGGAAGCCACAGCTCTACGAAATAAGTATAATTCTCAAAATGTTAAAGTTTTCCCTCAACACCTAAAAACAGTCATATTTGATGGCATCAATATGGCCTTTATATTATGGTCATGTTCCATGTTTGTACTTGTAAACAAATAGTGCTTGCTAGGCCTTTATTGTCCTTTGAGAATCATAAGTTATGTGGGTCTAGCATTGTAGGAAGCGAGCGATGACGGATACATGGTGAGATTCTTTAACACACAAAACACCACACACACAAATTAGTGATTTTAACAGTTAGACCTTCGGAGGAAGGTACTGCAGTATGTGGCACTTCCTGTTTGCGACACACTTTTCCTGTTGTGGATGATATCCTCCTGAGCCCCTGACAGTTTGTACTCAATTATTACTTCTGGATTTCAGCAGAGTCTCCTTTTTTATGATGACACTCTCACTCTTCATACATACTAAGTGAAATATTTAGGTCATTTGATTTTTTATGTTCTTTTTGTGTGGTTCAGTTATAAAATATGCATTTGCCGGCACAAAGAGTCCAAAAGAATTCAAAGCCAAAATGCGCATGGGAAACAGGGTTATTGTAGTTTACTGATACTTGGAAAAAGCATAGTTTTTCTGTTTGAAAAATGTCTTTGTAGGCAAGTGTGTATGATTCATGCTGATTTATTTCACTATTTCTCTTTCACACTTTCTTTAAAGGCTCATTTGACTGCAAGGAGAGGATGCCAGCTTAATTTCAACTAATACACAGGATGATAACGCTGCCAGCACCTTTCGATTGAACTGAGGAGTCCCCTGTCACTCAACCTTGCCACCTAGTGGAGCTTTAAAGGTTTAACTCCCTGCTGGTCAACAGAGATCTGCCAGACAACTACCTCCCTCATCTGGGGAGATGCCTGCCCTGCAACATTTCCCACAGATCCCATTTATTTTGCACCTGCTGAAGACAACACAGCACTAAGCAGCTTTGCACATTAACAAACATCTGTTGGTGAAGAAATTAAAACCTCCTCTCCAGCAACAGTTACAGGAGTTCAAGAGATACCCAATTAGCAGGTCACAAAAACAGCTGTTTGACTGACATACGTGTGATATGCACACATGATCCATGTTTCTATGTTAGAGTTGATGGTGCCCCAAAGCAAGAGCAACCAACAAGAAGCAAATTGAGCCACACAGGAGAAGTCTGTCCCTGAAAGAGACTGTAAAAACGAAAGCTAAGCCAAATGGATCCATCAGCAAATGGCACGCTCACTACGGCTACACTTCCAGCAACACAAAATGGTAAGAGCTGCAGTGTCACACAGAAACAATTTATTTATCCTCATGGAAAAAATACTGTGAGTATTGCCAGTTTTAGTCTGAATCAGGTTGTAGATAATTTCTGGTATAAAAAAAGCCATGTTAAAATGAGTAAAAGAAAACGAAATGTTTGTTTCAGAAAATATTGTGGTTTCACAGCATCATAGTAGTACAGAATTATTATTATTATCAGTTTCAATGATCCTTGATTTTTTTTTTGGTTGAAAAAATAATTTATTACTGTTACTAAAACTTGAAACTTTTTTTTTTTTTTTTTTAATGCAACTATGTGTAGAAAGTCTCCCTTTTAAAAATAGTTAAAATAAACTTAAGTTTCTCTGTCCAGGTGCTTTTTTTTTTCTAGATAAGCCAATCTATGCAAATGATAACCATCAATTTTCATACCACAGTATACATTGAAACCATATTCTGCTGCAACCCTTGATACAACTGGTCTGAGGTGGGACTGAGCAGAGATTTGGTTATTCAGGTGCTTTCCACAATAACAAGGATGTGATTCAATTCCTTCTCTTGCAGACACTTTGGCAAACAAGACAACAAAATACCAATCTCACAACTGGGAGTTCCTGGTGGCTGTCCTGGTCACAGCCATCTCTGTCTCCATCATCATCGCCCTTCTGGCTAAATGCCAGGTGGTCCGGCGTTACCTGGCCAGCTACAGGCACACAAGGCTGAGGGAGACAGACACCGTCAGCCATTGCGATCCTGCAGGTGTGTGATTTTTTATTTTTCCCACAGCACCGATGTCAATATAACCAAACTTAATTTTCTTTGTGAAGTTTTCTTTGTTTGCAATCAGCATGAACATCTGTTCAAAAAGCTGTGATATTTCACCAAAGCTTTTATATTTAAGTCTTGAATAAATATCAAAATGCAGAAAAACATCAACAAGCCTTAGTTTAGCCTTTAGGAAGAAAAAAAAGCCTTTAGTTTTACGGCTCGCTGTTTTCCCCTAAAAAGCTGATATACCAGTTGTATGCTACCTGCCCAGCACCAAAAAGCAGCAAAAAGTGTTCGCAACTAGCCTTGTGTTCTAAAAAAAACCAAAACATTTCAAACCATTTTCATTTTAAAGTGATGTCAGTGTTGTGTTTACACCTTGTTGTGCTGCTCCCAGGTGGCCAAAAAATCAGTTAAGCACTTAGCAGCAGGGGTGTGGTTAACATTGAGAATAATAATTATGCTTATTGCATGTGTAATTGTAATTTTATGCCCACACATTTTTTTAACAAAACATAACTGAGAAAACGCTGACTCTTAAACAGGAAGATATGATGCAACTGCATTTTTGGTTCAAATCATTATTGCCTGTGCTTTATAAGGTTCATTCTGTATTTGAACGTGAAACACCGCAATCTATCATGGTCAATAACTGGATGGAAATATGATGGTTTTCGTTAAGACGCACTCTGCTTGTTCTCTGATAAAACAATAAAAAAGCTCAAGTAGGAGAAACATGTCTGTCAAACTTCGTCTGATGACATAAATCCAGTTCATTAGTCTCTGTTAAAGCAGCTACAGGCTGAACCTCAATGTGACATTCAGCTTTCAATCATTTTTTCACACATCAATCCCATCGTCAATTATAATGTCATATAGGACTTACCTTTAAATGACTGTAATGCAGTCCAACTCTTGTGTTTCTATCACTGCTTCCAGGCCTGGAGGTGGAATTCGCCATGCACAGTGGACGTGGAATTAACCCTCACTGCATCCCTCCTGAAGGCGAGGATGATGATGACGGCTTCATCGAGGACAACTACATCCCAGCCAGCGAGAGAGCGAGGGCTGAAAGAGCAGCAGAGAACATGGAGGACACGGAGGAAGAGATGGATGAAATCGAATTTACCATTGCTTAGCAGGACTGTCGATACACCGCCTCAGCTGTTTAAACCACTGAAAAACCAACACCACTCCCATGCTGTCTTTACTTTTGAGGAAGATTTATATTGTCACACATAAATAGTTGAAAAAAAGTTCAGGAAGGCATAAATTTTTGAACAGCAGTGTTGTGCTGAATGTAAACAAACATTTCACTCTGCACTAAAAAGTAGTGTTTTGTCAGTGACACATAGGTGTAAATACAGTGGGTGAATAATATGATTGAACTTCTTTAATGATAAGCCTATTCAACTGTTTTACATATTATAGAGTGCTGTTGGTAGTAACTTAAACAACACAGGACGCTGTGAGGCTCTGCAAAGTGGTGACCATTTGTTCTTTATAAAACTGCTTTCAGACAGATCATCAGCTTAATGAGCAAAAACCTAATTTCTATTTATATCTTTCTAATAGTGTCGTTACAGCACCACTGTGCATTGTGATTCTTGTGTAGACGTTTTAGGAAAAAAAGGGTACAAAACTAGCTAACTGCTACAACCAAAAATGTAGGCCGATTACTGCCTAGGCTACTTGTAGGATACCTGCTATTTTTAGGATGATACCAATAGACTGTACCTGGGTTCAGTAGGCTACCTTATTAACTCTACTAGACTCATGCGGTTTGGTGAGGAAAGTGTCAATAAATATGCGGAAGCAGCCTGGTCTGTCTGCATGGGTCAGGTCTGATTTTAAATCTAAACTTTTGGTCTTAATTGTCGTTAGTTTGCCTCGTTGGTTTACAAAGTGGAGTCATCACACTCACCTCTTGGTTTAAACTTTAAAGTGGGATCAACAACAGTGATTAAGCCTGACACTGTATCTCGAAAAGAGGCCTGGAGCGTTTTGGGGTCCTCTGAGAACAGCCAGCTGATGAGAGCGGTCTGACAGGTCTGCGTGGAGCTGACAGGCGCCTCTTTTAATTGCTCCTACCCGGAAACATGGTGCGTCAAGTTCACAAGCACGAGCTGGAACGCAAACGGAACCTCAGCGTTTTCGCCTTCAAAATAAAAGTGTAGAATTTGAAAGCGTTGACTATTTTGGATGCGTATAAATCCATATATATTAGGATTATTTTGATAATTAAACCCATAATTTAGTTTAAAAAATGTATTATATTGGATAGCTGGATTTTAACAAATGCATTAAATATATACATGCAAACAGATCTTAATAATCAATGGCTCAGTAGATTCTACAGGCCTACATGAAATAAAATAAAATAAAATTAATACAATATTCCACCACAAAGTCTACATTAAAGTGAAAGTTCAATCATTATATCATTAAAATTTATATAACAAATATAAATCTTAAAACTGACCAGTTTCTTTATCATTGACAAATTGATATGGGATTTTTAATTATCAAGGCAGACCAAATTTCAACTAGCATACATACTTCTGTGTAGTTAAATCATGCATGTGTTTCTTATTCCTATATAATTGTGGTTTAACAGTTAAAGATGAATGTGTTATTCTCAAATAAAAGTAGTGAAACTTGAAAAGTATAATACTCTGAAATATATTTTAACTTAACTTTATTAAATAATAGTTTCATAGTGATTAGTCTCAATGTAGAAATCAATGTAAAAAAAGAGAGAGAAAGAAATTACCCACTTATTTTGAATTAAAACTCCAGTAATCAGAATAGACTTAAAAGTACTGTGTTTGAAACGAAATGTGCTTGATGGTTTATTGTTAAGCCTAATGTGCTAGGTCTATTTAAAGTTGACTACTTTTGATGCATTAACATATAGACCTACTTGAAAGTTGAAGTTTTTTGAGGTGAAGATAATTCTAACTAGCATACTACCGCTACCTTTAATCTAATTTACTTAACGAAAAAAGGATACCTCAAAAATAGACTACTTTATTACCCAGCAGTTGCGTTACAATGTATTTATTTAGCCTACTTAACGCCAGTGGTAATCTTAGGTGATAAACAAAATCCCCTTACCTAACCGCCGGAAGTTGCATCTGTGTTACTGTCATGTCGCTTGATGCTCCGCTCCGGAAAAGCAGCGAGTTGCAGTGAAACGCAACGACTCAAGAGAGTGGAGGAGTGGAGGAAGGAGGATGATGGGAGCGAATATAATCCCCCTTAAGTGACCCATATTTTACAGTAGACCTAAATATTATCTAGGCTAGTTCTAGTTCTCGAGGATTTTTCTCCACCAAGATGTCGGCGTCGGCGATATTTATCCTCGACCTGAAGGGAAAGGTAAGTTTGTGGCGACTTGTTGTTGGGGGAAGTTGACATCAGGGTAATCAACGAAGCACCTGCTACTAATTAAACCCAGTGTGATAGCTCCTGTACAGTCCAGAAATTGACGGATATTTTTGTACTGCAGCAACTGTACATAATACTTAGATTTCCTGGCACAGACATGCTAACTTACTGCTACTGTATGTGTCCTGTAACCCTCATGTAGGACAGGCAGCAGTCAGGAAGAGAGGCTCAACTGGCCAAACTCGTTTAACCAATGCTCAGTAAACACAGAGGGCTTGTTCGTGTGCAGCGAGGCAGCCTTTATTCATAGTGATGTGTCCTATTTCAAAGTTTAAAACTTTACTTTCAGCTGCTCCAAAATGTTGTCCTTTAAAAAGTATTACTTAATGTGATGGGAACATTTTCTACAACATATTGCCAAAATTGTGTCTTTTCTTTCATTGGAAATGCATTTTAAGAAACAAAACTGTAGGCATTGGTATGCTACAGTATCAAGTAAGCCATTAAGAAGCAACAGCTTTATTAAGTACTCTGTCTTTTTTAAGCTGAAATGCCAAATATTGAATTGTGAGAATTTTCTGTTTGTATCCATATAATTTAAAGCTGCAACCAACAATTACACAACAAGATAAATTAATGACATTATTAGTATATTGGTTAATCAAAGGGGTCGACAGATTATCAGCCTGGCCAATTATTGGGGCCAATATTTGACATTTTGCCATTTATCTGTATAGGCATTTCATTTTAATGATTGATGATAAATTGAATTAATTAAAAAACCTCAGGGAGCTGTTTTTATTTATTCACTCGACATTTTAAAAAGTTGCTGGGAACTTTCTGTATATGATGGCGAAAATTTCAGTTTTGAATAAACATTTACAAATGGCATTTAAACAAAGTTGTGTGTATATATAGTTAAATATCGACAGAAATATTTTTATTTTTATTATGAATGCATATTGGTTCCAAAAATCAGTAATCGGTCTCATTAACTACTAATAATTGCTATTAGTATCGGCCCCAAAAAAACAATATCAGTCGACCCCAAGTTAATCATTTATAAAATGTCAGAAAATAGTGAAAAATGTCCTTCACAGTTCCCCATAGTACAACCTGTTGTCTCAAAGCTGCTTGTTTTGTCCAAAACAACAGCCCAGCACCCAGCCTATACAATTTCTTACCAGAACCCTCAGAAAACCAGCAAATGTCTACATTTAAGAGGTTTGGAAACCATGAATGTCTTTGCATTTTTGCCTAAAAATGATTAATTAATTAATTAACTAATATAAAAGTTGATGGTTTGGTATATGATAATATATTGAATATCAGTGGGTTTTGGACCATTGGTCAGATAAAACCAGGAATTTGTAGATTTAAATTGTGCAAAATTTTTACGCACACATTTTCTCAATGTTCTGGCATTAACAGCCCGAATAATAAAATAATAGTCAGTTCTTTTGATAATGTCCTCAGCTACATCCTTAATATCATTACGGACATTTTTAACATTTCGAAACATTCCCCCAAAAAAATCTAATTTACTGGTATTTGTGCAGTGGTGTAGGATGGATAGAAGAGAGCACTGAATTTTTACTACTTCATAAGGTTTTACATCTAAACCTCACAGGGTTAATTTATTTGAGGACAAGATAAGGAATTGCTGACGAAGCCTTTTATGCTTGACAATACAATACCCATCAGGGAAAAGGATCAGACCCTCAAATCCTGGATGTCTGATTGCACAGATTAAAGGTTTTCTCTTTCCCTATCTATCTATCTCTGCCCTGGGGCACATCAGTAGCTCTTCACCTTCAGTCTCTCTCCGTGTGTCCTGACCAGTCGAGGTCCTCTGTCCTCTATGTTGTATTGTAGTTTCATTAAAAACACATTTACCTAGAATGTTGAACAGGATGAAAATATTCAAAATGACACCAAAAATGAAAATAATCATGTAGACAATCTTGTAGACATCATCCAAAACCTGTAGACAGGTCACTTCACTACACACATTTCTAGACACGGTGGGAAAGCGACAGCTACCACAGAATCCACTTTCCACCACTGCCCTTTATCCTTCCACCCTCAGGCTCCCTCCCCCTCTCTAAGTTGTAGCTCCCGGGCACTAGACCACAAACTGCTGGCTGCTGGGACCTGCTATGTAGACTCAAATGTCAGGCTATTGAAATCAGCATGGCGTCATTTGTTCTCAGTGAAGTTTGGTCCATAATAAGTAACCGCAAATTTCAAGCACAAAGGTGTGAGGTTTGAAATCTTGCTTTTTTTGTTTTTTTTTATTATGTGTTTATTTGTTCAGGAAGGGGGGTGCATATTCAACCACAGTGTAAATGTGCCAAAATTAGGCTCATTTTCAGTAGTTAAATCAGTTTTTATTGATTTCCGTTTCTTGGGATGGGCACCACTTTGGTTCAGACTGAAATATCCCATCAACTGTGAAATGGATTGCCATCAAATTTGGTGCAGACATTTGTGGTGCCCAGAGAATAAATCCTCAAGGCTTTAGATATTCCATAGACTATATGCAATAAAAGATGCAGTTTTTTTTCTTGGAGCCAGAAGTGACTGAATTTGGATGAAACTGTGAAGCTGTGGATGACTCACAGACGTTAGTGACGCCTTTGCAGACAGCCTGTCCTGCCCTTAAATATGCGTATTTTAGGCCTTAATAAAATGTAAATGAGTGAGTTAAAAAGAAATTTGCTATTGAGACCAAAACTGATTTTTGTTTCAGGCTGTTAACATGTTTTAATCCACTATAAAATTGCTATTGCTTTTTTAACATGGGGGTTTATGGGGATTGACTCGCTTTTGGAAACAGTTCCAAGTGGTGTCATTTAATGAACTGAGGTTTTTGGCACTTCATTGTTTAGCCTTGGTGGTTGCCTCATGGTGATTCCCTGACTTTTCATCTGGCACCACCAGCAGGTGGAAATTCTCATATTTGTGGACAAAGTTTTTGTAATCTTAAATAAATTATCTACCTATCAGCCTCAGTAGCACATTGCGTCTAGTGCAAATTAGCAAATTTTAGCATGCTGCACCAACATAGACTTCTTACTGCACTGCCGCGCCTCACAGCCTCACAGAGCTGCCAGCATGCATCTTTACTCTTTTTGTTAACCTCTAGCTGTTTAGAAAAAAGAGGCACTGTGAGCTTGCACAATGTTAAATGGTTGCAATTGATGGACCAACTCAGTGGTGTCTTTTTGCATTCTTGAATGCACCATTATTTCATCTGTAAGTAAGCTGCTGTTACTCTAAAATATCATCATTATTCTGCTATATTTTTCTCAGAGTGATAATGGAGTTATGCTCAGAGATTTGTGCAGTGATTGCTTTTCAAACAGTTGATGGGTTATACAAGCTGACAATGGAGTTCATTTCTGTCCCAGTTTGCCTTCCAGTGATGCACTCCAGTGAGGGTTTTGTGGTTGCCCTTTCCCTTTAGAGGTCAGCAGCGAGTGGTTCCTATTGATTTCACACATTGTAAACTTTCACTGATTGCCTCGTGTGTCCCAATAACTAAATCCCTGGCATAAGAATCCCTTGGTGTGTTTTAAAGCCAGCAGCAGGCTTAAAAAAAGAAGACCATGTTGTTGTTTTTGTGAAATTTAAGCAAGACAAAAATTGTGATTCGGATCACCACAGCAAGATCTTATATTGCTGTAGTAAATGACATTTTAAATTTGACTTCCTAACTTTTATTGCACAGTTTATACTATTCTTCACCACGTCTCTGTCTAGTATATTTGCCTTATTTTCAATCTGTTATATGTATTTTTATATTTTGTTTTTATTCCATTCTGCCTCCTCTCTGTCTATTTCTGCTGCCAAAAAATGTCTTATTTTTTTCCTAAACTGTTTCTTTTAAAGCTTTACTCTTTAACTCAGGACCCCTCTGAGGTACCTGTCATTTGTGAAAGTCATGCATGATAAGATTTGTAGGAATGCAATGGAGGATGTGATATTTGTATTAAGTATTCGTTAATGCCACCCCAACTTTGCAGAATATGTTTTTATCAGATAGTATGGTGTGTTAACACACCCACAGTAGAATTTAATGAGACCTGGATTATTAAGTAGCCGAGCTCTGCTTTGGGGCATGAAATATGCTAACTGTTTGTGTGAGGTGTTCTGTTTGATGTGTTCTGCCTTGGCTGAATATACGACACTGTCTGATGTTTTCCTTTCTAATGTGAGTGTTACTGACACACATTTGAACAAACATGCCACGACAATTGTGTGCTGACTCTTAACCTAAAGGTGAAACATAATTTTAAATCATCATTGTGACTATAGCAAGGACATAAATGTCGCAGCTTCTAGCATCATACAGTTCGTATTGTCAA
This sequence comes from Plectropomus leopardus, assembly GCF_026936395.1. Lineage (NCBI taxonomy): Eukaryota > Metazoa > Chordata > Actinopteri > Perciformes > Serranidae > Plectropomus > Plectropomus leopardus. Next base: position 12,156,639 of record NC_142180.1, read on the forward strand.
ATAATGAACCTGTTAGCTGGATACTCCCCTAACACACTGTGCTGTTATCCTCACATGCAGTTATTAGCTGCAGAGTTGGCTGACTGAAAAACACGTGGCTGTTTGGCAAAAAAAAAAAAGTGAAACACACATCAATATGCTGATAAAATGGAGTTTGACAATGGGTATAGAGCAGTGAGGGTTTTGGTTAAGTGTTGTTGTTTTTGGCCATTTTTAATTTATCCATGGTGCATTTGAAAAAGGGCTGCGACTGATTATTCATTATCCATTTAGTCTACAAAATGTCAGAAAATACAACAAACAAACAAAACAAAGCCCCACAATTTCAACAAACCAGTTCAAAAACACAAAGATATTCAGTTTCCAATGATATAAAAAGTAGAGAAAATCAGCTAATCCTCACATTTGAGGTACCTGAAATGAGCAAATATTTCATGCCATTATTGAAATCGTTCATTTACTATCGATCGAGTCTGTGGTGAATTGACTCAACCCTAACTGACCCCTTGCTCTGTCCCATCCCTCAGACACAGACTATCCCAATGATAGTGTGGAATCAGCCAGCTCTGACACGGGTCTGACATCTACACAGCTGTGCTCCATTGACTCTCATGTAGTCATGTCACACTTTCTTCATTTTTTAGGCAGCTTTTGTGGATTTTGAGCTAAATGTTGTGCCTGGGGCACATGTAATAGTGATACTCCCTACCTGGAGAGGTTAAAAGGAGATATGTTTCTTGTTCATTCTAAAATCCAAAATCAAAACCCTGAAAAAGTGTAGGGTTGGTCTGGGTTTTGGCAAATCACTGCTTCATTTTTCCAAAAAATTTAATAATGTTTCTTCACGGAGTGCAGTTATGTACACCGTGAGCTCCATGCTAGCTCTGACAGCATGACGGACCATCACAGAGGGGCGGGGCTTAGCAAAGGGTCATTTCCTAACTAAAATTAACTCTTAAATTGACCAACACTATGACTTTAAATTTGTTCATAGTGATTGTGTGTATATTCTGCATTAATAAGTCTGCTCAAGTCAGTCTGCTGATCTCGTCCTGTTTGAGACAGACCGATCATGTTTCCACTGTTATTCTCTTTCTTATGTTTTTCTATCAAAGTTTACTACTTAGAACTACAAAGTGAACTCCTGGATACCTTTCCAGGGGTCCTCAGTACTGCAGCTCTTTTGATACAAAGATTTGTCTGTACCTCGTTCCCTGTCTCTGGTGACCTCTGAACTCTTTGCTCTGTGCTTTCTGTCTCCTCTCACAGAAGCCGAGCAGTGGCCTGTTCATATCTTTTATTCTCCCTCAGATTACTTTACTTTCCTGGCATTTCCCTGTTGTTTATTTCTTATTTCCTCCTGCCTTTGTTGTATGCTGCCCCTGTGTGACCCCTATGCAACAGACTTCTCTATTAAAGAAAGGGGGGAAGCTTTTGTGTGTGTGTGTGTGTGTGTGTGTGTGTATGTTTGTGTGTGTGTGTGTGTGTGTGTGCATGCTTGCGTGTGTCATCTAGATCCCTCAAGCATAGAAGCTTTGATCTCTTTCTTCACTTCACTCTGTGTGTACGGACTCTGGCAAGACTGCTGACTCATCTTGTTGTGTGTGTGTGGTGGTTTCTGGGTCTAAATTAAGTGAAATTTTAATAATTCGTTGAAAATCATTTTTAAGGCATTACAATTTTGTAATTATGTGAGGTAAACAAGTACCTTTCTGTCATTTTTTCATCACTTTAGGTCCACTTACTACAAGTGCTTTCTGCAGTGTAACTTGGGTTTCTGTGTCATCTTTTCATTGTTTGGACCTGTTTTTTTCCCTTTTCTTGTGTGTCTGTTTTTTTTTAGTGCATCCACAATGGAGTTTGTTTGCTTGAACACAACCTGTTTACTCGTGATTTGTCAAGACTACTTGGGCTACAAACGGAAACAGAAGAAAAGTCTTGTACCTGCCTACCATGTACAGTTTCTATCAGAATGTCAGTCTTAGATTTAAAGAGGGCGTCTTTTATGGACTCAGCAAGTTGCACTGATGTTCAACCTTTCAAAGGCAGAAATACCAAGTTTTCCAGTGACGCTTTTCTCAAAAGAACAGAATGCAATGCAGTCAAAAGAGGCTCCATTTTTAGTATTGGGAAAGCTGCAATCATAGAAGTGTCCACAAGTAATTTACTGGCTATTTAATTGCACACCCAACTTTTATGCATTTTTTGCTGGTTTTATAGGGTTTTTGAAAGCCAAAATGTAAAATTTGGGGACTCACTGACAAGGAAGAGGAGTTAAAATACAGATAAGGAAAAGTGGTTGTACAAGGAAAAAAAGATTTTGTTTGTGTTTTGTAAGAGTGAATGAAGTTTTATGTTTTAAATTCTTAGGCACTTAGGTTTTCATTAATGTCTTGCAACTTTTAAAATGGTGCTTCTTTTGGCATTTCGCCAAGTTTTTGAGCAAGGGGGAAGACATGCAACTAACGACTCCAGCCAGAATCAACCCGGGATGTTGCGTTAACATTGTATGTGCAATATAACCACTAGGACAAAAGGCCACTGTGTCTTACAACTATTAACCAGCATTTGCAATAACAAAGTTGGCACAGTATTGTTTGCTATAATTTCAAACCTGATTATCAATGATTTGTTGAGGTTTGTTTGAGCTCCTGTTTGATTTTATCTATTTATATATTTCAAACATATATTTTAATTGCACATTAGCACTAACAATTTGCCTCAGAGGGCTTTACAGCATACAGCATCCCTCTTTCGTTGGACCCTCACAGCAGACAAGGAAAAAAAACAAAAGAACAAAACAAAATGTAAGGGAAAAAAGTAATAAAAAAATAAATTCTTGATATAAAGCAAATTCTCAATATACAAAATTCTCATAAACACCATAAATAAATGTCAAATATTTAAATGTTCAAAAAGTAGTAGGAAGAGGTATACCCCTACATTGTCCTACCGTTTCTCCATAACTCAAACAGTTAACTCACTATTTAACATACGTATATACAACTCACAGAAAATTATGAACAACCCAAATATACACCCAGTGTTAATCAGACATAAATCTAACAAATAAATACTTCATGTTCAAACTACCAACCCTTTCTCATCCCAGTGCCTATTAAAAATGTTTTATTTTCTATCCTCTTAAATTTATTTGTATTTGGATTTCAATTAAGTTCTACATCCTAATCATTCCACAAAATGAAACTTACGAGAACAGTGTTTTGTTGTTGCTGTTGTTTTGATATAAATATAATCCCTCTTTCTGTCTGAGAACATTTTTTACGCTAAGTAAATTATATCAATATCAATTTTATCAATTATTTGGGCAGTCTTCTATTCAACCAGATGGACTTCAGAGCATGTGACTTTAAAAACGGTGTGTTTCATGTTGAGAGGGTGGTCATTCATCATCAGATATTCAAATTGGAAGCACACAGTGTTATTTTCCTCCGTGAGGTTAGAGTTTCTTCAGTCAGTGGCTCTTGACGCATGTTTACGCTCAGGTTTGGTATTTTAGCAAAAAGCATTTAATAACTGGGTAGCGGTTCTATAATAACCTCTCTGCTCCTATATTTTGTTTTGTTTTACATTATGGATCCAGGTGCTAATCTGTCGTAACTACATGGGGAACATGGACATGAATGAGATTGACCATTTTATGCCCATCCTGATGAAGAGAGAAGAGGACGCGGAGATGACACCTCTGGTCACACACGGCTCCTCACACTTCCTGTGGATCAAGCACAGCAACCTCTACTGTATCCATTTGAGTTTGTGTGTTTCTACTTAAATGTCACAGCCTTCCCATCAGTCATATCTCCAGAGAAATTAGTAAATATAAAATGTAGTAGAAATGTACAGCCTCTAACACAAATACCTGAATGGTCTCTACACTAAGCTGTCTGCAGCTCCATAACAAGTCCTGTGCTTCACATCTCAGCAGCAGGCAGCTTCACATCTTCTGTATCATCACTTCATGTTTCTCAGCCAGTTGAAAAATTGAACACAGATTCACTGTGATGTGTTATGCACTGTATATCCTCCGTGCTCAATGCAAGATTGGGCAGTCAGACTTCCTCACACATTATTAATTCAGTATGATATTGCAGTTGTGGTATTCCCACCGCACTGCATTAGACAACTGAGCTGTTTTACCTCCCTGTGGCCATGTTCTCAATTGCTTGCAACTGTGATGCATTCTGCTAACTTTTATTTCATTGCATTCATCTTATAACCACCCACAGTCTCTCAAAGATGTTCACTTTATGCCTCCATCTGTTCATTCAGCTCAGATATTGCCAGTTGCAGATGTACAGTTATTTCTTGACAGACTGTTCTTTAGTGGTGGCGATGACGAAGAAGAACGCCAATGCTGCCCTGGTGTACTCGTTTCTTTATAAAATTGTCCAGGTGCGTCTGCTTCATGATCTCTACTTTCTACTTATATTCACTTGCGCTATCAACCTAGCGAGCCTGATTAAAGTGTTAAGTGATTATTTGTATCATTTTGGCTTAAGTCAGGCTCTATTATATTGGCAAAAACGAGTGAAGATGTCCTCATTTTACTAACTGAGGAAAGCAAAGTGGGCTTTCTTCTTCTGAGTGCATTACTTTCTAATGCAGGATACCTATTAGTGCATTTTGACCCTATACTATTCACTTACTGTACCATTTTCAAAATAAGTATGTGATTTGTTTGTTTTAAGCCTATTATGGTATGTAAAGATGGAAAGCATGACAGATCCCCAAAATTGAAGGCAAAGCATCAGTATTGCCCCCTAGTGGCTGGATGCAGTATAGGTCATAAAACCTGTCCCCTCTGTTTGTGTCGATGGGACATGGGCCTAACTAAAGAATCAAAAAGTCACGTTTTGCGAAAAATAGCTCTTATCACACTGATGTATGATCGTGTTAATTTTTCTGAGAAGTTTGGTTTTAATTAATCATTTGATGCTATTACTATTACTATGCTATTATTAGTTATTACTTTGGTTGCCACTAGACGGCAATACCTGTGACCAGTCACACCTGAAGCACTTTTGCACTTACTAAGGGTTTTTTCCTTAAGTCTAAATTCTTGCTTGTGTTGTACGTCGCTTTGGATAAAAGCGTCTGCTAAATGAAATTGTAGAATTGTAGAATTGTAGCTATAAAAAGGGGGTTTGACAGCAAGAAATGGCATTGCTTGTGATTGGAACTTGGAACTTGATATCAAGGCTCCACTTCCTGATTGCAACATGGAAGACTCTGGCTCCAAATGATGTCATCGATGCAGGAAGTGGAGATATGTTGCCCATCTTTAAACACCGTATAGTTTAAACACACTTGTAATACTTCTCCTGTAGCATGTAACACAAAGTTTTGCTGTTTAAGTTGCCTGCATTTTAAACAAAGGTCGCAGATTATACAATATAGACCATTCAGAAATGAGTATTTTCAGTGATCACTGTCGGCATTTTTTTGTGGTTATTATTTGATTATCACATGACCAGCCAACAAGATAACATGCGGTTAAATTAAACCTCCTATTTAATTGGCTGTTACTTTGCTGCATATATCTGTTTGGTTCTGTGCCTTAAAAATAAGTTTGCTTTTGTCTCTTCAAAACAGCCAGCATATGACATAAATGTATACTTTCCTTATCAATTAAAAAAAAAGCAGTAAAGTACAGCCAAACAACCTGTATGCCATGTATCTATTATAGTGTAACGTGTATGTTGAACTGCCTATTTGTGTCTGCAGGTATTTAAGGAGTACTTTAAGGAACTTGAGGAGGAAAGTATTCGTGACAACTTTGTGACGGTGTATGAGCTGATGGACGAAGTGATGGACTTCGGTTTCCCACAAACAACTGATAGCAAGATCCTACAAGAGTAAGAAAACCATGTTAAGATTGTCGTGTCTTATTGTCTACAAGTGACTAATATTGACAAAACTTAAAATTGAAGCAGTTACTGTGCCATTATTTTTCGTTAAAGATAAAAAATGATTCAAATTTCTTGCATTTGCCAAAACTCTGATCATTTATGTGCGCTGGCGCTGTGTTCAGGCATTTTAAGTGTAACATTAATCAGGCTGATGAAGGTATAAGGTTAAAGTTGCAAACTCTCAAAGGCTGTAATGCACTGAGGCACTCCAGTCTGAATTTAATGCAACCACATTAGCTCAAGTGGAGCCTGTATCATCAATCAGGGAATGAAACATGAAAGTTTTTCAGTGAGCTTTGTATTTCATTCTGTAGTTACCAGCAGAGATGGGAGGAAGAGCGCTCCATGATTCTGTTTGAAGTGCCATTGGCTTTATTTGTTGTTTTTCATTCAACAAAGTACAGCTGGTGACTCGAGCTGTAATGAATGGTAGAACTTTATTCAGAGAGTGAAATGAACCGCAGCAACTACTTCTCTTGGGCTTCAGAAGTGTTTTGTGTTCTCAGTGTACAGTGGGTAGTTTAGCTTTTTCCCTCCTCTTGGCTCATCACAGAGGCATTTGCTTCTAGGGAAAAGCTTGATGTTCCCTTTACATTACCCAGACAGCATGGGTTGTGTGTGTACACGATCAGCTTTGCTGCGAATTAATGGTGAACTTTATATTTGAAAGTTCATAATTGCGTTGTACATTGTTTTTATGTCTCAAATGAGATTTTTCTGGTATTATGTGATTAATGTTTAATTTGGTGTGGTGTTTGTGCACCAAGGCTCGGTTGAGATTGTGTGCGTGTGTGTGTGTGTACAGTATGTGTATTTGGTGTCTGAATAGGGCTGATAATTACCAGGCTCCTGTTGGCACTCAGACACAATGACACCGTCAGCTGGACACACTTGAGACTGAGCCCTGCTCTGCTCTCCTCCAAGGAGACACACAAAGTGTCATTTCTCCCATGCGCAAACACACACCACACACACACCACACACACACCACACACACACACACACCCACACCCACAAACACACCCACACACACACAGTACACATACAGACATCCACTGTGTAACTCTGTCTGAAAGCTATTTCAGTTCTCTGACCTTTTCATGACCTGCCTATGACAAAAACGCTTTTTTTAAAAACATTTTAACACTGACAACCTGCTGAAAATATAAATGTGTGTGGGGGTGGGTGAATGCAAGAGCCTGAGTGAGACTGTAGCAATGCACGTGAATGTGTTCATGTGTGTGTCTTGTATGAACGATGTGTGTGTGTGTGTGTGTGTGTGTGTGTGTGTGTGTGCGCACGCATGCGTGTCTGTTATGATTGCTATTGTTATGCTAATCTGTCAGTTTGCTGCCAAACCCGCTTCCAGATCTTTTCATTAGCATTTCTGAGGAGAATCAGGGCAAAACAGAACAAACAGCAAAGCAACAAAACAACCCAACGTCGACCTCAAGCCCACTTGTCGCCGCCTTTTATCTCTCAGCACTGTCAGACATTGCTGTGTAACAAAGCACGCATTCAGGACCCTCTCGGTGGGTGGAACTGGGACGGAAAACTAGGGAGAACATTTTGCCTCAATCTGTCAATCAATCTAAAACTTGTTTATTTAGCACTTTTTGTTGTTGACATTACTGTAAATATGAAATGTACACATGGACTGGGAACATGCGCCTTTAGTTTGTTTCATCTTTGTTAAGTAGGCTTTGATTGGCTTCATGGGTCATGACACTTGGCCCATGCTCGAACAGTTCCTCCAAACTCAATTTTGAGTGGCTATAATCAATATTTTCCCAATAACCATGTTTCAAATACCAATGTGAAAGGGTTTGCTCTTTCTGATGAACCCACAGAGAATTATCACCCATATCTGCAGCTTCTCTCAGCTTCACACAGCTTGAAGCTCAGTTTAGCCCACAGCTTTACTGTTTTAGTTCAGCTCTCGTCCTTGACAGAAACAAGACTCGAAAGAATAATGATGTTACTTCATAAACTTGATGGTGTCAGTGTTGTGATCACAACTTCTTTCCACTGCCCACAAGTGTCAAAAACAAAGCAGTTATAGCATGTTTAAGGACTAGGAATGAAAATAGGTCATTAGGGAATGGAGCCGGTCACAGCTAACACTGAGAGAGAGAGGACAGGTCACCAGAGTATCACAGGAGATGTAGAGACAAGGGCCACAGCCAACCGGAGGGTCCAAACACTCTCTCTGTGAGATGTCAGTGCTAACCTCTCTATGACTGTGCTGCTTGGTTGAATCGAGGAAGCAGATATAAAATACATCTGCAGTTTCGGTTACCAGAAGAACTGCGCAATCTGGAAATGAGTCTGGAGCAAGATAGACATCTCATTAATACCCATGCTTTTTGACATGTGGACAGTGCAGCTCAACTCTCAAATTAGAAACTGCATATAGAATGCAAATACCATTCCTGTTACTGTATTTAGTCGGCTGTAAAGAAAGACCTCTTACAGATACAGATAGGACATCATATGTGACATTGGTGCTTTAAATCACAAGCACAATGACATTTCAAAATTAGTAAATAATTTCAGCGATGGTGCTGTTATACCCCCCTTGTTGCAGGCAGATTTTTTTGGACAATTGCCGGATTTCAAAACCGATACAGACACAGTTATGATAGAGGAAGTTATGAAAAGGGCTTTGTTACTAATTTGCTCTTCTGCTAGCTTTGCACTTTTGCTTGAGGACAACAGATTTGTGTGGAACATTGGGTCAGTATGTCACTGATGTTGCTCGGGCCTCTGGAGAAGAAGAAAAGGTGAGGGGCAACTGAAACTAGGAGAGGAGAAAGGGGGCAGAGAAAAGGTCAGTGGGGCAGACAGAGGGGGAGAGGAGATGCTTCAGAGATAGCTCAGTTTGGATCACTGTCACTCTTTGTTTTTATTTGTGTTGGCAGTTAAAACTTATAGCATGTATTTTCATTGAACAATTGATGGAGTTGAATTTAAACAGATCTGAGGCACATGACTGCAAAACAGCTGTATCCTGTCCTTTTGTGAATATTAGCTGCTTCTCCACAGTAGGTTCAAGAGCAGGTCAACAGCACCAATTCAGATTGTTTACAACAAAGTGCCTAAAAAAACGTTTGTTTTATTAAAATGCCTGCCAAGGTTACTGTACAAATCATCTGGCAGTCATCTGTAGGGTGAGGGCTTTTGGATATTTTTAGCAAGTACCAGACAGAAAATACAAACCATTGTACATTATACAAACATGAAAATAACTAGAAGAGCACTCTGAGATTGGAGACCTCCGCCAAGGCTAATAGTTCAGTCCTTCATGATAATCTGCAAGCACAAGCACTATATGTAAGGATATATTTATAAAACCATTAGAATGATGTTAAAATATGGGTGTGCTAAGCTGAAACCTTGTCATCTGACGTGTGCATTTATTTTATTTCTAAATTGGAAATATTAACATACATGTAGACTGAAAGAATATAATGATCAAGGCGATCTGTTTTGAAAAACAGTTGGTGTAAAAAAAATTATGTGTTCACAAGGAAGAAATGTTCAGTTGAGTCCAAATTTATGTTTGCACAGAGAAACAAAACTTATTACACAAACCAGTATGATTTAGTAACTTTATATTTACACACACAATTCATTTTGCTGGTGTTACAGTTGAACTTTAAGGACACTTTTCTGTTTGATTTCTTAGCATTTTTCTGTGGTGATGCAGGACAAACAACACTCCTGTTAATGTAAAATTAGGGGATAGACGATCAGGATGGCACAAGTTTATGTGTTGCTACAGAGATGCCCCAGCCTACAAATCATGCTTGTTTGATACAGACCCGAGCAAAAATCTCACCTTCATCATCATTTTTATATTTTTGTCAGTGATATTAAAATGCAAATATGCATGACTTATATCACAAAATCTGTGAATATAATCACTATATGATCTGTCATGTCATGCAGCCCTACTTTATGGTCAAGATCCTTGCGAGTTCTTGTGAATCGTGAAATTCAAACGTTTATCCTAATATCTCTGGTGAAGTTTAATTCAGACAAGACAGACATGATTAGTTGCATGATATGTGTGTATTTACGTTTCTATAGACACAGCTTAGTATGAGGGAAAGAAAAGAATTGTCTCCACGAAACCAGTGTCCCAGAGTGCTTCATAACGACTGCTCTCTGTATGACGTTTGAACAACTACATGTTTAGGCTATCCCAGAATTTTTTGATTTTGGATCGGATTTTTTCAATTAACTATGGTTTGTCACAATTGAGCTTTACTATTTTGAGACTTTAATAGGTTAGGGAAATTAGGTCAGTAGTTTTTCTGTGACAAGACTGACAACCTTCACTGAAAACATAACCTCCTTGGCAGATGTAATTAACACTCCAAAACTGGAATAACTGAGAAGACAGCTGTGCAGTGGAAACAAGGCCAGTCAGTGAGAAGCTGACGATGGCAGAGGAGCAGGTGTTTGTGTTAAATACAGGCCTGGTCACATGTTGTTTATCAAGGTACAGCTCCCTCTTTTTCCTCATGACAATTCATTATGTTTCCCTGGACACAGTCAGAGGATTGTTAAAACAATCTCTCCAGCTTCCACTCTAAGAGACAGAATGTAGGGATGGATGGATCAACAAATTAATATAATATTTTTTGATTAAGAATCAAAAAAGATATTCTTGCTGGTAACTATAATGTATAAATAGATATCAACTGATTTGTTTTTGCCACAGTCAAAGCTATGGAATTGCATTCATTATTGTTTAATGTAATGATTTGTTTTTAAACCTGCACCCTCAATATTTTTATTATAACAATTGATCAAATACATAGTCTGTAAAAAAAAAAAAAGGAAATTATTATCAGAGAAGTTCCAAACTGGAGAATACAAACATTTCCTGGTGGCTTAAAGTCCTCTAAGTAACTTGATCCTGGAGTTTTATTTACCTGAGCAACACTTAATGGTTTAGTATCATGTAAACAAATGCATGATAATGTTATGTGAAACTGCATTCACAATGGGTTTATGTAAATCAACATTTCCCAATTAAATCCATAACAAATCTTCATACAACATGATTGGAATCCTTCTTTAATTTATTCACACAAGAACAGCTCATTTATTTTGAATCATGAGGTGTGATTAATACAAAATATATTTAAAAAAAACATTTCTTAAGAGAGATTATGTGCATGTTCGCTGCCATTTCCTTTTAATTTTTCCTTAAGTTAAGAATCTTATTTTGTTGATGAGTCTTATGGTATTAGTCTTCTGCAGGTGACAGTCTTTAAAGAAGATTAAGAGATTGAATTATTTGACACTGCAGCCATTTCTTGAGATATTTCTCCACAATTGGAAAATTCTGTCTGTTTGAAGCATCTTAATGAGCCCTATGGCCTCATGGGTTTTTTTTAGTTGTTCCACTTTGCAGAATAACAGACTGAATATGGAAACAGTTTGACGTGTGTCACAACTTCTCTCTGCTTTTGTCTCTTTCAGGTACATCACCCAGCAGGGTCATAAATTAGAGGTTGGGGCTCCTCGACCTCCCGCCACTGTCACCAATGCTGTGTCTTGGCGGTCAGAAGGCATCAAGTACAGGAAGAACGAAGTTTTCATGGATGTCATCGAGTCAGTAAATCTACTGGTGAGGACACTATTTGCTCTGTCAACATCATATCTTACTTTTTTTTCTCAAAAAGAACAAACTGACTCAGCAAAGAGACAGAAAGTGTTATAGACATCCCAGACATTTATTTTGTCTTTTTTTTTTTTGCAGTCTTCTTTTATCATTACTTGAAATGTTTTATTATTTATTATTATTATTTATCACTATATGATACTATTTGTAGAATACTATAAAATGATTAATTTAATTTTAACTCTTGTTTTATTGAATATATTTATTGGTTTTCAAAATAAGTTTGTACACATTAATAAGGTCACAAGAAGCAAAACACACATATACTGTAGATACATTTCTAAATACGTTTGATTGACTCTTAAACATATTGACTGTACTATCAGCTCTACATATCCAGCATCATCCTTTTCTATTCCATTATTTTAAAATTTTTGCATTTTTTAAAGAAAGTCAAAGTGCTTCCTTGGGGCGAGGTGGGTGCGTCAGTTCTGAATTTGTCTTTGTTAAAACCCTGGCATGTTTTGACTCCTCCAAACAGTCTCTTTCCTTGAATTGAATTGCGAAGGAAACGGTCTCTAATATCAACAATCCTCTATACCGTTACAGTGTAACATGCCGTGGTGTTTATGTTTCTTCATTGTGTGCAGTGTATTAGATTTCAAAGGTTTGTCAGTTATTCAAGCAAGCAAAATAAATTTTTTTCAGGATGAAAACATTACAAGTAATGTGACAATACAACATTTTCAACCTGTGACATGATCTCTGCCTACTTGTAATATTGTAACAGCTTTAATTTGCTGGAAAAGTAAACTTTATTTCATCAAATTCAGATTCTTTTTCTAGCTTTTATAATAATAATATTGACCCATAATGTAATAATAAGTTGACTTATTATATTACTCTAATTATGTAACGTTGTTATATTTGTCTCCTTCTGACCTCATTTTGTCAGCTATACGACACACAAAGTACTGATGATCAATGTGATAATGTTAGGCTACATAATGAACCTATTTAGAGGAGCATTTTATATTCTGAACTGAGGAATACAGCAAAGGGATCAGTTCTTACAGCTAAAGACACAGAAGAGATTAACATGATCATGCCAGTGTCTTTTAAAGTCAAAGGAAGAGAAATGACTTTGCTCTGATATTTCATGTCCTTGGAGCAACATCTCAAGGACAACTTAACACACAGTTGCAGGTTTTCATGAGTCAAAGGAAAACTGATAAGATGCAGATATTCAAACACTGCTTAGAGAGCTGCAGCTGTCACTTCCTTTCTCTGTTACCAGGGACTTTTTAAAGATGTTTTTTGATGTTTCTAATCTTCTTTCACATCACACCTTTCCCCCATCCCTCAATCTGTGTTTATGTACCGAATATCTGCTTCTGATCTGTGGCCTATAAAAAAAGCAACTCGAAAGTGCACATTTGTACTTTCTAAAAGAAGAGCGTGTGTTTTTTTGTGCACTGTGTACTCTAAAGCTGATATAGCCGATGATTATTTCAAAGTGAACTCATGAATTAATACATCTGGTGTTTAATATATAATGTTGCTCTTCTGTCTGCAGGTCAGTGCCAATGGCAGCGTCCTGCGGAGTGAAATAGTGGGCACCATCAAGCTGAAAGTGGTCCTGTCGGGGATGCCTGAGCTCAGACTGGGCCTCAATGACAAAGTGCTGTTTGAAATCACAGGCAGTAAGTAACAGTGAGTCATGCTCAGTGCCTGCATATGCTTAAAAACATTTATGAGAAAGCAATACAGTCACACTGACAAGCTGACCTGAATTACATTCAACAAATGTAAGAGAGGAGAAATTGATAAAGCTAGCATGGACAATTTGTTAGATTTTAAAGGGATAGTTCAACCCAACATTTCAGGTAAAATTTCCTTTTACCTGTAGTCCTATTCAACAAACTAGATTGTTTTGCTGCAGCCCTTGTTGTGAGATTTTCCATGTAGGAACTATTTACTTTCTAGTGAACTACACCCACTAAACATATCAGAAAGAAGTGTGCATCTACTGATAGCTCACCTAGCACCACTGAGCTAGCTAACATTAATGTTCATATCTCGCACTCACGAGCCTCTTGTCCACGAGTATTTGCACGCTTCCTTTTGTGAGGTGATACGGTTAGCGGGTGTAGTTCAGTTAGAAATAAACTGCTCACCACAAGGTCTGTGGATTATCTTGAGTAACCGGGTCATAATTTCTGGAAAGAGACATTGCTGTTGAGTTTTTCAAATCTTTTTTTGGACTCTTTGAGCACAATTAGCTTAAAGAAAAAATGTAATTTAGATTTTGGGGTGAACTGCCCCTTAAAACATGCTTTCCAACTGCTGATGCACTGCCCATGATATCACACAACTGTTTAGTTTGACAATATAATTCTGCTGCTTCTTGAAAACTGACTTATTTTATAGTTTAAGTGCAGCAGTATGCATGTACGTCAGGCATGGGTCATATCATATAATTTATCTCATTATCTATCTTACCCTTCAGTTGAGCTCTGCAAATCGTTGTTGGTACACTTTATCTAACACTGAGCTGACAGCAACAGACTGCTTCACATGAGTGACATGTGCAAGGAATATTTACAAGATCTTCTTATCTCAGGCTGCCAAGAGTTGAGGTTTTTGATAGAGAACTTGAGTGGAAAGGGAAACTTTTATTTTATGTTGGGTGAAAAAGATTCACCCAAGGTATAAATTTCCTCCAAAAATGTGATGGACTAATGCTTAAATGATGAACAGTATTTGTAAATGTGCGACTGGTTGATGGTAGAGCATTTGCCTTGAACTCACACTTCTACCTTCACCTCCTCTTTCTGTCTAAACCCCTCACTCTTGCAAATCTCACACTCGGTTTAGCTTTCATCCTTCCTCATCTTCCTCCCACTTTTCCAATTTTCCCAATACCGTCTCCCACTGCTACATCTCCTCTTGTCTATTCCTGCACCCGCTCCCCCTTCTCCTTCTCATCCTCCTCTTTTCCTCCCCTTCCTTTGCCTACATTTCATGCCCCCTACCGCTCCTTACTGAAGGGGAAAGGCTCCATCACTGTCTAGCCTCTTTGCCTCTCAGTTAATCCTCACCCCAGGCTACAGCCCTGCAGATGAAAGGTGAGGGTCTGTGGATATCCTGTATATGCAGCCCACAATCCCCCCGCTGTGTTTTGCAGTCTGGGAAATAACATTTCCTCAGAAAAAAAATCATCAGAAATAATGATCAAACAAACACACTGACACACAGCAGCACACTCACACAGACTGTTTATACAAATATTAAAATATGTTTCGCCCTCTCATCCTCAGTAGCTACACGTTTTCTTTTACATATTTTGTAGCTGTGTGTGTGTGTGTGTGTGGCATCTTTTTCAATGTTTGCCTGATCTGCACATTTTATCACAGCTGGATGTACCCAAATATGAGAGTAAAAGTCATTTAACACTGCCCTCTGCTGGCAGAAGTCCAGAATTGTCACTCCTGAGTACTGAAATGTCATGTTACAATCACAGTATTTCCTAATTTCAAACTGCTCCATCAAATAACATAGCCCACAAAAAGCTCATCATTCAGTCAGGACAAGCACCTATCTAAAATATGTGATCACTTGAGTCCAGTGGTGGATAAAATATCTAAAAGCCATACTTGAGTAAAAGTACAGATTTATCACTAGAAAATGACACTGGTACTTAAAGTCACCTATAATACTTGAGTAAAAGCCTTAAAGTACCAGATATTTACTGTACTTAAGTTTCAAAAGACATTTTATGATGTTAAATGTACTGTTACAATATTGTAACAAAGCATTATCACTTAGTTACATTACACCACTACTTGAGTCCGTGTCTACACCTGCATGTATACTACATGTATCAGAGATTAAACATAACTCCCTAGCAGAGGTGTTGTCTGTTTGTTTGGATTTGACACTATTTGTTTTTTCCATAAGATGATTTTGAAGAGGTTCTCAACCTGTACGAGCACAGTATAAGCTGAGATACTGGCTATCAAAAATCTTCATTATAAATTAATCTGATGATTATTTTCCAATTATTTGTCTTGGCAAGGTAACATCTTCAAATGACATTTTTTGTCTAATCAACAATCCAAATAGGGCTGCAATTAAGGATTATTTTTTATTATCGATTAATCTCCCCATTATTTTCTTCCTTAATTATTTTATCAATAAAATGCTAAACCATGGCAGAACATGCTCATGTAATCTCCATGAGCCCAAGATGATGTCTTCAAAAAAGGTATGTTTTATTCCACTAAGTCTCAAAAAACAAAGCTGTTTAGTTTAGTATAATTTCAAAGAAAAGCAACAAATTCTCACATTTAAGAAGCATGAGATCAGCAAATGTTTGTTTTTTTAGCTTAAAAAATGACTGAAACAATTATTGCATTACAAAAATACTTGCCAGTTGATTTTCTGTAGATTGAGTAATTGATAAATTGACTAATCAACTTATCGTTGAAACATTTGGCAGAAGGTGAAACATTTGGCATTTTTGCTTAAAACCTCACGAAAACAATTATTGGTTTAAAATTGCCAATTGACTAGTTGATTAGTTGACTAATCATTACAGCTCCACATCCAAAATGCAGATATTTTTGTGTCATTCCATAGCATTTAAAAAGGTGAAACCGAGAAATGTTTTTCATTTTTGTTAGAAATCTGACTTGTACAATGAATCCTTCGCCAAATGGAGTGGGCAATTCATTTTCTTTCAGGAAAATAATCCGCTAATCGCTAGGTATCCTGTGTACTGACCTTTAAATGCTAAGACGTCTATGTTAAACTGTCTCTCTGGCCACCCATGTCAATGATATCACAACACTGTAAGATGCTTTGGACAGAAACATTTTCCAAATGCCATTGTAAAATGCATCCCTGTGTTCCCTGTGTCTCTTTTTTTCTGTGCAACAGCAGACAGAAAACAGATTAGGTTCCTCCTGTCTACTGCTGTGTATTAAAAGCACAGGGACAGGTAAGAGCAGCCTTAAAGGTGAACCACAGGGGACACTGCTGCATCTTCAATCCCCAGCTGGCAGATACACAAATGTACACGTGCACCAATACACACACCTGCCTTTTCTTGTAGCCCCTGAAGTCCTAGCAGTGACAGAGTGTCCCATATGACCTTTCTGTCCCGTCGTCTTGATAACGCTGAATGCAAGAGTGTGTGTGTGTGTGTGTGTGTGTGTGTGTGTGTGTGTGTGTGTGTGTGTGTGTGTGTGTGTGTGTGTGTGCGTGCGTGCGTGCGTGCGTGCGTGCGTGCGTGCGTGCGTGCGTGCGTGCGTGCGTGCGTGCGGGCGTGCGTGCTTGTGCCTGCGTGTGTGTAACTGACTCAAAAATAAACCCAAATAGAGACAGAAACCATTTTAAAGGGCTTCCCTGCTTTGCTTGTTCAGGAGTGTTGTGCTCTCCCTAGACCTGACCTCAGCCAGTCCCCTCTCTGGCATGAGGAAATGTCATACACACACACACACACGCACACAAAAGCAAAATCAATAGAGAAACGAGCAAGTAGTAAGCAAACATGCATAAATCTATGCACGTACAGGCACTCAAGAGAGAGAACAATGAACAAGGAAGCTGCATACACAAATGCACACAAGTGTATACACACACACACACACACACACACACGCGCGCGCACACACGTCTTCTCTTCGACAGTGCCGGTCCAGGGTTGCATTCAGAGCAGGTGAGGCAGGCTTTAAGCTGACTGTTGAATGGGGGATTTGGTTGAAGGCCCACAGGCCCACAGTCATTACAGCAGTTTTCCACCACTCAGCACCCTCCATTAACCACAGAGGAGCAGAACATCGGGCTTTCTCCAGCAGACTGCAGATGCCACCATTAAGGAGGTCGCTCTTTTAACTGCCTATTGCAACAGCGCTGCACTCTTGCTCCACCCATGAGAGGAATTGTCTGGAATTGTCTAATTTGCTCACAGAGAAAATGATCTAGCGGACACAATCTGCTGATTTTTGTTTATAGTTGCCTCTGTGGGTGCTCCTGTGGTGTTTTAGAAATAAAAGTTAGATAAAGGCTAGAGCAGTGCTTAATTGGTCACTAGCTATACTCATACTCATAACTATACTTTTGTGTGATCTTACTTAGTCAATAAACAGAAAATGAGTTGACAACTTTTAAAATCAATGAATAATTTGTTGTTTATCCAGCAAAATATCACATATTCAAATGCGAGGATTTATTGCTTTCCGTGGTATTTTTTCATCAATAAACAAGGATTAATGTCTCCCCTGAGGCTATCTGTTTCTGGCAGGTTTTAAACACCTAAACTGACAAATGGTTGTGTACTTAAGCAGTCATATTACTAATGATATAGTGGGAGAACAGTGTGACATCTCCCATTGGCAGAAAGACTTCCCTGTAGGCGTATTTCACAAAATGAGACTATAATAAAAGACCCATATTAGTGTAGTAGGTGGATTACTTTCACAAACAGTAAATTAGAGGCTTTTGACAACAAAGAAAATTGTGTTTCTTCTTGGCAGAATAACGAAAACACACCTCTTAAAGGCAGACAGATATGTGTTTTTGTCAGAAGTTTTTTTTTTTTCTGGCTGATAGTGCAATATTTATTTACTTCGGTGTGTATGTGTGTTTGTTTGTGAGGCCACTGAATGGGCTTCAGTGGGGAAGACGATGATGGCAGCAGGTTCTGAAGGCACACAGTGTGTGTGCCTGTGTGCGTACGTGTTTGTGTGTAACAGCTAAATAACTGCTCAGTGGGGGACAACAAGAGGGCAGATGGATTTGGTAGCACACTGCGGGTACAGTCCGTGCGTGTGTGTGTGGGAGAGAGACTGAGCGAATGTTTGTCAGTCATCATTACCTTGACCTTGATTTCCCCAAAGGCTGCGTGGAAGGCTCTCAATCTTTGTTGTGTGTTTCTGTTTGTGTATTTTTTGTGTGTGTGTCAGGAGAGAAGAGTAAGACAGTGGAGCTGGAGGATGTGAAGTTTCATCAGTGTGTCCGTCTGTCACGCTTCGAGAACGACCGCACCATCTCTTTCATCCCCCCTGACGGCGAGAGCGAGCTCATGTCCTACCGTCTCAACACTACAGTGAGTGGGACACACAAACAAACTTCTTTCTTTAACACACACTAACACCACATGCAAACAACAACATCAAGAGCTACCTCTTATTCATCTAACAGTAAGGCGAAGACCAACACACCCTCTAAAGTTTATTGTTTTTGGCTCACAGTATGGGCAGGCAGTTCTCAGCGCTGCCGGCATCTGCATTTACCCCGGTGTCACAGACCTGTTTGACGTAGGAAATTTGTGATGATTTGATGTCATCTTGTATACAAAGTAGAAAAGAAATGTTGAAACAGAGTGTTCAGAGCGGTTTGAAGCCTGAGGTTTTAGCTTACAGGTGATATTTCTATATGCGTTTACGTAATTATTTGAATCTTTGGCCACATTTCATGTGAACATCTGACAATGTAACATAATATATATTGCAGAAAATGAGGAGAAGCATAATCCTTTCCCTTTAATGCCCAGTCATAGTGACAACTGATATATTTCAAGATGAATAGTGATTCAGTTGCTAAGCCACATGTTGCCACTCACCCTGACACGCTGTTCAATGAACCAGACGATACTTGAGGGGGAGTGTTGCGCCTGAAATCCATGTGAACTCCTAGCCGTCTGAGCAGTTATTGTCTCCCTTGTACAAACATAATCTCTCTCTCCCCTGTCCACAGTGTCACTCTGGTGATGTGTGTTGTAGTGACGCACTTCAACTCTGTGCTCACCCCTCTGACCTTGTCCGCCCTCTCTCTCTCTGACAGGTGAAGCCTCTCATATGGATTGAGAGCGTGATTGAAAAGTTCTCTCACAGTCGTGTGGAGATCAAGGTGAAGGTAAGGATGAGTGGAACACAAACATAAGCATATAAACAGCACGGCGACCTTATCCACTCATGTAGTCGCTTCACTGAAACTTATTTAGTATTTATGACACATACTTCTCAGGTGGATTACCGCTTACCATCTGTTTGAGGCAGTGACAGCCACGCAGACTCAAAATAACAAGCCGCAGTGTGCATAATCATGAGGACCTCCTTGATTTGAATTTGGATGTGCATGCTCCTTTTCTCTATCGTAAAGGTCTCAGGTGACATTTGAACTCTCCTCTGTCCTCTGTCACCTTCCACAGGCTCGGAGTCAGTTTAAGAGCCGCTCCACTGCCAACAATGTGTCCATTCTGGTGCCAGTGCCCAGTGATGCTGACTCACCCAAGTTCAAGACCAGCACAGGCAGTGCCAAGTGGGTGCCCGAGAAGAGCGTGGTGCAGTGGAACATCAAGTCCTTCCCTGTTAGTGTGGCAACACAATATCACAGTTTATAATAAAAAATACGTTTAGTACATGTTGATGCTGGAAGAAGAACGGTACTATCCTGTACCACTGTCAGGTTTTAAAGGCAGAATTGCATCAGTGTAATACAAAGTAACTAAGAACGTCTACTCAAGCAGCATACAACTTAAGCCTGGTTTACACTGTGATCTTGGGCTGTGCCAGATGAAAGATGACCCACGTGAAAGAAAAGTGGCAGTATCTCTGATGATGGCTCTAATATGGTGATCCAACTTTGCACAAGCTATCTGACAGTATGTAAACGCATTAAAATTACCTCTAGTTTTATCAGCTGCAACATTAAAGACATGTACACATTAATGCGGCAATAATAATTAATCTTATGACATCACATATTAGGGCTGCACAATAGATTTTTTTAAATTTTCAACTTGCATGATAAACACCATGCAAAAGACTGCAATATTGCTCTTTGAATATAATAACAGTGTATTAAATTACATTCTGTCAGCAGGTACTATTTTGTCTAATATGCACTGTTAATTCTCTGGCCAATTAGAAAGAGCCCTCACTGTAAGGCATCCTCTGATTGGTCAGAATCTGCACACGTAGAGTCATGCTGCCATACTACTCAGCACGGTTAAAGGAGGAAAGTGTGACAAGATGACTGCAAATGTCAAGGAGGAACTGGGGCCTAAGAAGTAAATAGCACATCAGCCATCTGGCAATATTTTGGATACAAGAGATACAAGAGACACGATGTGGCACAACCACAGGCACTGTGCAAGTCTGAGCCAAGGACAAAGTGCACTTCAATATGTGTTTATTTATTGAAAGTAATATTGTTATTATATATTACATCATGCAGCAATACAGTATACATTATTCTGAAATGGACCGTTCTTCCCTGTTACAATGAGTACTTTTACGTTTGGTCATTTCAGTAGATCTTGATGCTAATTCTTTTGTACTTTTACTTAAAGGTCCAGTGTGTAGGATTTAGAGGAATGTATTGACAGAAATGAAAAATAATAATATTAATTTTTATTTAGTGTATAATCACATGAAAAAAAGAATTGTTGTGTTTTTGTTACCTTAGAGTGAGCCATTTATATCTACATAGGAGGTTGGTCCTTATCTGTGGAGATTGCCGCATTGCACCGCCATGTTTCTGCAGTTGCCCCGAATGGACAAACCAAACACTGGCTCTAGATCGGGCCATTCGCATCTTTGCTTTATCGAGTTGGCCAACTGTAGTTAGAAGCCCCTCTGTGATGAGGGTGTCAAAAAAACCACTTGTTTTTTAACGTGAAACTTGATTCAGTGGTTTTACTGGTTTTAATCTGGGATCAGTTTGGAGCAGTTTTTGAAAGGAAAAAGACCTCAGGGGATAAATCATCTCTTAGTAAAAACCTCTTGAACAATAAACACAGAAGGAATTTTAACAGGGGAAGTTTCCGACTAGTTGCAGTTTGCAATCCTCAACACTAGATGCCACTAAATTTCCCCTAATCTTACACTGTTCCTTTAAGTCAATATTTGAATGCATGAGTTTTAGTTGTAACAAAGTATTTCTTCCACCACTAGTGATACCTCATATCTATAAAAGATATCTACAGAAGCTTTAATCAGTCCCATTGTTAGAAAATGAAGTTATATTTTGACTCTGACAAGTATTAGACAGCAGTCATTTATCACATTATTATTAGCCTCCCTACGCAAAAAAAAGCAAGTCTCATATTTTATCTGGTTTTTGGTGTTTCTTTTACAATGTTGATGTCAGCCTCTGCTGTCACCAAAATATAAACTCTTTAAAAGAAAATTTTAACATTTTAAAAACTTGTCAAACATTAATTCAGTCTGGGTTGCTTTATCTGTCAAGTTCTGAGATCTCCTCAGTAATTCATTACACCTTCAGCCTGTCAAGGAGGGTTAAGAATTGCCATTACTGGTGACGTATTGTTATCTGGCTGGTCTGTGACTCTGCAGCACATTTCTCTTTGTCACTATCAACCTTTGGACACCATAAAACTGCATATATTCTCTCAGAACACCATCCTCAACTTGTAATGTTTGATGGAGTTTGGAGGAAAGATGAAGCAGTGGCTTTGTGTGATAAGAGACTGATAAACAGACTCATTCACACTACAAAAGCCCTCAACTCCACCCAGTTATTTACAACCAGAACGCCTCCTGTAACAGGGAAAGTATAGCTTTAAGAAATGAGTCTGTTTGCCATCAGCTATTTTATAAGCATGAATGTGTGCATCTTTCACAGATTTCTCATTTATTGTTATTTATTAGGTTATGCAAAAAAAGGAATATTTTCTTATCAGCTGTAGGCAAGGATAGGGATAATAAGGTTTTCTGCATCAATCTGTATAATGCCAAAGGGGGAAACACACAGTTTTCTGCCAGAGTCAGAGCAGTTTTGGTTATTTCTAAAAAGAAAGTTTCTGTGGTCTGAGCTGTTTTCACTGGTTTGAAGTGGGCTGGGCTCAGCTAGGAAAAGGTGATGTCATACACAACATTTGACCTCAACAATGAGGACGATTGCTGGGTTGTTAGTTTTTGTTGCCAGAGTACTGTCAATCAAAAGTGATAAGACCACACCCACATAATCCTGATAAAACACAATAGCTTTGTTTATGTGTTAAGACATTTATTTGAATTTTGTAACTTTTCTGCTTATTTAGTCATAAATCTTACATGTTACAGTGAAATACTGATTTGAAACCAAAGTTTCAGGGGCTTTAAAGCCAATATGGTAACTGATTTGCAGCAAGTCAAGCCAAAGTACAAACTAACAGGCGCTGAGCTTAGAGGATGTGTTACACATTTGCTTGAATGAAGAATGATTAACCTGTTATTTTGTGTGTTTATAGCCTAGATATATGTCAGATGTTAAATTCCATGAACTGATATCAGATTCACCTTGACATGACATGGTAGTTGTCTCACCATGCCATGAATATAAAGTTTGTTTTGTTTTGGACAAAGCAGCCTTGCATTAATTAGAGTCAGACACCAGGGAACAAAAGTCATCAAACAAACTTGTGAACAACATTGTTCTGAATGTTCATTCAGTTTTAACGGATGCAGCAACAGCTTTGTGACTTTTTCTCGTTTCTGTTTTTGCTCTTGTAGGGTGGTAAGGAGTACATGATGCGGGCACACTTTGGGCTACCCAGTGTGGAGAGCGATGAGCTGGACGCAAAGAGACCAATCACAGTGAACTTTGAGATCCCTTATTTCACCGTGTCTGGGATCCAGGTGGGACCCTTTATTTAAACCCATTGCACAAAGAAATATTTATACATAAATTACATGTATGTATGATCTATGATGAGCTACTTACTACTGTGGATGGGGGTCAGCAACAAGAAGTATTTTAGCAACCAAACAACATCCCACCTAAAAGAAAAGTCTATATCAGTATAAGTGTACACTATAATGAGAGTTATTTCACCGCTTTACATTTTTGTCAGATAGTCGCTTCAACGGGGAATCCATTAGCGGCTTAGGTTCCCCTATCACGCCGTCGTCAAAGCCACCAGACTCCATTAACAAAAACACTGATTTTAACTCGCTGAACACAGAAGCTACGGGTTTATCACTGCCTCAGTTAATTAGTTAGTTTTTGTTATTGTGTGACTTTGGTCAATCCAAACTTAACACATTTACACAAACTAACTGATCAAAGCAGCGGCAGA
This sequence comes from Plectropomus leopardus, assembly GCF_026936395.1. Taxonomy (NCBI): domain Eukaryota; kingdom Metazoa; phylum Chordata; class Actinopteri; order Perciformes; family Serranidae; genus Plectropomus; species Plectropomus leopardus. The sequence goes on from NC_142180.1 coordinate 12,180,295, forward strand.
CCAGCGGCTCTTGTGTCCAACATGTTAAAATGATGGTTTTCTAATGAAGTCTTTCTTTAAAGAGAGCTGTACAAAAACTTCATTTTTCCGTTGGAAGTCACTGGCTGATATTTTGGTAAAGAAGTGAAAATACTCTCATTATTGCATACAATAGTGATTTTTTTTTTAGGTGGCTATAATACATTTTGTTGCTGACCCCTCCATACCAGTGGATTGCTTAGCTTCCCTGTTGGACTCATTTTGTCACTGTCCTGCAAAAAACAGTTATCTCTAAAAAAAAAAAAAAAAAAATTTCCTTTCATGAGTGAAAAAAGCAGCATTGTTTTTTCAGTTTTTGTAAAATGCAGTTTTCTGATTTTTTTTAAAAGAGTTTTATTTAGATTCTGAGCCAGGAACATTTTCTCAGCCCATAAAGGCACAATATGTCTGAAAAATTTAGAATGATAAAAAAAAAAAAAATTCGGAGATATTCTGTTTTCAATGGACGGGTGTGATTTATGATGGTGTGCTATAAATGGGCTACCATGAGCACACAAAAGCATTCAAGGGATATATAGCAAACGTTGTTGTGTATTTGTGTGTGAATGAGTGAAATAACTATCTTTAACCTGTCTGTGTTACCTAGGTACGTTACCTTAAGATCATAGAGAAGAGCGGTTACCAGGCATTACCCTGGGTGCGCTACATCACGCAAAGTGGAGGTGAGAACAAACACTGAAATGCACACGTGCGCGCGCAGACACACACACACACACACACACACACACACACTACAGATTCTGATATCTGAATTCTGTTATTTTCCACAAATGTAATGTCTTTATGTCTGTCAATGCAAAACAAAATATTTATGTAAGGTAACATAAAGTCATTGTGGTACTAAAAAGTTAGCAGTCTGTTGTGCCTAAAGTTATAAATCCCCTGAAAATTTGCTTTGCAATAAGTATTTCTCAAAAAAAAACCTTAATAAGCAACAAAGTTAAAAAACCCCCCAAAAAAAAAAACCTTAGGTCTTATTTATTAAACTGAATATTCGTAACAAACATCCAGTGCCCACATTGTGTTGAACTCATGGACTCCAATTTTTCTGTTTAATTTTAATTTAAATTTTGAGTTTATGTTCCTTAAAGGCATGATGGTTTTTATGTAGAAATCCATTTGCAAATCGGAGGTTACACTGAGGTTAAATATTATGTTTTCCTTGCTAGAGTGGTGTCAGGATCAGTCTCTCAGCATCACTATTCAGTGTGTGCCCTAGGAGTGAACCCAGCTGTATAACATCCATCATATCAATTACCTGGCTCTATCACTGTGAGCCATGACCTCAGAGGCTCAGAATGACACCATACAGAATGCCAGGGATAGAAACTTTGTAGCCTGCTTGCTCAAGGCGTACAATTCTTTGTTTCTCAGTTGTCCAGATTTGTATCAGGGCTACTGTAAAGCCGAAAAAATGCAGTCAAGTATGTTTAGCAAAGCTGGCACCTCAGGGATCTGTAGATGCAGCCGTTGCCCTGGAAGTGAACCCTTCTGCATCTGTCAAGTGTGACACAAGAAGAGACAAGCACCATGAAAACATGTTGAAATATGTTGAAAAAGTTTTGTTTCTACATTAAACACATGGTTATTTTTTGGACAGATCACACATTGTTGCATATTTCCACAATAAATCTACAATATATTGATGGTACTGCAGCAAAATCCTCCTTACTAGCTCACTAGTTTCAATGGGGGGGCAAATGGAAATGTTATGGAGCTGCAAGCCCAATACCTCCACTGGACCCCAGCCAGAAATCCTTAAGTTTCATACCTGCCATGCGCCCGAGAAATGAACCTCACTCTATAACATCCATCATATCCATTACCTGGATGTGTCGGGTGCAAGTCAGGGTGCTGCCGGAGGTTGAATGATGCCACAAAGTGCCAGGAAGCTCCCAGGGTGCCACTCAGCAAACACCAAGGTTACTATCGGTAGTGGGTAACATCGGCAAGGGAAGAGATAGAAAAGGGGAAGAGGAGGGGGACAGGAGATGAGAAAGAGTGAGAGAAAGAAGGGTGATGAAGTTGGGGGGCTGGGGGCTGGAGAGAACGCTGCTATCACTTTTCTCTTATTGTTACCATCAGCAACATGGGGAGGGAGGGAAAGAGAGGATGGCGCTGATCACATTTCACTCAGCACTACATGCAGACACACTCACATTGATTAAACAATGCTCTGATACTGTAGACTGAGTCTGCTGACTTATTAATGAGTGATGAACAGGCATTTAGCAGCCGTACTGTACAGCAGTAAATGAAGACTTCACGAATATCCATCTGTCAGTTGTCAGAATATGATTATGCAGCATTACACAGCAGCTGATCTTTGATACTGGCTGTCCAGTGACCCCTGCGTGCTGATGTTGTTTCACATTATGTCCTGAAATTAAAATGCAGAGTTTTCAAGCATCAGTGTGTATGAAATGTAATGACCGTAATGTCTGATAGAGTAAATGTCCAGAAGTATGGTAACACAAACATCACTCGCATATGTGATTGTGGAATTCTTATTCTTACATTTTAAACAATAATATGCATTAACTGAACATTAATAGTACTTAGTATAGATAATGCCCTAATGATGGAGGTGTTCAGAACATGGATAGATGGATAGATAGATAGTCAGTCATAGATAGATAGAGTAGGAATTTAATGAGACAGGACAGAGGTAGAGACTTTACCAGACCAGCTGGACATACTGCTTATTATTTGTGCGTGTTTAAATATGTAATAGTTTGCAGGATAAAGTACCATTTGGATCTGTTTTTTGTAAAAAAAAAAAGAAGGGGGCAATAACACTGTACAGATGGGAGCAGGTTAAATGAGGAGGCCAGTGGATGCTTCTCGTCACCCATGATGATGTTTGCCTTGTTAATAACTGTCTCTGCAAATACATTTACTTTTTGGCAATTTAATCCCCAGTAGTTTACTGGCTGTACTTACTGTTTTCCTAACAGTCCTTTTCTCTTCATTGTCAATTTTCAAAGTGAACTGACTATACTGAATAACCTTTAAGCTTTTGTCAGCCCAACTTTACTCACAGTACCTCACTTTGTGAAAAACACATTAAAAGACTGTAAAAACCACATGAACAATACTTATCTGATGATCCAGTCTTTGATAGAGTGCCCCAGGAATGAATTAGCATTTTAGCACCTCTGGTTCTCTCATCTCGAAGTCAGTTGGTTTTTGGTAACAACCCTGAAATAAGGTCTGTGGTTAACACCGCTTAAGAAACATTCACATTTTGTCCTGTGACATAAACATAAAAAAGAAGGAGGTTGCCAACAGGTGTCAGGTGACTTTGGAGTCTTGTTACGGTGACGCCGTTACATGACCCAACTGTAGCTTTTTACTTCTGACTATTGCATTGAGGCTCTATAAGATTATCTTGCTGAATAAAACATGTAAGTATCGTCATAAATCATAAAGGACAACTTTCGCATTGGTCTATAGAAAAATGTCATCCTTGGAGCACTCTCTAATAGGTTTCTGAGTTATTATCCTTATGTTACTTGCAACAGATTGTCAGGATCAGTGCTGAATACTGCAGCCGTGTAAATGATGCGTTCACTTATGGTGCACATACTGAGGTACATTTCAATGGTGATGCAATTGCTTGGCTTAGGAGAAAAGTGACAAACTGCGTAGCTACTGTGCGGGACAGTCAAGTTCTTTCACAGCAAGCTGGTAAAAGCATTTCTTTACAGAGAGCTGAAGTCCTGCTGCAGCTCTGGGCCAGCCTCTGTTCCACCAGTTTCTCTTAACTCCAATCTGTCATTGAGCATTTCTTTATGTTCATATCCCTTTAAGTCCAATTAATAGTCACTGCAGGACTTAAGTTATTGTACTTGCTTTCATCCATAAACAAAAAATTTACAGTAACCATTAAGTTGGGGTTTTAATTTTTTCAACTTTTTAGCTGTTATTTCTGTTGCCCTAAAATAACACTCACATCTCTCTAGACTACTGCTGTTATAGACATGTTTGAGCTAATGGGGGCCCCTCATATCCCCAATGGACTGCGTATAACCCGCAATGTTCTCGAGCTAATGACACTGGTGTTTGTTAAAAGCTGTTAAAAACAGACATTTTTAATAAAGTGTTGGACTGGTAAAAATAATTCAATTTGAAGAATACTTTACACATAAAATGTCCGTTTGTATGTAAATATCTCACTTCCTTCTTCCTTCTAATTTGTGAAGAAAACATACCTGCTTCCATGGTAATTGGAGAATCCAAAAAAGGAAAAAAGATTCTTTATGAATTAAAGTAAACAAGGGCCATGTTTAACAACAACTATAATATAGCATCCTTTTATAAACTGTCATACAACTCATGTATAAATACAACTCTTATTTATCCAGTTGTTTACTCAGTACTTCCAAAACATATGCATTTTCACCAAAATGTTAGAATTTAAAACAACACGGTACAGCAGTCTTATATATTGAACTACATAATAGCAGAGGTAATAAGTAAGCATGTGCTCATAGGTGGCAGTGTTTAACAATGTCATGTTTTAGCAAAAAATACATGTGTCTGCAAAGTACTGAGCTTACAACTGGATAAATGACACTGCACAAGTTGTGTTAGAGTTTGTTAATGGATGGTATAATGTTGTTTTGCTGTTTTTAAACATGGCCCCTTTAGTTAATGAAGAATGTTTGCCTTTTTTGGATTTTCCGTTCACCGCTGAGTTGCGGGAGTTGCATGCAGAAAAAAGCAATGTTTTCTTTGCTAATTTAAAGTAACGTGGTGAGTAATAAAAACAGTCATCTTGCATGTGAAGTATTCTTTAGACATATGGAGTGAACTATACAACACACTTGCTGAGTAAGGCAATCATCTGGATTATTAGTTATTTGTGTTATTAGGAATATCAGTGTGATTCTAAATGAGATTTTATTATCTCTGGAGCAGATTTTCCTTCCCAAAACAACAAACTTGAAAACACCGTTGTTTAAAATATAATTGAGGTCTATAGCATAATATTTCCCTCATTTGGAACTAAAGGTGTCCACTTCAACCCATGAAAAACTGCCCCACACCAAAATATGTGGACAGCGGTGACCACATACTTTTGGCCACAGAGTGTCATCTTTTTAAGAGTGAGATGATGAGCTCTGGTCGACGCCCTATGGCCCAAAATGGGGTAAAGAGGTTTAACCCAAGTAAGTCAGTGTTATCTTTTTAATAAACAGTACAGAATAAATATAACAACTTTGTTCAAATTGAAGATTGAGATATTGCTAATAGTCCTTATAATAAATGTATTTTTTATCAAAAGTCTAGTTTGAAATGGCAGAAGATTAAATATCTGTCTAAGAAAGGAATGTGTTAAATATTGGTAATGTGATTTAGAAGAATGCCACTACAGCGAATATTTGTGCAAATCTTGTTTAGGGATTTAATGGGGCTCATATTGGCAGTTATGTGAAGTGCAGGAGTGATGAGGGGAAGAAAGCTGTGTTAATGCTCCGCTGTTACATTTCTTGGCAGATTACCAGCTCCGGACAAACTAAAGGGCACAGATGCTGCTAGACGAATGGATATTTTTTCTCTCTCTGTCTGTCTTCCTCTCCCTCTCCTCTCTTCATTTCTTTGGCTCCCTGTCTGCAATGGACAACAGAGGACAGGCGCAGGAGGACACATGAAATTGTCCCATACTAAGACAACCCTTTCCTTAGGACGGAAAAGGCTGTTACATCACCTCTGACCTGTGATTTTTTTAAGGGCTCCTCAGGACTCCAGCAAAAGGTTTTAATATGTGAATAATGAACTGATAACTTTGGCTTCCGGCAAGCTCTCATTTCGGGGTTAATTAAGAAAAGAATTGGGAGAAAAATACTTTACTTTTAATCATGATTTCTTCTGAAAGACAAAATTTTGAAATATTATGAAATATAGAATTTGGAGAACTGCCTTTTCTGGGTACTTGGCTTGTCCACTGAGATGTGTAGCTTTCTACTGTTTAACATGTAAACCAAACATTGTGTAGTGCCAATATAGAGTAAGTGTGATGGGTCATTGTTTATTTCTCAAAGGGCCATAATATTGCAGACTGATTTCTCTGAAAGAAAGGTGTGCCACGTCCTCATCAAATTTGATCCTTTTCTTTAAGCATAGTTATTGCTTTATGCAGAATTTTAACCTCTACATCACATTTGGGCACATCTGTCAGCATCTTTAACCGTGCTGGTTTTTTACTCCTCATATGTTTTGTCCTTAATAACCACTTTATGATCCATATAAAGTACATTTTAACTCTGTTGTTAATCTCCATCCCTCTCAAAGGCATATGTTTTGCCAGAAACTCGATATTATATATTCATTGCCTTAAAAAATTGCCTATGTATCATCACCTTTAGCACTGTGAACATAATCCCCAGTGCACTGAATCTAACACCAGCGACCAGATCAATGATTAATAAGGCACAATATTGTCAGAGGCGTTGGCAGTGTAACATAATGCCGTCAACGCGCTCCCACGGGGCCTGTAACCTTGTCCTTGTGCTCAAAATCATCTTGCAGCTTTGAAGCAGAAAGTGGAGGAAAGAGCACGATGCAGATATTTTTTTGTCATATTTCTATCTGTTGTTTATCCTTTACTAGTCAGTCCCCTGTGGGAAACTGAAGGACAGAACAAGGGGTTGAGGAGGGGGGAGCAGGACAAAGGTAAAATAACCTGCAGGGATTTCTTTGCAGAATCTAAGAATATTGACAATATGTTGAGGTAATTGTTTTTCAGTGACTTTTTGGTTTGTTTGGGGTTTTTTTTATATGTCAGCCTCTGCGGGCCGATATGCTACTTCAGAGCAGTTTGTGGTGTTATTCACTCCCTCTGTTGTGCATGCATCGCACCACATCAGTTCAGCTGCAGTGCCACCAGCAAAGAAGAGAGTCCTGCATCCACTTACTGCATCTCTGCTGTTGAGTTCAAAACCTTTTACAATCATTCCATTTTCTGTTGTGGGGACATTTTTCTGACACCAATGAGGATTGATAGTGTGTGTGTGTGTGTGTGTGTGTGTGTGTTAATTTATCACCTACTGTTTGTTGATAGGAAGCAAAGGGATATATTTGGAAATAAACCATTTTTTGTATCTTGTTTTGGACTTTTTTTTGTAAGACTAAATGGTTATAGATGAATAATATGATGAATTGAGGCTCTAAAATGTATCATATGTACAATTTGACTAACGACTGGACCAATCTGCTTTGAGCTTCCTATAAACATTTAACCCAAAATATTAAATACAGGAATATTAGTTTGATTACAACCAAATAATGTCAAAGTTCACATAATACATCATTCAAAATTGAGGAGCTGTAAAGAAGTTTGGATGCAATCAAAGTGTTATGCAGGAATAAATTGAAATTTAGGGAAATTTGCTAATTCACTGAGAAGATTGATAACACTGTATGCTAAATATTAGCTCCTCTAAGTTATGTTTTGGTTGACTTTAACTTCCCTTGATAGGCCAAATTCACATTGAACACCACTTTAAGACTTTTTAAGTGTAAATGTAATCACCAGAAGTAAAAAGCTAAGCTATAAAAAAAAAAAACATGAAGTCTCTTAAGCTTTTGTTGACCACAGACCTTATTACAGGCATCTAACCAAAAACCCATTCAAAAAAATCAACTCTGACAAAAGGGAACTGGGAGTGCTAACATGCTCATTTCTGGGTTTTAGGATTAATTCTGAAGATACTCCATGATAGCAAAACTAAAACTGCGTTCTTACACATGAAGGCACATTAGAAATGCCTAACTCAGTCACAATGGTGAATGAAAGATATACCCTTATTTAGGAAAAATCATTTCTTCATTTGGACTTGAATTACGTTGTAGCAGAGCACATTTTTGTGTGGTTTGAATTGTTTGTGCTCAGATGTTTTTCTGACAAAAAAGCTTTGAATGTTCTCCTCCCACTCAGTCCTCTCTCCTCACTATCAGAGCAGCATCCCTCTTTGCTCTGCTCACCTTTTTTTGTTATCATGCATGGATACACAACCTGCCATCGCAACTTTATACTGTGGGTCAAAAGACAAGATTCATGTAAGTAAGGATTACAGGATTTCTGTGTGTGTTGTAAAAAAAGCAGCATGAACCTCTTTTCTTTTCTGTGCGTGTGCGTGTGTGTGTGTGTGTGTGTGTGTGTGCGTGTATTAGAGAGAGTGGTGCTAGCCTATACCAGCCCCTACAGGCCGCCGCCTTGTGCATTGTGGCCTCAGTATGCTGTCCGTCATCACTCCAACAATGTTTAACTGTGTGACCCCTTTTGTCTCAAGGCAATTGGCTGTGCGTATGTGCAGACAGATAAAGAGGCGTGACTGATTCACACACACAGACACACACACACACAAACAACTGAGACACAATGCAGGACCTTTTCTGCGGTTCTTCTGTAAGGCGATGTGAGGTATTACTCTCAAAGGCTTTGGAAACATTTTACAAACACGAACGACCTTCATTGGCCACCGTGCACAGTTTTTCTTAATAGTGGAGCCTATTGCTTTGATAGTGAATGTTTCAACCCTTCTGTAAACAAATGAGACTCAGTAATAATGCAGCAATGTCAGCACACTGTAAATTCACATAATGTAGCAAGGGGTGATGAAGCATATTGACAACCCAGTTTAAACTTTTGCAAATGCATTGACATTCTGTGACTGGCCATGGAGATGCAATGGATTTAATTTCTCTGAATTTTCCTCCCAACACTTATTTCTCCTTCTCCGCTTTGTGAGGAATGATAATGACCTGTTATTTGAGCCAATAATACACCTAATAAATCAGAAGTGCTGGGACTATAATTGTCACCCCCAACTAAAGCCTCATGCATAAAGACACCTTTTTTGTAAACCTTGAGTAATATTAGAGAAATTCACGGAGATTCATCAACTTGATCCAAATGGAAATAATGTGCACCCTCCTTTCTTTTACTTAAGTGCTTCAGGGATTTAAATAAATTGAAGTTACTCACTAAAAACATACCATTATAACTTAAAGTCAAAGTGCTGCTGACTCATCATCTTCTTACCCTTACTGTAAAGTTGGCCCTGATTTCGCATTTCCAAAAAAAAGGATCCCAGTTTCTTGAATATATGTCAGCTTCCCCCAAAACTGGTAGGAATATAATGCCATCCAAAATCTTTTCATGACTATTCCAACTATCCTTCATTTTATACTCTCTGGGGTGCTTAAAGCTGCACTAATCACTTTTTAGCCATTAGGGGGAGATCAAGTGGACTACACAGAACCGCTATCCAATAAACCTGTTTTGGCAAATTTGTCATCAAATGCAGAGGCTTAATAAGACAGCTTGATGTCATAATATCTAGATTCAGTCCCAGAATGCACCAAGGACATCTCCAACATCACAAAAAGACCCAATGACATAACTGCAAACTGCTTTCTCAACAAAGGCCACAGTTTATGAATCACACCAAACACAGATAAAAAGAAAGAGAGCCTTGCAATGAGTGTTTTATAAACCTATACTTTAGCTGGTTTACTCTTGTTAGTTGACAAGCTAGTTTAAAATAATAGAGTGGGGCAGAAATGAGTCCTAAACCCTGGAAACTAGTTCGTTTTTCGTTTTTTTGAATAGGTTTTTGGTAAGATGGCTGAAATACTGTTTCTGGTTTACATAAGCTAAAGACACCTACACATTTTGTTCTACGTTCTACAAAACACCCCACTCGTGAATTCTGTTTACAAATGGCTAAATGATACTGGCCTGCTAGAAGTCTTTACATTGAACACACCTTTACAGACTTTTTGTGGTGGCAATTTTTAAGTCATGCAGCCGTGGTGCAGTTCATTAAAAGCCTAATGTTAGCTTTATACTTCTGGCAATTGTATTTAAGCTTCAAAAATCATAAAAGTGGTGGTCATTTGTGAAAATTATAATGCTGAAAATGTACTCATGAACTTCTGTTTGTCACATAGCTTTTTTTCTACAATTATCCAAGGTCCAATGTAAAAAAACCAATTGTCTTTTATTGAGAGATCCAGGGCAATGCTAACTTCTGTGTTGGCCTACAAAAAAAAACAAACAAACAAAAAAAAAAACATCATCCCTGCATTACTCTCTCGGCTAAAGAGATAACGATCTTATTATTTACCATTGGACATACTTTGGATCATGTCATAGTTTGGGAAATATATTTATTTGCTTTATGATTGCTGCTTTTGTGTTCTAGCACAGCCGCAGTAATTTACAACTCATTGGAAACACCTCTTTTTGAAATAAGAGTTGACAATGACATGTCCAAACTGTTTTTATGGACCTTTGCCATTGCCTGCGTAAGTTACACATTCAGCAGACACATTGACATTTATACAGAATTCAGCTTCTGATGAAAGTAAGTCCAGTGGCTACTGGCATCTCTTTAGTTCTGATTTGGTACCCATCAGCTTCTCAGGAAAATAACTGGACATTTATTTCGCAAGACGCTAGCTAATTCATCTGCCACTTTGTAACTTTGTTTGGCCATTGGTGGTTGGTAGGTGGTGTGAGATTTATTGGAGCTTCATTGTTTACCAATAGAACAACACAGGTGCAAATAAAGAAATTAATGATGGCTGTATTCCATTTAGCTGCTTTGATTTCAGGGTACTGCATGCTTGCTCACTGTCACTCTTACTGGAGCACTTGAAGAGAACAGAGCCGTCATTAGTGTTATCAACAACACCTGTGGTTTCCTACTATGACAAGCTGAAATGTCTGCTTTGACCTATACAAATTGATGAGAATTATACTCATCCATATCATAAAAACAATAAGCTAAGAGATTAAAAAAAAACTCATTAGAGCTGAAGCAATGTGTGGTTCTCTATGACGTCAGCGCACTGAATGGACATTAAACTTTACAAAGACACCTGATTCAGTGTTAATATCAAAAATAGGCTGCAGGTTTAAGAAAAACAAAGCGCTGCGAGATTAAAAGTCATGACAATACTGTGTTGATGCACAAAAACACAAATGATCCGTACATTCTTGAGTGCTGTGATGTAATTCTCCAACAATCATGTTGTCTTGTATCATGTGCACAAGAAGTCAAATGTTACAATGAAATTTCGACAAGCTCTGTCACAAATACCACAGCCCTACTGCATGTATTACGTTAAATAATAATTAAACTGATGTACTGTGCATCCTTAAATCCCTTCAATTGGTCATCTGAATGTTTCCATATATCCATGTGAACATGGACAGAAAGGTTGCACATGAATCACAAAGAAAATTCATGTATGTCCCATCCATCACAGATTCTGTATCTATTTACACTTTAGCCTTTCAGCTAGTGCTCTTATTCATAATACATCATAATAGCAATTGAGCAGGTGGTGTTCAGGTGTGTGGCCCAAGGACACAGTGTCAGAATGCATGGTTATTATACATACATTATCTTGAATATGCGACAGTCCCATTTTTAGAGAATCCCTTTATCCACTACCTTGTGTCACCTTCTACAAGATGGGTGTCTGTCTTTTCATCTGTGTAGTCTAAACATTTTTATTTAAACACCATTTGTGGAGAAGAGCTTTAGATCAACCAAATGACCTATTTAAATGTAGGCTATGCTCACACCACAGTCTTTCATGTTCAATTGCAGACTGCTGCACCAAGCTGATAACAATAACATCAAAAACATTGATTCACTTCTGTTTGTAAAACAACAATTCTCCTATCAGTTTAGGATGTGTTCCAGCTAATATGTGTGCTTTAAACTTTACTGAATCTCCATAAATACCACTCAAGTTTTTCACAATGCTTTTGTGTTGATGTCCTGCCTCTGCCAAACTACCACAGGCACCAAAACTTTGGCGTTTGTCTTGTGTGAATGCAATAAGATTTACAGAACATGAATACCATGCTGATTCAGTGCCTTCAGAAATCACTCGTGAAGTATTTGCCACAACAACTGAATATGTACCTGGTTAAATTTTAAGAACATGTTTTTGACTTGATACATTTTCAGCTGTATTGTGAGCATAGCCATCTGATTATTCTTTAGTGTGTCACTGAAATCCATTCACCCTTGCTCTGTGCTCTGAGATTTGATTGTGAATGTCTTCACTTAGCAGATATCACAAATTCATCTCATTTTGCCTCATACACAGTCCAATCATCGATTGACAAAGCTGAAGCATGAATCTTAATCTGAATAAGATGAATACAACGTCTTAGTGTTGCATCTCATATGAGGTTAGCCAGACTGGAGGTAGTTTCTCTGCGAGCCTGACGGTCCATATGTCCAGAAACAGTGAAGATATTCAAAACCCGATCCACAAACCTTCTTCCGTGCCTTGTCCTCTCAAGCAGGACAACCACAACAGAGTATATCCCAACGCCCACCACTGCAGCGCCGCCTCCAGCTAGCAAAACCACTCCAGAGATGTACATGTCATTAAGGGCTTGGCCGGGCTTCGGCATGTGGTTCGCCAGGGCTAAACGTAATAGTACTCCTCCACAAATCACCAGTGACAGCCCGGTTATCAAAACCACAAGGAGGTCCGATAAGCCACCACTTTTTAACATGTTGATCCGCTGTCGGCTTCGAACGCAGTTCATGTCTTGCACTGCTGAGCTGAGCAGTTGTTTGAGCAGGACCCCTAGAGCCAGCAGGCAGAGGGCTGTGCCTGCACCCAGCCGCCATTCACTCGAGACACTGGTGGTGGTGGAGAGAAGACCAACGCCACCCAGCCCGCAGCCCAGGATAAGAAGTACGGCCACGCAGTAGCAAAGCAGAGACTTCCCAGGATCTCTGAACCACCACAACTCCACCTGCTCCTCCAGGATGCTGTGCTGAATCCGAAGTGGGTCTGCTGGACCATTTAGGCCCAGCTCAGGGCCTCTCTGACCCCTCAGGGGGGCAAAGTTTTCCAGTTCAGGCATCTTGATGCCACTCCCAGCCTGTTGAATAAGGTCGCCACCACAACAGAGAAGACAGAATCCACCTGATAATCCTTTCAGTCCTTAGCAGCCACCATGAGTGTGTCAGTTTTACGTGATTGCATGTATATTATCCCAAAAATTGCAAAGGTGGCTTGAGTTGGTGGCAAACATGCAGAAGATATGAAAGTAATGCACCAAATGTACTAAAACACTTGACTGAGCTCAGTGTATTGTGGTTTTAGTTGCCCTGGCCTCTGTTCAAAAGTTCCACAACATCAGTTCAGGTCTCTTGGTCCTGTTTGAATGGAAATACTAACAGCTCACAATAACTGGATACAGCGGTAAATCAGAACCCTCCTTACAGCTTCAACATCCAAAGCAAAGAATCCAGACATCCCGAGAATCTCCAGTGTGGTTTTGGAGGGTGTAGCATTTGCCTGAAAGAGAAGATAAATGGAAATGTATCAGGGTTGGGTGCAGTGTGTAATTCTACTTGCCATAGCAGTTACTAATGTGTTTTTTTTCAGCTACTGATAGCGGTGGGTCTTTGCTGCTTCATTACAGAAGTTTCAACATCACTGTCCATATCATGTCCAGTGTGTGAACATGCCAGTGTTGTGACTTACTGAAATGCCATTAATAAATGTTACAATAGAATGTATATATTGTATATATGGAGGGTGTTGCACAATACAGTGCCCCAAGGATGAATTTTTCCTGTAGGCCAACCCGGAAGCTAACGTCGCCCTGGTTTTCATGTCAAAAAGCCTATGGGATTTTTCCATTGGATTTTGGATCATTGCAGAAACTATACTCTGTGGTAAACAAACGTTTACCACATGCTTTGTTCAGTAAGATTATCTTCACAAATGAACACCATTTTCAGGATTTTTGAAGCCTTAATGTAATCGCCAGATGTAACAAACTATTTCCAGGCAAAGATGACCTACACTACAGTCGCCACTACAAGGCTGTAAAACCAGCACTGCTAGATGTGTCATTTAGCCACTTGTTAGCAACCACATTTTTTGGAACACATAAAAGCTTCAAAGTTCGCAAGTAGGATATTTACTGAGATATTTTATGTTGTGGAGCAAAACCTGAAAGTCTCTTTAAGTATCTGTTGACCACAGACCTTATTTCAGGCATCTAACCAAAAAACTATTCACAAAACCCATTGACTTTGAGACCAGGGAACCAGAGATACTGAAATGCTAATTAATTTCCAGGTTGTAGGACTCAATACTGGGCTACTGATGCCATCGACATCTTCTCCTATCTTTAGAATATTACACACCCCTTTATATCCTCATTGCTCTCACTTCAGGTTAAGAAAAAGCTGCTTTTTGGGGGGGTTCCAATTGAGAACCAGCTTTTCCTGCTCTGAACAAATTTATTTTCGAGTTAAAAAGTAACTTCATACCAGGAAAAAATCCTGTTAGTGCTAACATTGGTGGTTTAAGTTCTTAATTTTAGTCATGTTGTGGTGCACCCTCTGGGGTTGTTCAGCACACCTTTGCATGGCTCAGGTGTAATAACAGGGGCAATAGAGCATCCCTCTGACCACACCCTGTGTTTGGTAAGACTTGCAGAAGAAATATTCAGCTTGGTGTCAAGTTACAAATTGAAATTCGAAGTTTGTGCTTCTTTGCTGTATGTGGTGGATAATAATCCAGACACACACAAACAGTTTCTCTGAACATCCAAACTTGCTGTTTTGACTGTGCAAAAAACTTGGTGTGCTGACACTTGCAACCTTTCCTATCTCTCATTATCACTATGCTAATGAGTTGCCACTACAGAGGTGGCTGGATAAAACAAGCATCAGCTGCCGATAGAATAAACAATGCTCATACACACACATAGACACACACACACACACACACACACAGACGCACACGATCAAAAAGCTAATGCACAAATGTAAATTTTTTTTCTACTCCTTCCAAACACATCCCCCCACACTTTCTTGCTCAATGAGCCCTCCCATTTGAACTCTAGTACCTTAAATCCAGACTATCTTCTTTTCTCACTTTTCTTATCTATCTCTTTCGATCTATCTATCTATCTATCTATCTATCTATCTATCTATCTATCTATCTATCTATCTATCTATCTATCTATCTATCTATCTGTCTGTATTTCTGTCTATCTGTCTTTTTACCACATATCTGTAAAATGTTTATTAAAGATACATTTTGAATATTTTGTAATATATTTGTGTTATTCCCTTTCGCTCTTCTGTCATTTGTTACCTTACCTCAGCATATCTAATCTCTACTGTAGTTTGTAACCTCATCACACCCCCATAACATAATCACACAGCAAACACATGCACAAACACAAACAATCATCCTCAAGGTTATGGCTTTCGACAGCTTGTCTTTTAAAACCTGTCAGCAGCTTTATTTCTATCAAAGTCAGCAGTGCACGGCACAGGCCCACACGGCCCCGACACAGGCTGACCGGACTTACAGCTTGTCCTCGCCGGCCATAGATTTTGCTAACACAACCCCCCCATGCCCCCCGAACACCACCACCACCAAAAAAAAAAAAGTACATGTCAATCTGGAGAACGAGAACATGTTCTCACATTTAGATTAGAATTTCCCTGTTTTTTTCTCACCTCTAGAAAGCAGTTTAAATGCAGCGACAAAAACAAATTCCAGTCAGATTTATTTATTCAGCCTGTTTAGAAAAGACTAAAAGCTAAATGCAAGATCACATTTCTTATTAGTGTGGACAGGTATCGCCTTGTGCTGGGGCAGAGCCGTAACACAGTGACATGGGGAGATATAAGATGCATACACAAGGTGTGAAATGAAGAGTGAAGTAATTACAGCAGAGAAGGAGGGCTGTTTATTGGCAACATGCTGTTCTGGAAGCTTTACACATCCTGTATTTGATGGATGGTAGTGTGTATGTGGGTGGGTGTGGGTGTGTGTGTGTGTGTGTTTGGTAAGCAGGGGTGCAATTGTAAATGAGTAGTTAGGTGTGTGTATTTATTCTCTTATGATGTGCTTGTGTATATTTCACAGAAAGACAGAGATGAGGGTGTATTTGTATGTGTGTGTGTGTGTGTGTGTGTGTGTGTGCGCGTGTGTGCGTGTTTGTGTGTGTGGACTCACTAATTAATCCCAGCTGGTTTGAGCTCAGTGTCACTGACAGGTAGCAACACAGAAATAGCACAGTAATTGAGGTGTGTGTCTGTATGTGTTTTTGTGTGTGTGTGTGTGTGTCTGTGGCGCAAAAGGTGTTAAGGTGACAAAAACAATATAATGTGATACTCCAGCTCTATCCGCCCCTTATCCTATTTATTTATTTAAAGTTTTGAAAATATCACCTCCCTTCATACAGTACAAGTGTATGAAAGATTATTTTCTGATTCATTAGACAGCTCACAGTAAAGTGAGGCAGGGACACCAACGGGTGATGGAGCGAGAGGCGATGGCATGCAACAAAGATCATAAGATGAAATCGAACCCCTAACGACACTAGTATATCTTACCCCATGTTGTGTTTTTCACACTGTGATCCCTGTAGACACGTACACTTACAGAACCCGCTGGACTGTGTCTGCCTTTCCTCTTTTATCACTTATATGACCTCTAGACTGTCATATCAGCCGTGTCATATTGGCCTCGTAAATATCTTTACAAAAGCACTGACTCACTGCTTCACTCTCCACTGGCCTCCTTTTAAGTACAAGAAAACAGGTACAGAGGCACAAACAATTTACACAACTCCACATGACTCAGTTTATCCAAGGTAGGCCTACCACAGTGTTCTCATCATCTGCAGTTAAAGTTGCTAAAGGGCCGTTGACACTGTAATATTGGAGTTGACTATCATGAAAGAAACCTGATAAAATCTTTGATCATGAATCAAAAATAGCAGTCTGAGATCCCACTTTAAATGCTCCATATAATTCTCATTTTCAGGTTCATACTTGTGTTTTGGCTTTCCACTAAAACAGTAGCAGGACTGCAGCAGCAGTTTTTACCTATATAGGTTACTTGCAACATCACAACTTCATGGAAGTCCTGACAGCTCATTAAAAGGCACAGTTTCAGAATACTGCTGTGCGCATTTCTCTGTGGATTGAGTGTTTTTATACTTTTATGACTTGTAGTCAGTGTAGCACCTCTACCTTTTAAAATAAGAAAGACGCGGAAATCAGATTTTTACAATAGGGGATCTTTAAGGTGGACAAGTTGGAGCTGTGAGAAACCTCTAAAAAAAAGAGGACTTAGACTGGAAAGACGTTGGTTCTGGCAAAGATGAAAACTTTGTAAAGCTGTAACGGCAGTTACATCGTAGCACTATGATTCACCGTGCATTCACAGCACAATCCGACACATCTCAAACTGCTATCATAGTCTGACAAAGATCGCAAATGAGACTTTCTTAGACTCATTGCACAATAAACCTGCTCAATTGTTGTATAGATGCTTTTAGCCAGGAGTGAAACATCTCACTCCACTTCACCTGTGCACTAAAAACCTCCTGTGCATTTTGTCTAGCAATGAATCTTCACACTGTAGCTGTGAATTTTCACACAACTCCCACAATGCTCTTTGCATATTCATAAAATACCGACTGTAAAAATGAATAAGATGAGAAATAGCATTAAGATGATCCACGTCATTTCATTTGGCCCAATTCAGGAATTTGGATTGACAACCCAAATGAATGTGATGGTAACTTATTCATCAAAAACCGACCGTTATATCAGCGTATTTCACTGTCTGAAGTATCTCACAGAGGCCATGAGGAGCTGCACCAGTGATCAGTATTACAATTGAATTAAAACAGAGGCTCCCTCTGAAGAAAATTCTAAATGGATTTCTTTAAATTGACAGGAATAATTTGTGTGTGCCGGATGCTCAGTCCTGCAGACGAAGCAAAAATGACTGAAGACAACGGTCCAAACACTCTCTGTTATGCTAATTCGCCAAGAGTAATGATGAAAAATCCCAAAGATAATCGTAAACCTTGGACGTCTTTTCTCTTTCTGTTTCTGCCTCCTCTAGGTTTTCAGCCTGCAAGGTCACCAGAGAAGCTGTGCTTTGGAGGAAAAAAAACACCATACTGCACTCCAATTACCTGGGAAGCACTGGGACTCAGGTATTCCCCCCTCTGTTATGTCAGCCTGCTGAATTCATTTCACCGGCCATTAGTGTCTTGTTTTATTGTTGATGCGTGGTTCTTTTGAAATTGGTAGTCTGGCATTATATGCTAGTCAGAATGCCGGTCAGCAGAGGATGTTAGAAAACGGCAACAAAATCCAGCAACAGAGGAAAAGCCAAAATCTTGCTTCTTGTAAAAAATTGCAGGGACTCAGGTGGGATGTTTAGTCATGAGAATTAAACTGCAAATGCCTTGACATGAAGTCAATGTTGGTCCATTTAAAGAAGGTGTAATGCATGATGCTACTGCTTAGATGAAGACATGCGTACATGCACACTGAAGGAAGCTCTGGCCCACCAGTATTTTGTTTTTGCTGTCAGGGAAAAAACTTCTCCAGCTTTATTCAAGTGTGGGAGGCAAAATTTATGAAGTGTCTTTCTTACTGTAAAAAAAAAATCCCTCCCATGTGTTGGTTCGCCAGTAAAAATGGCAATATTTTTGCCAAGCGACTGCAGATTTTCTTACTGTAATTTGTTTAGATCACAGAGGCCAGAGGGGAAAGGAAGTGTGGGGCTCAATGAAACTTGTGCGGTGTTCAGAAATATGCAAGCAACACTTTAGACTGAGGAGCGGGCTTTCCTTTAGCGTTTTTACATTAGTCTTCTTGTGGTTTCCTGTTTCTTTCAAATGTTGGCATCTTCTCTCCACATGAACATAGAACAAGTTATCTCTGCCAAATAATCAAAGCAAAATATGTCAGGCACAATTAGGGGGGGGGAGGTCCTTCTGGTCCTGCTGCTGAATTTCCTGCTGTGTGCGTTTTTATCCGAAGGCCTCGGGTTGGGCCGAAGGGGAGTCCATGGAAGACTGGGCGATGTGTTACCGTGGTGACAAAGCAATACTCTCCTCCCCTCCCCTTCCTGTCTCCCCCCTCTCCACACACACTCGCAAACTCCCCCTCTCCTCTAGTCAGGCGTTGATTCTCTTGGCGTCCCCACGAGCAAGGAGAGGGGTCAGGGTTGGCTCCATCTGTCTATGTGATGGGCATTGGTGCCAAGCGCCACGGGGGCTGGAGGGAGAGGAAAGAAGGCTCGTGTAGAGTAGGAGGGTAACGGATGTTTCTGAGCTGTCATCTGGGACTCCAAATGGGGCAAAGGCTGAGGCTGAAGCTGGGGCTGAAGAGATGGAAGGGGCTGAGGGAGCGGGATAGGGATAAGGGGGTTAGAGTAGGAGGGACGGAGGATGGAGGGCTCGGGGCTAGGGATAGTGCTGAGGCTTTACTGCTGTTCTTGAGGTTGCAAATGCGCCTGGCAAAGTGAAATGATGCTGAATAGGTCTTTATGCAGACAAGCTGGATCTTTCTTTTTTCTCTATGGTCACAATGGACAGCTGAGGCACCCAGGGAGCCTCACTCTGTCCAGAAACAGTGAGGAGACAATGGCCGAGTCAGTGTAACTGTCCTCACTCTGTCAGGAATCACAAGGGACAACCTAAGACAGACAGAGAGAAAGAAAGACCTTTACATCAGCTGAGCAAACGGTACTGTAAACTCACCACTATGGCTCAGTTTAGCGCTCGTTCTGCTAATGAGTTACAGCTTATATTCCTCCAACAGCAATTGCATCACTTTGTTGAAATCTCAATGATGCTTAATGTTTAAGAACTGAAATATGATTAGTCTTTTATTGTATCTTCTGTATTACAAACCCTGTCAAAATTAGAGCCACTTAACCACAGCAGCGTGGCTTTAAAAATGGCAGTACTGGTTAGCAAGCAGCTATACAGAAGATATACAGCAGATATAGACACAGAAATGCTTAGCTTGCTCAGTTCTGTGTTACAACTAAGACATCTGCAGACAAATAAAACATTTTCCATTTACAGATTTTGCGATTTAACCCGCAAACTTTATTTCCAATAACTCAAGAGCAAGGTAAAGACCAAAAGTCAAAATTAATGAAAAAAGATGGAGGTATCATCATGGCCTAAATTTATAAAATGTTGTTATTTAGCAAAATCTTCTGCTTCTTGATGCCGTTTAGCCTTTCACGTTTCACTGCAGACCCAGTCACTTAGCCTATATTTCCCATCATGCCTAGATTTGGACTGAGTGTTTTTTTAGTTTGCAGATAAGTTTGCTGTTTTTTGGTCATACATACAAATGTCACTTTTTTGTCAGTGTTTATCTGTGCAGAACATGGTGGTTTATGCTGAATAATGTCATCTTTGTGTTAGTTTATAGTTTAAACCATTAGTGAGGTGGCTGGTACTTTTCATTTGTTCAGCTGTATTTACAAGTACTTTCCCTTATTAATATAGTGACAATGATATTATAGGTACTGCTGCATTACTGCGGTACTAATTTCATGTCTCCTGGAGCTATGGTTCAGAAATGGCAGAGTAATCTTTTTAGTGCTGAGGCAGGTGTGCTGTAATGCATATTTGAGCCTGTTCTAAAAGTCTCGTAGACCAATCAGATTACTTGGTCGAAACTACTTGTTGTATAGTAAAATATCAACATCTACTCAACGGACTGACTCAAAATGTTGCCCAGATATTAATGGTCCCCAGAGGATGATCCCTAATTTCTTTTGTGATCCCTGACTTTTCATCTACTTTTTTTTCAAAGTTTTCAATTTTTCAGTAAGATATCTCAATATCTACTAAATGGCTTGACGCAAAATTTCATGCAGATATTTATGGTCCACAGAGGATGTAACATAATGACTTTGGTAACCCCCTGACTTTTTGTCTGGTGTCATTTTTGTGACATTTGTGGTTTTGAGTGAAATGTGAAGACAACTTAGGAATGATTGCCAAAAAAATTGGTAAAGACATTCGTGGTACCAAGAGGATGTGTCTTAATGACTCTAGTGTCCCCCTGACTTTTCATCTATAGCCATCAGCAGGTCAAAGTTTATTCTGTAAAATATCTCAGCATCTGCTTATTGGAGCAAATATTATGTAGATATTCATGGTCTGCAAAGGCTATAACATAATGGATTCAGTAATTCCCTTACTTTTCCTTTAGTGTCACAGTGAGGTTGTTATTATAGTTTTGAGCGAAATGTGTAGACAACTATGAAATGATTGCCAAGAAATTTGTTTCAAACAGTCATGTCCCCCCACTTTTCACTGAGTGTCTGCACTAGGTTACTATTAGCTTTTTTTTCACCTTTTTTTATGACCAAATCTAAACTAATGACATTCCCATCAGCCTCAGCTGTACTTTGTTTGGTGCTAATTAGCAGGTGTTAGCATGCTAACACGCTAAGTAGTTAATGAGATAAAAGTATCACACCTGCACCTGCAACGTCATTGTTAGCATGCTGGACACTCTCTTGGCTGTAGGCTCTTTGTCTTAACAGTCATTGACATTTCTGGAGACTTTAAACAGACCCCTCCTGTTTCAATTCTCCCTCTGCCTCTCTGGCTCCTCTCAGATGGTTTAATTCCACCCTTTCTGAGCGAGCTCATTTCTCAGCTTATGGCACAGCATCACCCCGACTGGTATGGCTAGCCAAGACCTGCCCTCCCGGCACCTTATCCACACACAAACACACTCATCTCCATCTGTTTTCCCTCCGATCCTTCCTTATCTCTCCAGCCTTCCACACCTTCCTTACTTTGTTCTACCTCTCGCCTCTCCTCCTCTGTCTCACTACCAATGCTCCTTTATCTGGCTAACTTCTTATCTCTCTCCAGTCTGCTGTCTGCTCTGGCGTTTTGGTGTCGGAGAGAGAGATGTGTGCAAGGGGTCGGGGGGATTACTTGTCTTTGCCACAGATCCCCCTCTGGCTCCAGGTAATGCTGCCTGACTCAAAGCCCATGTGGCACACTGCATGCAAGCACATACACACCATGCTGCACCTGTTTTCATGCTGGGTGGGGGGGTCAGAATGATTGTGAATGATCTTTTATCTACTCCTCATCATTCCCAGCATTACAAATCTGTCTATTCATCAACCTCAGTATTGTTAACCCCCAACAAAACACACATTATCAATACAGACCCAAACAGGATTCATAAAAATGCACAGAACACATTCCCAATCTGTTATCTAATACAGCATATGGCACTTCCCCCTTTTTAAATGGAGCTTCCTCCTCTCAGTGGTGGTGAACACTGCTGTTGACAAAACTGTAGCCCAGCCCAGTCTTGTTCAGTTTAGCACAGGCTGTGGGCCCCATTCAGTCCCTTTACTACAGCAGGAGCCAAATGGGGCTCTTAAATGCTGGGCCAGACTCAAAATGACTTGAATATTACTGCTTCCGTCAAATAGTCTCCATTACCAAACCAGAGCACAGAAATGATGATTTCCTTCTTTAGAAGTTGGAGGAAATTAGAAGAATGACATGCATAATGACTAAGCTGTGTCGGTGCCTCCATCAGAGGAGTGACTGTTGATTTTTTTAAAAAAAGGAAAGAGAAACCTCTGGGCAGTCTATTGCTCTTCTCTGTCGTGCACAGCTGCAATATTAAAACACTAATCAAATCACCAATTAACATGCTGGTCCCCTTCTGCTTTACTCCTGCTGACGATGGGAAAGAGGCAGCCCTCTCTTTTCTTTTTGTTCCTCAGTCTTTGTCCCCCCCCCCCATGGGTTCAGGGTTGATATTCAGCATATTCTAATGTAATATCGGTCTGGTGATAATGATTGTAATGAATGAGATGGCTGGCTCAGAGTCTGATTGTCTGTCTTATTTGTTGACTAGCTGAAGTGACATCTGTATACTGCAGCAGCACCTCATGATTTAGGTCGAGAAACTGGTGGTATGGTACAATATTTTCAGCTTTGGGAAATACATTTATTTATTTTCTTGCAGAGAGTTGGATGAGAAGATGATACCACCTTCATGGTTGTACGCTACACAGCCACACAGCTAATAAACATAGCTTCGTACAAGGGATGGAAACCATAGATTTATGATAACACCTGGATGCCGGATGCCAAGATGGCGCCTAGTCATTCCAATGGAGCTGCTCGTTTAGCACATACACCAATAAAAGTTTCTAGTTTTTGGGTTTACTTCTGCAGTATGAGGCCCACTAAATATGCATAGTAACGTTTTTCTTACTGGCCCTGCATGCAAGTTCCCACTCAACTTATTGACTTAACATTGCATTGACACAGCTTTTCTGAGCGTGAAGAAAGTTTTACAAATTTAAAACCACCATGGTTAAAAAAAATCACAATAGACAGGTTCATAATTGACCTTGTTTTCAGTTCGAGGTGTCCTGTCAACAGTTTTACAGACTTGTCCTCTATAATGGTAGCCTATTAGAAAAAAATGCTTTTTGGACTGCAGGAGATTTTTTGCTGCAGTACTGTAAGTGGCCACTAAAAAATGTCTGCAAGACTGAGCTGCTTTTCCAGGGGCCTGTTGGAAACAAAAAGCTTGGCTCTGTGCAAAGGTAACAAAATCCGTGTGCCAGCAACCTCTAAAGCTCAGTAATTAACACTTTATATCTAATTTGTTTAATCGGTGCAAAAAAACGAGGTGTGAAAACAATGTCCTATTTTACAGGGTTTATGTGCCAGACAGTTACTTGTCCTAGACCTGCACCTTCCAGGTTGCCCAGCAACTAGTCCTTACTGGAAATAGTTTATCCAAATTCCTGCAAAACTACAAACTTTCCCATCAGCCTTGGCTGTAGGCTGCTTTATGTTTGGTGCTAATAAGTAAGAGTTAGCATGCTCACAAGCTAAACTAAGAAAGTGAAAATTATACCTGCTCAACATCAGCATGGAATGGTTAATATATTATTGCTGATTTTTGAGCACAGGAGAGCCTTACAAAGCAAGTCTTGTAATGAATGATTTTGCATTAGAGCAGCATTAAGTTATTCTGAATGAGAGAATGACTTTCCTCAACACAAAAATACACAAAAATGTCTATATAATCATTCACCAACTCTCACTTTTTGGAATTGGCTGAAATGAATTGATTATGCTGATAGGTGTATGTATTTTATGTGCAGGGACTGAGGTGGACAGTTGGTACAGCTGCTATTGACGACACACTACATGCCTGACTTTGTGTATCTGCTGACTGTGAAACAAAATGCCTCTTGGGGATATTTAAGATTCTGCCCTACTCTCTGCTCCATTCTTTGTCTGGCATCCATGTCACACACACACACACACACACACACACACACACACACACACACACACACACACACACACACACACACACACACACACACACACAGCCCGAAACGCACACCTCACCTATACAGAGCTCTCATATAGCTCCTCCACTCTGCCTGGTCATCCTCAGACACACTCACACTCCTCCCGCTCTTTCATTCAGCGCTCTATGTTGACTCCAGGCTCTTTTCTATTGAGGTCTATCACATGTTGTCAGCCTGACTTGTTTTTAGGTAATAGATCTGTAAAGTATTTGTTGTTGTAAAACAGTGACAACGTGACCAATATAAAATGCCTATGTAAAGATTAATCTTTGGTCTTTCAAGTAGTTACAACAGATCTATGGGAGCAAGGTGGCACAGGGGGTCATGCATGGACAGTATATTGATCTGTTCCAGTGACAATAACTTGAATACAGCATCGACAACACTTCCTCTATCTGTGGTTTATGAATTTTCCACAATGCAGCAAAACTGACCTCAGAGCTTATGACAGTGGCCCCATGCATTTACAGTGCTTCACACTAGCCTTTATGTGCACTTGATAACTGTGGGCCATCCTGCTGGTGCAAAGGTCAGGGTGTGATAATGTCAACATGTTTTACTTCCTTGTTTTTAATGGAAACTAAATTGGTGATTCATTGTTCCTGAAAGTCCAGAACTAACGAACATTACTGCTATTGGGAAAAAAGTTTCATCATCACCCAAACTCCTGTAATACATATATTTCTGTCTTAGAAGTGACAGTTAATACATTAAGAAACGGTCTGTTTAGAGGCTGATGCTTCTGAATCCACAGTCTTGTCTGCTAATGTATAAGTTGTAATTATTTAATATTCAGTAGCAAGTTAAATAGTGAATGATTGGAAATTGGTTATTATGGCTTTTTGTGTTTGACAGTTTTATCAATGTTTACTCTATAAGCCTTCCAGGAAGTTCTCAAACACATAAGAGCTTGCTTCTCATCTCAAAACTGAAAATGACTTTGAAGATGCATTATTATGGGATGAGACATTGGAGGAAAAAAAACAAATCAAGAAAACTTAATCTGCAACATTAAAAATAAATATACAGTCTATAATAAAAGAAATATAGTATAGAAATACAAAAATTAAGCAGAATAAAAATGATTGAATTCAATAAAATTAAATAAGATCAAATCTTTGTAAAATCATTACCGTTTGCCTTTGACTAGGGGGATAAAATAAATGATCGAGCAATTAACACTGTTTTTAGCAAATTAGATGGTCAATGGTCAAATATAGATTGCTTAATAATGGAGTTTTAACAATAATGAACATTATATTATTTAATTTTGTTCATTATGATTGTTTTCGTTAGGGAATAAGGGGAAACGTGAATAATTTAGCACCCACAAACAAGTTAAAAACGAAAAAAAGAAAGCTGAGAAATAAAAAGAAAATGTGTTTGATTAGAAAAAGTTGTAACGGGGCAGTTCCCGTCTTCCTGTATTGACTTTATTAGAAGCCAATCTTACCTGTGCGCTCCGCTGCTCACTCGGTCTCCTCTATTCCGTATCGTTCCGGTCCTTTTTCGTCTTTAGTCCTAATTCCCCTTCCCGTATTCTCCACGGCTGCAAAGTCTCAGTCCCACCAGTCATCGCGTGCCTTCACACCTTCAACCTTCTCGGATCTAAGTGTCCAGAGTCATGCGATGGGAGCTGCTGGAGGTGCTCTGCTTCCTGCCTCCGCGCCTCTGAAGCCTCTCAGTCTCTCTCCCTCTCCACCGGACGGACTTTCCCCGTTTAATGCAGGTGTGGCCGCGCACGGCGGCAGGGGACGCCGATGGGAGGGGACAGCAAGTCGGTGGATCGACCTCCGCGCCGCCGTGGGTCCCCGTGGGGAACCGCAGCACATGACACGGGGTGTGACAGCTCCAATAAATAAAAACCACTGTGATTGTGATATCAGCCGAGGAGCTGCAGGCTTTTTGTTTCTTTCTTATTTTTTATGGAGCAGAAGTGGTTTAACCCATTCTGTCTCTAAGGGGGAAAATGCAGTTTATATCTGTGCAAGCTCTTCCACAAGGTTTGCAGTCAGTCTTGATTGATTGATATGATATTAATTAAGTCATAATTCATTAGAAATAAGGTTATAGCACCTGGCATCCTTATTGTTTTTCTGCTGTTTGTCACTTCACAGGCACATACATTTCATTTGTGATTGCAGGATTAAAAGGCACAGTTCATCATTGACCTTGTCTTTGCACATAATTTAGTACCTGCTCTGGGGTTTGGGATTATATCACACTGTCTTCATTGGCACATGGATCTGGCCAGTTGTTATGGAACTTTAAATGTTAAAATCTCATTTTTGAGCACTTCAAGAGATTGCATTCTCAGCTTTATATTTTCCTGGCAGGTGTATGTATTCAACATTGTGTTTCTACCCAAAACTGACCAGCCTTATGAATGTTAAGAGGAAATTTACTAATTATAGACTAATTTTAATCACAGCCAACTTTATATCTATTATAATAAATCTTTTAACTAAATGGAATTATATTTCTAATACTCTGATTTTGTGAAAATCATGCCACTTTGCCTTGAGTAGAAGTGCTGGAAATTCATAGACACTAATGTAGAATGCTATTGGGCCTGCAATTAACGATCGTTTTTATTGTTAATTAATCTGCTAATTGTTTTCTCAATTTACTGGGTAATCGTTGGGTCTATAAAATGACAGAATAGTGCAAAATGCCCATCTTGATTTTCCTGATATCAGACAGGACTGTAAACTGTTAACATTTCATTTCCATCTTCAGTCTGACATTTTGTCCACTCTAACTGATATCCTTGGGGGAGGGAGATTTGCTTTTCCTACACCACACCACATCACCCACATATCAGCCAGAATCTAATGTACTTTTACTCCACTGTGGGTCTGCACCAAGTGGCATCCTCCTAGGCTGAAAACTGAAGCCAATGTGAAAGTGCCAAAAACTGCAGTTCATCACATAGCCACTTGAGGCTGACTCCAAAACAGAGTCAATCTCCATACACCCCTACGTTAAAATGCAAAACTTTTCAGCAGCAATAAACATGTTTACAGTCTGGCACAACAACAAAACAGTTGTATAACTAATTTCAACAGTCAAGGTAACTGTATGGATGGATGATTTTTTTTAAATAACTCCCCTGTTTACAAGTTACACATATTTATGCACGAGGCCACTTTCAGTGGGAAGTTGTCCGCTGACAGTGTCCTCTGCTTCCAGTCAGATCCACTCGTCATTGACGGTGATGGTCATTTCTAGCACCATGGTAGCTGTGATCCGCACCATTACAACACGAGTTTACACCTGCTTGACAACAGCATTACAAAGTAATTAGTCCTGCCAGTGGTGCTGACTGATTAATTGTTAGTCCTCCCACTGTGCTCATTAGTTGTTTTTTATTTAAACTGAGAAACCACTGTTTCATGTAATGGTGCCAGACCAACATCAGTCAACTTGAATTCAATTGAGTTCAATTGATTAACAAATCTTTGGATTACCTTTTCCTTACAATGTTTTTTTTTTGGTCCATATTGTTTTTGTTGCAGCAATTCTTTCATCTCTCTCTCTCTCTCTCTCTTTAAATATATATATCTATCTATCTATCTATCTATATATATATATATATATATATATATATATATATATATATATATATATACTGTATACTGTATACTGTATACTGTATATAGATATAGTTGGCATGTGCCTCTTCATCTGTTGATTCTTGAGAATCTGGATTATATTCAGAATTGTCCTCCCCCTTCCAGCAGGCTTCCTTATCCACCTTTTCTTCAGGTTCGATATTTTCATCCTCACCGTGGGCCATGATCCAAAATTAGATCAAGTGCTTCATTCACAGTTAGTCACTCGCACATTGTGGTGCTACCACAGAATGGCATGTGCAGACTGAGAAGTCTTATTTATAGAACAAAGCTTACAAGAAGTGATCAGTGTGGTTGCGTTGTGTTGGATTCAATATTGTGTATGTGAGTGTTAATGTGGGACTGTAGCTGGATGCAAGAACTCTATGTTTTTATTTATGCATCAGAACAGACACTTCCAGTATTTCAGCTTTTAGGAAAGAAATGCCTTAACAGTTAATTGTTCCTTATAATAAATAGCTTCCCCATGGCATAACACATCGATCATGGCATCTCTGACACAATGGCTCCTATTGATTGATTTTGTTTGGCTGCATCAAAAGTACCTCACATCTATTTACCTCCTCCGTAGGTTAGAGATGCACTATAACTCGGCTAATGTAAAAATAACATTTTATGCCTCCAGTGTCTAAACCTGTAGAGTAAATTCAAATATGTTTCATTCAAAAAATGACTGTAAGATGCAGGTCTATAACGTTGCCAAGAAGAAGGACATCAGTACCATTGATACAGATTATAGATTAAGCGTGCTGTGATGTATTTTGGTCCACTATATAAGCACAGTATTTTAATTCAGCCCTATACCATCATCAGCTTGCTCCCTTCTTATATTTCCTTTTTTTCTGTCTTTGACACAGTTTACAATGTTTGATTTGGAAAATGTAGCTGTAAGATAATTATTTGAAAGAGCAGCCAAACGCCGATTGTTTCTGCCATCTGACAGCGAGGGCTGGATTGTGAGTTTTGCAGAGAGCTTATCCTACACAGTGTGCCAACAAAACTGCTTGTCTAATAATTAAACCCTCTTCACCCACACCTTTCCAATATTGGGATTGGAGGTGCTGCGTACGCCAATCTAAAACTGACAATCTGACACTCACACCCACTTCACTCAACAATTGGCCAGAGGTGCGGAGATGAGAGTAAGCAGGGTTTAAACTTCTCTATGTAGTTTTATTATTTCTGTACACATTTACATCCCTTTTGTTTGTACAAACAAGCATAACCCTATGAATGTTTTCCAGGAGAGACTGCCCGTAAATGTGCGTCTCAGCTCTGTCTATGATGGTAGGTTCTTCACCTAAGTGTAGCTGTTTGAAACAGCTAGAACTTTTGCCTTTTGACATAGTCAGACAAGACATACTACTAACTAATTCTTTTCAAGTACACCCTGGCTTTTATCTTTAAGTCTGTGCCTGAGATAACACTTCACTACCTGTTTTTCTGTATTTGCTTTCTGATTTTGAGGAAGCTCCGAAAAGCAGTTTCCCACTCTGATTTGGCAGTGAAAGCATGAATTAATGTTAACTCATTAGGCAAGCTGAAGTAAATCTAAGCCACTTTTGAAATGTGTTGACGCAATTTAAAAATATAAGCAGATCTTATGTTTTGCATCCACAGCCACTGGTGATAGTTCATGCACTCAAGCCTTCCAGCCTTGCTGAGGCACCGCAGTGTTTCTTTCGATCCAGCGAGCAAACTCTCTCAGGGAGGTAAAGGGGTGTGTAGTGGGGGGGGGGCAACTGACAAAAACAAATATGGTCTGTCATTTACTTACATTAGCAGCTGACTTATTTGTTTATTTGTGGGATATTTTTTCCCCCTCAGTTGAATTATGAGCCCCCCTACAGGACTAAACCAAATATCAACAATGAATTAATTTAAAGTGGCTGCCATCAAGTGGCCCCAAACAGGGAAGCTGGAACATCAGTGGGAGGCAAAATGTTACTGATGTATTCTCACAGCAGTCTATTTTATTCAAAGTGCAATTAATTTGCAAAAAGGTCATGTTTTCTTAAAAATGCTTCACACACAGAAACTCATCACCAGTTAGACGGCAGACTACACACACTCATCATGAATTTGGCACATGATGTTGATTACTGCATGTTCCTTCCAATGTGGCAAAGCTGCTTGGCTTTGGTGACTTGTTGTCATTCAGAACTCACTGGCTCCTTCTGTGTGAAGGAGTGGCCACATTAAGTCAAGTTCATTTTCTATAAAAGCACTTTTGATAGAGAATATAATAATTTATTTCCTGCAGTATAAAGCCAGACCTTGCTTGTGCATGTTGTTTGTGTGCCCTTGCTTATTTGCTTACAGAAAAATTCCTCAAAGACCTTCATTCAAATGTAACCAGTTCAGAGTAGAACCTTGATGATTAATATCACCCAGAAGTAAAGCCATGTACAGCATTGACATGTTAATAATTGAAACACAAGGCAATGTTTTTATTTTATTTTATAACCACAACTGATTCATACATCAAGAAGAGCTTTTTACTGTTGCCTACACAGTGCCAAGAGGTTGACATTCTCAACTTGTTTTTCATCATGTTCCTCTTCAGAGCCACCATGTTTCTCTCCAGGTGTTCCCTGTGGCAGGAAGACTCCATCTGTGTTTATTATACCTCTTGCTCCACCTGGGAGAAAAGGGGAGTGTTCTTGTGAACAGATGCACTGCAATCTGTTAATAGTGGTGACACTTCTGTAAGAAAACATCTTTTGCCCCCTTGAAATGCAAAAGAGGAAAAATTGTATTTTCATCCCAAAAAATAGTCACGTAGAAATGGTAGATGGTAATCTTGAACTTTATGGCAGTTGAAGGAGTGTCCTGCGCTGGAGGGTAATTTGGTTTATTGTAACTTTGTTGAGGTGATAAGATAGGAGAGGAGAGGAGAAAATGGGAGATGACCTGGGACATTGCCACTGATATATGGAAGCAGTTAGTGATGCAAACAGGAATAAATACAGTCACTTCCATAACTCTTCATTTCACACTCATGAATGCACAGACACCCAGATTAACCGACACACACCTGCACACACTTTGTCTGGTTAGAGGTAAAGTGTGTTGCATAGATAACGTATCCCCACACACACATCATCTGTTTTCTTCACATAAAAGGGCATTGCATTGACCTACATTAATTCCCTGGTGACTTAATCTAACATTAACCTCAACTGCTAAATGCGTTAACCCTAATCCAAACCTAAACCTTAAAACAAAGTGATTTACATTGTGAATTATCAAACTTAATTTTTGTCTCTGAAAGGGAGGTGACTCCCCACAAGCTGTCTGCATACCTAAATTCCTACAATGTAAGTAATAGACGTACAAGCACACACTCAAAACTTCTGGATAAAGTTCTGAACACACTGGGAGATAAATAGACTCTCCCTTTACCTCCACTCCACTTTTGTAAATGAAACTCAGATTTGGTAGTAAATATGCATTAGAAAATGCATCTTCTTGATGTAAATGCAATATTTTATTCTTTGCAGCCTTTTTATTGATCTCTTTATTGATTTTTCTCTTAAAAAAATGTAACTTTTGGTGCAATAGATGATGTGTTGTTTGACCTTGACATAAAAACAACTACACAGCTATATGCCTAACCCCAACCATAACCCTCAGACTAACACACACACACACACACACACACACACACACACACACACACACACACACACACACACACACACACACACAGACAGCGAGAGGACAGGCTGATCAAGCACTGATCAGGTACCTGATCCTCGATCTATACGGACCAGTGTCTCATTTCCATTTAAATTAAAGATACCCCCAAGTTGGCAGGACGATACAAACTATCACCAATGATGAGGGGAGTAGAAACTTTTCTTGCCCAACAGCAGGTGCAGAATGAGCTCTTTAGATCAATAATAATTTGTTTTTGTTCTATTCTATCTAATGATTGGACAGATGTTTGCCAAGAATGTATAATTACCTTTTCTTTTTTTTTCTGACAAAAAATTCCTTCAAGATGAATCTAAATTATGATTATATTTCAGACTTTTAAGAAACCAGTGACCTGAGGATTCTTATTATCTTGTAGTATATTTAAAGATGGTCACCAAGCAAAAAGCTTTGGGTCAAAGTATTGTAACCTGTGACACAAATATGAATTGGAAAGGGATCAGAAATATAAAGGTACAAATTTCAGTTACATTATCTAAAGTAGTGCAGTGGTTGGTTAGCGCTGCCTTACAGATAGAAGGCTCTTGGTTCAAACTCAATGGCCAGCTGGGTTGAGTTCTCATGTACTTCTGTGTAAAAGTTTTCTGCAGGTTGTCTGGCTTCGTACCACAGTCCAAAGAATAGTCCTTTGTACACAGAGACCCTGCAATACTGCTGCAATATTATTGTCTTTGCTTTTTTTTTTATACAGAACTTAACGACAATGGCATGATGTAGCCCCAGTTTGTGATTTTAGATAAAATGCCGGCAACAAAAGTGTCTTGTGTCCCTGTTATATAGCAGTTGATCTCGTCCTCTGTTAGGAGGGTAAAGAACTCCCAGATCAGATGGGGACGGCCTCCTTCTTTACTTCCGTCTGATCATTAGTTATTTAAGTTATATCACAGTCGTCCAAAATATGGCACAAATTACATTATTTAATTATTTAAATTATGTACCAATTTTGTTGCATTACTTTTCGGTTAGAAAAAGATACGAATAGTGCATAAGAACAGCCTGTCACGGGTAACTTGCCTTTGCCCAATGTCAGATCGACTTTCATTGTGGATCTGATTGTTATTGTCAGATGACTGTTATTGTCATTGTACATATGCAATGAGATTCAACGTGCCACACAAAGCTATGTGCATTTAAAAGGATAAAGTATAAAAATACCAAATATATATGTTAGAAAAAAAGTTAAAAGGATTAATAGGCATTTCATAAACTATGAGACAAGATTTTGCAATTCAAAAAAATTATCAAGGAGGTTGATTATTGTAGATTCCAGTCAATTTGAACAGCATTACACATACACAGGTAAACTCAATGTGCTATATTCACGATCTCATTCTTTCAGTCATTATCCAAAGCTCATGGCCAGAGGTGAGGATAGGAACATGGGTCAGTAGGGAATCTCCCTCTTCACCAAAAAACAAAATAAATAAACATTTTGAGTTCGTGAAATCAATAGGCCATTAAGCTGCATTTCTGATAGTCGTGAAAGGCACCTGAAAGGCATTTTTGAACCTGTGTATGTATTTTATGTCTTTGATGTAATCCTCTTGGGGTTCATCATGTTTGTTTTTTTTTATTTCTTTGTCTTGGTTTCTTCTTCTTCTTCTTGTACACCAGTTCAACCTTGAAACACTCAGCACATTATCTTCTAATGAATCCTAATCATACCTCACAAGCAGGAATCAGCCATAAACATTTCTGTCATCTCAGCATTGTGCAGCCAGGATAATCAAATTGTTTAAATCAAAACATTGCAAATGTGCTTTCTTTCTGTAGTATATTCTGTGTTGTTTTAATCATTTTAGAAGTTAAGATGAGGAAACATGATGCACAGTAATTAATCTTAATTTAAATGGCCTCACTGTATACTCTTTTGTGCATCTAGCCTTTGACGTTCAGTTGTGGATGCGGTTCTCCATCTACAAAGATGACAACGCTTTGATATGTTATGAAAGAGAATGAATATCACTTCCATTTTACCAACATGCTGCTCTGCAGGTCCAAATCCAGTGATATGATCAAATGAAACCCAAGTGAAATGTAAGCAGTGGTGTTCAAATGGATTATAATTAGAGAGAGCTACAAACCAATCTGACAACAGAGCATGTGAACAGCAGCTGCTGCACTCCAAGCGAATCTTTATTCATGAATAGGCGGCAAATGTACAAACTCTCTCTCCTGTACATACACAAACATGCACACACACACACACACACACACACACACACACACACACACACACACACACACACACACACGCACACGAACACACAAACACACACGAACACCAAAAGACATGCTTCCACTTCGTATTCAAAACGGAAAGTCAAATTTATTTTTCCATCCAATTAGTTTCCAGATACAAAGCCTCAGTGCTGGTCTAATCTTTTCAGCATCTGTGACATTTACACAAAAACTAACTTATCAATGACCTCCCCTTCCACAACACCCTCCCCCCCACTATTGGCTCACAAAGGAAACCACAGACACACAGCAACCGCAGACGAGATGTAAATTTCTGTCCGCGTGCTGGACAGTAGGGTGGTGGTGGTGATGAAATATGGACTCGCTCTTTCCAGGGCGGGCAAATGCCAGACTGTCACACATTCTGCGAAGACAGACAGCAGTGAGCTTTGTTACAGAGGATCTGACTTCTCCCAAGCTTGTGATGAATGGGTAAAGATTTGGGACAATATTAATGAGCTGTATCGAGCAAGAAGTCTGCACAACACGGTTGCATTGCTTAAGGAGTTTGATTAAATGGACTTCTTGATGCCAGAATCAATTTTAACCTTTTCAGTGTTTTTTTTCTCTCTTTTTCTCATTTTTTCCTCCTCAAGTCAGATGTCCTTTTACTTTGCACTCTAAAGATAACGTTTTTGAATATATTTTACCACCTACACCTCCACATTTATACTATTTCTCTTAGGTTTTGTCTACAAAACTTCACAAAAAAAGAGGAAGCTAGGAAAACAAATTAGTTTTGAATCCATAATGAACATGGGAAGGTGCGCCAAAAATAGGGCAAATTGTGCATGCATTTGTTTCCTCCTCTGTCTGTATGTCTTTGTGTTTGTGTGCTGATTCAGTGTGATCATTCATGACCCAGACTGCAGCTCAGTCACCTTGCCCGCTGTGATGTATGAGACTGTGGCTCATTGAGCACAAACAAGGAAGAGACTTTATGGAGAATTTAAAAAGGCTTGTGCAAATGTGATTGATGACGAGATGATCCGATAAGATGGGATGAGATGAGATAGTTCCTCCCAGTCATTTTTAACAAAAAGTGACGACTTGCATCTCAAACAGCTTCACCTGACAGAGAAGAGATGGAAAATGCCACCCAGATTACCATAGTTTTGATTACTATTCTTTGTTGAGAAAAATGGAAACACAAAGCAAGTCACCATCAAACACTCCTCAACCTCCAACAGTCTCTCTGTGCATTATTATCCATGCACATTATGCCATTCCATTGACAGTAATTTAGAGGTGTACCCTTGGTTCAGGCAGGTGTCCAGTTAAGAATTCAGACACTTTATGTGTACTTTGTCATATAAGGTCTTATCTGTCGCGGGATCTTTTTCTTCAGAGTCTGGAGGCTTCTCTCAAGAGACCGTCTGATATTTTGCCATTCAGCCTTCATCTTGTCAGTCTGCACATTTCAATCCTTGGTGTCCTTCTCCAGACTGCTGAAGTGTGGCGCGGACAAAGCTCATGTCAGCATGATTTGGCTCTTGAACTGTGACAAAAAGGCCCTAAGAAAACTAGTGAGATATCGAGACAAATAAGATCAGAAGTGCTCACAAAGTGCACACTCAGACTTCTTAGCCGAAAATCACATAATTCTTCAATTGTTTCATTCACCAATTGTTATCAGAAATAGAGAGGACCTGTTTTTCAGTATTAAGGGTCATATTTTCGAGTTTGGGGAGTGCATTGATTTATGCAGCACTCATGGTGTGCATGGTAAGAAATCATCATTAGCACCACAGCTGGCACTTCAGCATGACATTTATCTAGAACTGATAATTACAGATATGAATTTTCTACAAGTGGATTAATGTTCATTTACACTTTCGGCTTTGTGACTGAGCTTTCATGTCCCGAGAGCCCAAATGCATGACACCTTTAAAAAAAAACACAAAAACAGAACAAAAAAGTACTTGAAGTATTGTCTGCCTTGGCTTTAATTATGTTGATTTCTACTTGTGTCTGGCATATTTTGTAGTGGCATGTTTTCTAGTGTTTTCATTTCACAGAAAACCTTTTCCAGCAGTCACAAAAAAAAGTTTTGGATTGACTATAGGGTTTCACTGAATGGGGTAATTTCCAAAGGGCGTTTCAGAACTCTGTTAAACTTTGTGTGCCTGTCAGCAGACGGAAAAAAGACACAAACCCTCCATTATCGGCCAAGTCAAGCAACAATGGGTCACCAGAGAGCTCATTTCCAGTGAAAACTGTGTCATTTTTCTCACAAGTTGGTAGTTGGCAACCCCTAAATGCCACTGAGTAAATGTAGAGCTTAATTACTACAGAGTTGAAATAACTAGCCAAAATTTATATAGCTGGCTGGAAAGCATAAATATTATGCATTATGTCAACAGAAGTTAAGCTGCAAATATTTTTTTTCAATCGCCTGCACACCGACATAGGTGTGTTCAGTTATCCTGCCAAATGACGAAGTAAGGATGAGGTCTCCACATTACCTGATCTAGTCAGGATGATGAGGAAGTGTGCTCATGCCTACACTGAGGAGAAGTCCAATTGGACAACACAAATGAAAAACAACTGTGTGAGTGTGTTAAGGTAGTAGGATGATTTTGCTTACATGCCTAATGGGGACACTTTTTTAAACTGCAAACAAAGTAATATTCATGAGTAACTAATATAATATCATTTGTGAGTTAGATCTCTGTTAGCTGCTCAAATTGTTCAGGGTATAGTAGGTGAAATTAGGCTTTGGCGGTATGAAGTTATAACAGTATACCATGGTATTTAGAAATCCTGACACTATGATTTTCAATACCGTCAAAAATACAGACCCTCATCTTTATAATAACTTCAATTGGGAGAGGCTGTAATGGGGTGTTTTGCATTCCTTGCATGTCATGTGCCACCAGAGGTCAGTGTGGTGCAACAGGCAGCTGAACTGACCGCAAGTGCAACAAATGAGAGAGAGCGTAGAGACTGCAGGGAAAAAAGCTTATTCTCACATCTAACCCTGTAAATTAAAGGGTTTTTTTGACCAAGCCAGAGTTGCTGATTGTTACAACAGGGGAATAACTAACTAAATGACTAGCACGACTGACCAGGATAATTTTGATGAGTTTTGTTTTGTTTCTGTTGAGTTTGAATGAACTGTGTTTTACGATGAGTTAACGAGGCAGTTAAGCTAACAACTTAGTTAGCAGAAAGAAACATGAATTTCAGAAGATGTATGGTGGTCTGTCTCTATTTAATAAGGAGCAGAGATGTTAGAATATAACTCTTTGTAGACATCTCATGAGTGTATTGTTTAGACTACTGTGGACTGAAAATGGCAAGACAGTCTGCAGAATGAAGCAAATTTGCTGGTCAATGGTGCCGCAGGTTGGGGGTTTAGTGTGCACACCAATACTGTCATATACCGTATACCACAGTGAAATTCCAGGAAGGTATGAAAAATCAGATGCGTCAACCATGTGTCACAGAATAAAGACAATATGCAAGGAAGTATTAGATCCAAAGATAAGGAAGTAAAGTTTCAGCTTTATGTGTACATATGATATAATTATGAGGAAGGATAGACATTTTACTGCTACATATAGAGCCAATGCATTTATGATACAGCTTGCAAAGTAGATGTCCCCATTTATTAAAAATGGGGAAACAATAAAATACTTATAAAATAAGTTATAAGTTCCTTGTCGGCCTGACCAACACAACAATATGAATAAGATCTCATACAGCCCATTCTCATTTCAAAGTCATCAAATACTGCCACTTTTGCGGTGATTTCAAACTAAGATCCCTAAAAGCCCCACAAAGGAGATAACAACACACATGCTGGCATTACAAGCCAAAACCTCAGTTTTCTGTACATGTCAGTACTGAAAACAGGGTTTCTGTAAATCACCCTGAAGCGAGTTACAAAACGTTTATGTACAAAAGCAATTTGTTTGCTTGAAAGGCCAAAATGCATATAAAAGATTACGTTTACATGCATAAAATATACAGTAAAATTTATGTATAACATTGAAGAATAATGGAGGGACATTCCACAGACGGCTTTAAGTGTACCCAGCAAAATGGCTAAAGGGCCATACTGTACAACAACACACAGAGAAGGAGCAGGAAGTTGTAAGGAGGTAAAAAAGGATGGAGAAACCCGACTTGCAGAGCGGTAATCAGAAACATTGGGAGACGGGAGATAAATGAGTGGACAATGACTCAGTGAGGAAGGCAATTATTTGAGGGGAAAGAGAGTACTGATGGAAGGAGCGATGGGATGGAGAAGAGTTAGCAGGATGAGGACGACAGACAGAAAGAATAAAAACAAAGAAAGAGAGAGAAAGGGAGGAGGGAGGGAATGATGCAGGGAAAGAAAGGAGAGATGAGAGGTAAGAGGTGTTGCCGTGACAGAAAAATGTCATTGTTCGCTCCCCCAAGTCACACTGTCACTTAGTGCTCCACATACAGTTTTAGATATATATTTAATTCTGATCTGAAAGAAACAACACATACACACACACACACACACTCAGATGGTAAGTGCCAATTGAATGAGGCTGAAATCAGAGCAAAAAAGAAAATCCCACACCCCAGGATTTGTGTTCAAGTGTGGTGTCAAGAACCCATGCGTGTGTTCAATTTGCTGCCAGGACATGCATTCAAGTTATTCCCCATAAATGAAAGCGATCTATTAGTTGTTGTGAGAGAGTTAGCAGAGCACAGAAGCCCTAAGTATGGCCAGATGGACTAACTGGCTGGCTGGCAGGAAGTAACAGGCTGTACGCTTCTTTTTGATTGGCTCTAATTATGATCTACTGCCGTGCCTCCCAGAGAATTGCTGACTGGGTGATGTGTGTTGTGCGTGTGTGTGCGCACTCACACTCTTCTGTGGTGAATCCAGAGTTTTCAGAGGGAAAATAGGACAAGCTAAGATGTTATGCAGGTAAAAAAAAAAAAGAGGAAGAAGAAGTGGTGACGTGGAGTCTGGCCATATGGTAACAACTATTTCTGATGGTGTTCCAGTTCCACGTCACAGTACAGTAGTTCCTCATTGTAAATATGCTACTGTTTACAGGCGCACCATTGTCTAGAGCTGAACATTTCCAGGGACACAAATTGAGACGGAATGAGATAATATTCCTCTGGTTCCGCCTTGTTGTGTTCTAGCATTTATGTGACTCAATCCACTCTAGGACTACTGTTGAAAAGCATTCCATTCACCTAGGATTTAAATTTCATTTTTTTACCTTGGAAACAGCAATTGAGAAGATCCATTTCATAGCTGTCCTGCAGCTTTCAATCATACCATATTACTTGGTGTTCGTCGATGGATAGTTTGCTTTGTAGTTATAGAATTGTAGGGCTCATTTGTACTCAACCAAAGATATGTATACAGACACGGATAGAGCCCTCTGTCCACCATGTGTTCATTTCATCCATATTTGTGCAAGTTTTCTGAAAATTTACAAATTAAACGGAGCAGTACCATCGGAGATCATGAGGGTACATGCTTACTTCAAGCGAGATATAACTGTAGGAGACAACAAAGACGAAGACCACAAATGCCTCATTTGTTGTTGCAAGAAACTTTTGACTAAGCATATTCATGTTTACAATGTTTGAAAAGGACATATCCATATCTATTTTTGTATATTAAAGGAGTATAAATGTGCCTGTAGAGAATAATGTGAAATGCCTCACTGATACACCGATAGACTATATTGAACATTGTTCAAACTCACAAACTCACTTTAGTTTAAATTCCAATAGAGATGTCAAAGTTTTGAAAGAAAATATGATAATGAGTAAGGAGGAATTGAACTCCATTGTTTCCCCTTCCTGGATTTTCAGAGAGAGTAATGTAATAAATACAATCATAGATGTATGGGTGAAATCCATGTATGTATGGGTGAGGCAAGGTGCTGACTACCTGAGACACCTAGGATGTTGCTCTCTTTGAGTGATGTTAAAAAACCAAAAGAGAAAAAGGTGAAATGTGTTTAAACATGTCATAATATCTGTTGTGTCACTCGAAAGATTTGGAAGAGACATTTTGAAGCTTTCCTTGAAAACCCAAACTCGGGCCACAAGGTAGAGCTTGGATCTTGGCCCAGGTCACAACCACCATGGCTAAGTTAGATAGCCAGAAACGCTTTTCAGTCGGAGTAAGCTCTCAATCAAACAAAATTTGGCAGACTCTACAGTCCTGGAGAGTTCATGCCAAGTGTCTCTTACATTTACTTTT
The DNA here is from genome assembly GCF_026936395.1 of Plectropomus leopardus. Lineage (NCBI taxonomy): Eukaryota > Metazoa > Chordata > Actinopteri > Perciformes > Serranidae > Plectropomus > Plectropomus leopardus. Next base: position 12,220,387 of record NC_142180.1, read on the forward strand.
ATACAGTATGAATCTGTTTTTAGCCAGCAGCTACTAGAAGAGCTGCACTTAGTAGCTTTTCAGGAGCTTTTAATAACATCAAGACAAGGTGGGCCAACATTTTTTGTTCAGCAACAAGGCAATTCGAAGTAATTTGTATAAAGGCCCAGACACACCAAACCAACATTGAAGAATTAGTGGAAGAAGGACGACCATTGGGTCACCTCATGCTGCCTGTCTCAGCCAAATACACACTCCAAAGACTACAGTCAAAGGCCAACTAGCTCAAACATTTTTATTTTTTTTTAAATAAAATTGTATTTTTAGAAAAGGGACAACAGAAGACTGACAGGACAGATTCAAGGTGCTGGTTAGCCAGTTAGCACATTAACAACACAATATTAAAAGACCAAAGGATCTGTTTCTGCTAAGGAGCTCAATGGCTAAAAAAAATGCCTAATTTAAAAAGCTTATTTCAATTTCACTCCCTCTTGGCTTTAGTTAATAGTTTATTTTCCTCACTTGCCTCTCTCTTCTAGTGCACCAAGATGAACTGCCAACCCAAGTGATTTTACTAACTGACGAGCTCCGTCAGTTCGAATGCCAATTCAATATGCTCAGCCAAAAAACATGCAACGAGGGCCAAATAGTTCCAACTAGTGACGATGTTGCAGAAACCACTGCAAAGACTACAGTGACAGACGCTCACCAACGGCCCGACATTGACCAACAGCTGACTATTGGCTTGGTGTGTCATGGAATTGTTGATGCAAAAATGTCCTGATTTATTGTCTTCTTGTTTTCTTAAAAGTTGAGTTTCAAAGTTTATTATTGATCTTGGAAACAGTTGCTTATTTAACAAAACTTCGAAGATAAATTTTTAATCGGAAAAGTACCAAAAGAAAAAGTACCTAAAGGGCTCATGAAAATTGAAATTTATACATCTACAATTCTATTAGGCAAACTCCATCAGGCGATAAAGCTCATATGATTTAATTTGAAATGTCTTGGTGGCTTTTGCAGTTTGGATGAAACTGTTAGAAAAACAGTAGAAAAGATTGAGACATTACTCACCAAACAGGCAAATGGACTGAGAAAAACAGTCACATTTTCTCTGTTCTTTTGTCTTCTTGACTTCTTTCCCTTCTCTCCCTTCCTTATTCACCTTATGTCTTTTTCAGCTCTCATCTAATTTCTCACCTCCTCTTTTAGCCTCTATTCTCCTCATCCACTATTACTTACAGCTTGTTTTTTCCTTCTCTCCCTCATCCTCTCCTTCTCCTTCCTCCTTCCTTTGTCGTGCTCTTCTTTCTCCCTTCCTTCCCTCCACTTCCTTCTTTCAGAGGGAGCTGCTCTACATGCCAGGCCTCTCCCCTCGCCTTCTCTTTTCATCCAACCTCTAATCAGATCAATTCACTATTTCATTCACAGGGATATAATAAGGTGATTATGCATGGGACCCACGCTGCTCCTGCCCATACTTAGACTCACACACACACACACACCGACACACACACACACATAAACACACAGACACTGCCCCTTTAGCACTGATGGAAGTTGACGTTGCATTTCCCTTAAAAATTCTGTGGATGTCCTCCGTCAGAGAAAGCTGGCAACCTGGCGCTCCCCCGATTAATTTGTCTCTTCGCTTCTAATCAGTGTCAGGATAGAGGACGCAGAGGTGGAGGAACGAGGGAGAGGAGGAATGGGCCAGGAGAGAGGAAAGCAGGGAAGGAGGGCGCCTCTAAACGTTTAATTAGAGTCCACCAGGAGACCTCTTTAGATCAAATCCCAAAAGCTCCACATACAGATGAATTTAAACAGGGATGACCTCCATTGTTGGAGCTCAGCAGCTACAGACGTCTTTGTTTCTTTGTGCCCATGCAATACCCTCAACTGAAAATAATACAACTTTTTCAAAGACCCCAAAACAAACTTTAATACTCATTATTTTCAACAGTGTTTTGATCCAACAAGGATACTCTACAAGTCCTGTGTCAGTTTGTTTTGTAATATAATCTTCTGGTTGGGAGCTTCAGATATTGTTCTGCATTTTTTCATTACTTTGTTTTGAGCATGACTTGTTAACATATCAAATAATATTTTTAAGAAGACTTGAGGGAGATTTTTCAAGGTGGAGCACTCCTCTTGTACTTGCTTAGTTCTTGTCCTGTCTGTTCCCATGTAGCCCTTACAAGCATCGTCTACCATCCAGACATGTTTCATGCTCCGTATATCCCACAATACAGGCTATGCCTGGAACGTCTGTCTAAACCAGCCTGTCTGAGTGTTGTGTATTTGTGTTTCTTATGGGCTCTTTTTTACTTTTTAGATTTACAGATTTGTCCATTCAAACACGTGTTGCCAATCTATTTAATTAGCTGCTGCTGTTTGTCTGACAGTCTATTTAAATCCCTTGAAACACATCATCTGTAAATTGTGCTGATGATGGTCCTGAGGTGAAAATATTGATTTAACCTTTTTTGTACATAGTGCGGATTCTGAAAGCTTCTTCTTGTGATTTTGTCAGTATTTTGAGGGGAATGTCCTCAAGACCAACCCACCTGAGATAATAATAAATAGTATAGCTTTTACTTCTATATATATTAGATATGATTTTAGTCCTTATGTCTACATAACTGACAAACACTAATCTCCCCCAAAACAAACACTTTTAACCAGCTAACTGAGCTCGAAAGGAGAATATTTTGGATGTGGGAAAAGAAAAGGCAGAGAAAAACGGAAGTGACAATGAGAAAAAAGCAAGAGACATGCAGTAAGAGCATAAGAGGAAGCTCACCACTGAGACACAGATGGGGAAAGAGGGGGGTGTTTTTTTTTTACTGTATTCAGTGTGTGTCCTAGCCCAGTGATCCACCAGGACACCACACTGCAAGTATGCAATTTTCACTTCATTTAAACAAGGAGAAAGCAGATGATGGGAGAGGGGGGGAATAAAGAAAGTCACAGAGAAGTGCTGATACATAAAATGCCTCGGTTGGGCAATAGAACACCTGGCCATATGGGGGAATAACACACTGATTGGCTGCAGAGTCAAACACTCCCATGGAGGCAAAGCATGCAGCCTTATGAAGCCTATTATTTCTCACTCTCCGCAGGTATGTTCACTCACATAAAGCATTTGAATAATGGTGAGCGGTGGAGGCAATATATGCATGACATTGCCACAAAATGAAAGTTTTAAATGATGCAACAATGTACTGAAAAACAAAATAATTTTATCAGAAAGCTTAACTGGACAGAAACCGCATCTAAGATTCATTTTACCCCCTCAGCAACAGCGATGTTAGCAATGATGATTGTTTTTATGGGTTGTAATGAACATTTTAGCCTTTAGGGGCTGCTACTGCTCCTTAAGAATTCATATCAGGATAAACCTATGAACCTATTGTTTTTTTTTTTTTTTTTTTTTTGTTGTTTTTTTTATCAAGGAAAAGTGGATCTATTTGTATGGACATGTTGTTTGCAACTCACCAGCTGTGGTCAGCTTGCACCGCTATCGCCTTTTTGTTAAATTTCCATTATTGATTTTAAGGATCTCTTATCACGTCCACCTTTAGAAGAGGAGCACACTGTGTGCATACAATGAGAAGACACCCAGAACCTCTCACTGGCCCCTCATACAAAACACCAACACACTGCTTTTATTTAACTAAACCACCTTTTCAAATGCAGTTTAGAAATTAAATGTGTCACGTGTCACATCTATTTCCCTTAAACATGTGTCACATCTATTGTGTTGTGTTACTCTTGTCAAATGCTGGTGTTTTATAAAGAACAACTTAAGCCATGTACACTTTTTGACCAATGCCACTTGAAAATACTTCAGATGTAATATTCCATCTGAAGAGGAGAGGAAAGGCGAGGAGGGAGCAGAGCAGTGGTAAAGCACAGAAAAAGGCACAAACAACTTCCTGTTTACAAATCTTGGGGGCTGGTTGCTAATAAGATGGGATTTTTCCATTTGAATGTAACCTAATAATAGATTTTCTATGGAGTGCAAAGTGATTGTGAGCCAGGGAATCTGTGCAAAATTGCAAAAAAGAGACCATCTGGAGAACCTCTGATAAATAAAAATGCTGTCTCTTGTGATTTGGCTGAAGTCGATGCCTAAATTACTTTCTCACAATGATGCGAATTATACAAAGTCCAGTGTATTGACTTCTGACATTTTCTCTGGCACCCTCCCTGCAGTATGATAACGTACGGGTGTAGTACTGAATATTATCATTTTAAATATTTTAGGTTAAAACAGAAGAGATTTGCTGGTGATTTTCTATCTTGTCTCTCTTTCACTCGTGGTCACTCAGCCTCTTGGCTGCACGGCTGCTTCCTGGGTAGCAGACTGAGGCTGGGACATAACACCTGAGTGAGATGTGGGTTGAACATTGGGCTGTGTCTAATTCCTAGTCATAAGGGAGGAAGACATTGGGCTGCCTGCCCATGCCGGGACCACTTGCCCTCACTCTGACACTCAGTGGCTCTGTGGACACTCAATGATTGGGCAATCCTGCACTTGATGGTCTATAGGCTGAATTATAAAGCACTTTGTCACATAGCCAGATTATATTATGTGGTCACTCTAAGGAGTATTTGGAAATGGGGTTTGGTGCTCCACTGAGTTAATTTCTTTACACAAATGCACTTTGTATGTCATCACTCCAGACCCAACTTATCAACTGGCTAGGAGAGTGGCACTATGACATTTTAGATAAAACTCAACATTGTGATTAGACACATCTCCAGAATTAAGCAAAATTGTCTTCACAGCAATTTCTTTCAAGGACACGACTGAATATCCTCCTGTATCTGTTGTTGATGCTCTGGGAAGCCTTGACAGTTTATGTCTGTTACATTCATTGTGTACTTTCAAATAAACTACTGTTTTCACAGGAAATGTACATTTTCTGCTCATCAGATGCATACAGCATTTTTCGAAATAAACTGAAATAAATAAAAAAAATAAACGAAATAAATAAAATAAAATAAAATAATTGTTTGGAAAAAAAAATATCATGGTTTGGCCCAACATTCATACAGTAAGAAAAAAAGCGGTCTCCTGGGTGAAAGTCTGGGATTTGTTTGACCTATCCGTCTCCCCCTCCTCCTGTCCTATGGAGAGTCTCCAGCTCCTTACATTACGTCCTTACTGGCGACGTTTCAAACTGATGCCTTCTGGTGGCGTATCACATTGTAGTGCAGGGTGTGGCATCAGTTTGACACCGTCAGCATTTCAAGCTGGGGCTCCCTGGTGACATTAGAAAATGACCCCAAAGGTGTCTTTTTGCGTTATTGTCTGATGCCGAATCGTTGACCAAGAGGCAGTATTCGACGAGTTGGAAATGAGAAAAGGGTGGACCAGCTGGAAGGACATTCATAAATACAATGAAAGTTTGACTTACCTTACCTTTACTTACTTTTCTAAATACACCCATTTTACCTCTTCTTGATACTATTTTGGGCAATAATACACAATTCTCAGGCGCTACAGTCACTGCTTTATATACCTGCCAACCCCCAAAAGCCTAAATGTGCAATGAGAATTAAGGTAGTTTTGCTTCTGAACAAAGAACTAGGAAAATGTGCTTTTGTGTTGTGTTGGTTTGCAAAACAATGGGGAAACAAAAACCTGGCCATTTTTTTACAATTTGAAATAGCCCTGCACAGATAATGTTCAAATGATTCCCACAAACAACTCCCAACAGACCTGGTGTGAGCTTTCTGCTCATCCCAGTGCTTGCAGGAGGTGGACTTTGGATGCTTAATGGCTCTGTTTGTGCATGTCAAAGACAGCAGCATGTAGCTCATGAAGGAAGAGGTATAGGCCAGCTCGTCAGTCAAATCATGGAGGAAGAAAGAATGAACATCCACTCAAGACAGGACAGATTGGGGCAAAAATGACCAAAAATAGTAATCCAGTAATCTATCCAGACCATTGTTTACCTGCACATCCCCAAATCTCTTCAGGCTGACTGAGTGTCATATAGGAGCTTAACCAGTCATCCAACTTAGGCCCAGACATTTACGGCTGTGTTCTTTTTTTGTCCCGAGATCCAGCAGCCAGGAATAACTCTAAGACAGGAGCTTGACAGAGTGAATTCAACTTATTTTCAATCTGCTGTCAGGAAGCAGCCTGTCGCTCTGAGATGAAGAGTGACAGAGAGATGTGAATTCAATGGACCGCATTACTGTCTGGCTCAAGCGATTATGATGACAGAAATGGAAATTATGGTATTTTTCCTTTTGAAGCCGCCTCCGAGTTGGCTCTGACCACGCAGAGAATGGAAGAACTAAGGGTGGTGAAGTACAAATCGTAAATATTGATTTCCATCAGAATAGAATAGAAAGTGACTCTTAGGGGGATCAGTCCATTTCTGCTTTTAGGACTCAGAGGATAAGCCACTGAAAGAGAGTGATAACATCTGAAATGAACAGTGGTACTCATCACACAAGTCCTCAGTCTTCTGTCTATCCTGCTTCCATCTGGTATTAGTGTTAGAGTCACCTCTGCAGCCTCCTGGACTCCAAGATAAATGAAAATTGCATGTTGTAATAGCAAACTAAATGTCTCTGACATTATTGTGAAGAGAGCTGAAGATGATTTTCAGTTGAGAGGTTCTTCAGAGAAAGGAAGTAAGGAGTTTTTAATGCATACTTAACTGTTATTTCTTTCCATAATCACTGACTGTAGATGATTAAATGCAAATGCTGAATTTGGAAAAACTGCTTTTAGTTTTTCTGCTTCATCTACCTGGAACATCTTACAACACACATTCAAACTCAACACTTTAATAACTTTGGGCCAGTTTAAAACCATGATTATTAATTACTTTACCTTACTTACTACTTACTTACTTTGTTTGTTCTCTGTGTTTTCTGTGCTGTCTTTGTTTTTTGTGCTCTTGACATCATCTAAAATGAGGACTTTCCCTCAATGATTCCTTGATATTTAAATAAAGGTTGAATGAATGAATGAAAATAACTAATCTGATTGTTAACCGCAAGTCTTATGACTATAAAGTTGTACTGTCGTGGGTCAAATCAAAAGCACGTCAGCATAAAAAGTCACTTTCTGATGGTAAAATATCATATTGAATATATATATACTTTTTGATCTCTGTCATGGTGCCATGAGAGTCGGGACGAAGTCATTGTTTTGCAAGGCACAAGGAAGTCTCAGGTCTTTGAACTCAAGTATCAGTTCCAGTCTTAATTCCAAATTAAGCCCCGAATTCAAACTGTCAAATTCAAGGTCAAGTCCCAAGTGTTAAACTTTGAGTTTTGAGTCCTAAATAAGTCATAATGTGTGGCTCAACAAATGTAATGCCATTTTCAACAGAATGATAATGTATATGTTAAATTTTAAAAATTAAGGAATGCTTTTAGAAATTGTATTTACTTGTTAAAACATGTTTGTAAAACAATTGCGATTGAACTTAAAAATAAAAAGGTGTTAACATTGCACTTTCATAGCATATAACTGCATTTCCTTAAATGACCACTTGAAATTGGAGTAAATCCCCACAGACAGAAGAGAAGAGTGTGGTGTAGGGATTATTTTTATTTATTTGTGTATTTATTTAAGTGTATAGCATCTTATGAAGTTGTGTGTTTCTTAATTCATTTCAAAGCTACAGTATATAACACAAAATTGAATTTTCATTTTCAAGCCAGTACATTACATACCAGACAACGTCTCTCTTATTTTTGTCCAAATTACATGCGTTTTGACAGGGTCTGTGTTTATTTAAAACAGCGGTTTGTCTCAGAGGACTGCTGACAAGATAAACATAGACAACAAGCAGAACAATGCAAAATGGTAAATTATTGTTATGTTGCCAACTGCAGCTGACTTCCTGCTATAATTTCTGGTTAGAGGCATGTTAATTATTGATGATCTGGTTGAAATGCACTCCTGCAGATGTTTTACACTCTCTGTTTTCTGTTTTTGTCTGTTCTTTGGAATTACAGATAACGCATACAGATAACCTAAATGACCTCTTTCATAGGATGTCAGAACATATCGGCAGTACTAGCCTCAATAATCAATGGTAATGTAATGCAACATGTTCGGTGGATTGATGTCCACTATCATGGTTGAAAACTCTTAACACAGCCCTTGGTGGTGTTGAGCTCCTTGTTTGACCACTTGAGAGGAATCCTTGTTAAGTGACATTTTGAGTAAAGTCAAGATACTTTCATGGTCACTGGCCAAAGCACAGCATTAGCATTCAGCATGTGCACGCTCTCGCTCTCTAACTGCGAGCTCTCCACACACGACTGCTACGCGGGCACAAAAGATGAATACAAACTGTCTTCATGCAACATAAAAATGAATGATTGTGATTCCCTTTCACTTGCTACAGTGTGCAGTGATAATGCTCCAGATTGGACAGTAACTCAGACCTTCTCACTGCACTTAAATTTTGTACATTTGGGGCAGATTATCATATGTACCTTTACTTCTGGGTGTGTGTTACATGTAGGAAAATTTTAGCGGCACTGACCTCTCCTGTCTTTTTCTCTCCTGTCGTGACACTGGGCCAACACTGCAGACATTTCTCGTTCCGTGTCAAAGTGACAGAAATCGACTCAGAGAGAAAGCTTTGAAAAAGTGATGTCAATAGTTTCTTTCTTGACGAGATGGCCAGTGAAACTCATGAGCCTCTTTAACACAGTCAAACTCATATAAAGATTTAATGCATATTCTTTCTATGCTTTGATCAGCAAAGTCCTCTTGGCCAATTTGACAAGGTTTTGGCTGCTCCTTGACATATTAGAAACATAATAATGTGGTGGAAAACTCTGTTCATCTATCTATCTATTGAAAGTGGACATTGATGTTATATCAAAACCTTATCCTCTGCACGCCATTAAAAATGATACATTTTACACTTAGACCTGCATAACACTATAGCCTGTATGTAAGTAGGCGAACAGTAGACCTATTGGCATATATTGTTTAATTTTGTTCTAATTTTTTTTAAATTCTATTTGTGTATGTTTATGTGTGTGTAGTATGAAAAAGCTACAAACTTTAATTCATTGTGCAACTTTGTGTTGTAAAATGACACATAAATGAACCTTGAACACCTTGAATTTATCATCTATTTATCACTACTGCCCAGGTGCAGGACAGCACCTCCAGGAGGAATGTCTTAAAATTACATACTCGAAGTAAAGCTTCACCAATTTATATTTCAAATAAAATTTCGGAATTGAATAGGTAATCTGTTCGATCTGTTTCATAGGTTAAACATGTGGAGTTTGCAGTCCTCCAGGAACTGCAATTATTAAATATTTTAACGAGGAGTGAAAGGGGAATTCAATAACGTGACAGGAAAAACGACGGAAAAGTTCAAAACAAACAAACTAACAAAAACCAACCCAAAAACCTAAGTGCGTTGTCTTTTTATTAGAGTGTTAGATAATTTATGACAATGAACGCCACCATATTTGTCTCATTGATCTATTATAAATAATAATTTGCCTGTATCTGAATTTTTTTTTTCAATGTAGGAACCTTTGTTCTTATCGTCCTTTCCGCCGGCGGATTGTATTGGTACAACGTTGCTGTTCGTCACTTCCTCCCCACGTGAAACCAACGAACGCGCGGTGCATGTGAGGAGCAGCACATCCACAACAGACTTCTTTGCGTTTAACGGCCGCCAAAACAAATATTATCATCTTATGATTATCGATAGCAGGACTATGGAGTCAGCAGAGGAGGAGTCGCTGCTCGGACAGGACTCTGAGGAGGAAGACAGTGAATTATCAGACGATGAGGTGAGGAAAACCGTTGGTATGCTAACAGTGGCTAATGTTAGCAAGTCAAAGCTAACTACTGTAAAACTAAAGTGTGTGTGTGTGTGTGTGTGTGTGTGTGTGTGCGCGCGCGCTGAATTTTGAAATGTCGTTGTTGACACACTTATCCAGACGAGACTGACTTGACCTTTGTTTATAGTAACGTTGTGTGAGAATAATATGTTTACAAGGATGAAGCCTGAAATGTTTATTTTGTATAGTGTATATTTTATTTTCGTATATTGCGCATCTTCCTTAAACGTCACCTCTTATTGCATTTTTTTTTTAAGTATTATTGTTCAGCTTTTCTTGTAAATAATTTTATTCTGTATTTGTGTTGATTTTTGCACTACTTAAGTGTTGAAACTCCTCATGTGAAAACCTCCTGTGCAAACAGCCTGACTCTAATGTTATATAAATGTTTAGTGTCGCGTGCTGTGTATGTGTTTATACATTGACAGCAAGTGTGTCTGGTCGCACAACAAGATATGCAAGAGAATATAATTATAACCCAATTTTGTTTTGTTTTTTTGTAGCTCCAAGAAGCTTTTACGAAGGGGTTTTTGAAACCAGGGATGAACGTCCTGGTGGATAAACCCAAAAAATGTGTCAACAATGTGGTGAGTGAATTCATAATAACAGTCCTGTGCTGTTAGAACTCCTCACCAACTTTTGTGTTAGTTATGACACTAAGGAAAGAAAACACATTTGATATAATTCTGAACTGATTTTGAAAAAAAAAAAAGATCCACTCCTGCAGCTATTCCAACAATAGTGTTACCTAACACAACGTGTCTCTTGTGATGCAGGAGGGTTTGAAACAGTGCCTTGCTGACTTCCGTAAAGATCTTCCCTGGGTGGAGAGGTTGGATATGACCAACCTGCCGGCCGAAGACGTTCTTTCTCAAGCTGAAGGAAAAGTTCCCAGTGCTAAAAATGGAGATGTCAATGCAGATGATGATTTTCAGAGAGAAATGTTCTTGTGAGTGACCAAAACATTATGTAACATTGTGAAAATTCCAAAAGTCATTGAGTCCATGTTCACAGATCTGAATCTCTTAGATTGACAGTGTTAGATGGAATTATTATCGATATTTTAAATGTCATGGCTGAGTAGTATATTTATACATCTTTTAGTTTATTTATTTGTTTCACATTTATTGTTGTCTTCCAGTAATCAATAATAACTACTGCTGAATTTTATTTTGTCTTATATGTGCAATGTTAATAGTTGATGTGGGCTGTAAAAGACCCAACCCATGTGTACCTCTGAAGATTTATGGAATTTTCTACTTGCTAAAGGACATCTAACTTGTCTAAAGAGAGTGTATATTTAGAGTGTATATCTGTGTTTGTTCATGTATAGCTACCGTCAAGCTCAAGCTACAGTTCTCGAGGCATTGCCTCTCCTGAGCAAGCATGGCATAGCCACCAAGAGGCCTGACGATTACTTTGCAGAGATGGCAAAGTCCGACCAGCAGATGCAGAAGGTGAGCTGGTTTGTGAATGTTACACTTGAAAGGTACAGATGCAATTTTGACAAATATAGTAAAAAAAACAACAACTAACAAACAGCAAAGCTGCAAGACCTACAGATGTTTGTTGTTTTTTGAATCTTGACCAAAAACATCAAACATAATTCCAGTTTCTTTTTGTGTGTGGGGTTTTTTTATATCTGATGTTTTGGATAGACTGATGTGTAGCCTGACACGCACCACAGCCAGTTGAGTTATAAGTATTGTAAATGCTGTTTTCAGACTTAAATACAAAAATATTGGTACAAACATGTTCTATATTCCTCTTTCCAGATCAGGAAAAAGCTGATCTCAAAGCAGATGATACTGGAGAAGTCAGAAAAGGCCAAGAAACTGCGCGAGCAAAGAAAGTTTGGCAAAAAGGTGGGTCGCTCTATGAAAAGCATTTTTTTTCCTCTTACAAGTCTCAGAAGTATTCCTCTTAGGTTTCAGTCTTTGAAGTACCTTTTATACATACAGGATATAATTTTCCATGTATATGCACCAAAGATATGCCTTTACACTGTCTATTATTGTTGTGTTAAAGTAATAGAAAAAATATGCAAAACAGATGTTAGATCAGCCAATAGAGGCCAAATGATCTGTATCGGTGTGAAGAGTTAACACAAGTTTTCATTATATTTCCAGGTCCAAATAGAAGTGATTCAGAAGAGGCAGAAAGAGAAGAAAGCTATGATGAGTGCTGTGAAGAAATACCAGAAAGGTGAGTATTTTTAAAAGTGTGATTTTATTCAAACATATCTTTCAAAGTGGAAAAAAAAATTCTTGCTGTGTCATTTATTGTGCACTGTGGGGAAAGAAACATTTGTAAATTGCTGTAAAATGTTTTTGGTTATTAACAGTATTCAATGTTTTGAGGTTTTGTGGTGTGAGAATGGTTTCAAATTGAGATTTTAGATTTCTAATCATTGTCACCCCTAGGAATGACCGACAAACTGGATTTCTTGGAAGGAGACCAGAAAAAGGGCAAAGACTCATCTCAGGGGCCAAACAAAGCAATAAACAAGAAGGGGTAAGGCATTACATTTCAGCTTTGCACATTGCAATCACAAAAATCAAGCGTGATATTTTTTTTAAACTCTTCACATTTGTGGCATTTTCACAAAAGGCTAAAAAAATACTACTATTTTGACAGCCCCAATGCCAAGAGAAAATACAAGGACCAGAAGTTTGGGTTCGGAGGCAAGAAGAGTGGGAAGAAGTGGAACACCAAGGAGAGCCACAACGATGTCTCCAGTTTCCGCGCCAAAGTGGCTCATGGGAAAGGCGGGAAGGGAGGGAAGAAAGGTGGCAAAGGTGGAAAACAGAATGTGAGTCTCACACACATGAAGCACTGCTGACTGATTTAATAAATGCAGAAAAATTGTCAGTAAATTATCAAATTATTAGGGAAATAGTTCTCTGTTCTAGACAAGCTCATGATTTTCTATGTTTTTCAGAAACGCCCGGGCAAGTCTGTACGCAAGAAGATGAAGTCCCGCTCGTAAAAAAACTGACTGAGGCTGGTCAATAGGCTGCACTTGGACTTTGTTTCTAGACAGGGTTTCCTGCACCCGCTCCCCAGTCTCAACTACATTTACACCAGGAGACATTTAGCAGAACGTGGGCTTTTCTTCTACAGTTTTTGTACAACATGCCTTCTGTTAAACGTGTCTGGATTAATATGGAGGATCCTTCAAGCTACAGAGAGAAAACCGTCCTGCCATATTGCTTAAGAAGTTATTTGAAGGACATGACTGGTGAAGAAAAGGTCTCACTGCAGAAAGAGTAAAGCCAGGAGTGGACTACATGGAGCCAACTAAACCACAAAGGAAAAGTGTTTTATTGAGTATAATTGACTCTATATCCCTGTTTGAGAAGGTGGTTTAAAAGCCACTTTCTGTGATTACATCCCGATGTCCACACAAGCCTCATTGTTGTTTAATTTACACTGTGTGTGCTCTTCAGAGTTTTGTGTTTTCTGCTTTATTTTTTTCTAACTCAGCTCCTTGACTCACTGATTCTCTCCCATGTGACATGACATTTTATAATATTGAGCAGCTGTTAGTTTTGCCCTTTCCTGTTCATTAATATGATAAGTATGTGAGGGGCATGTGTGCTTCGTATAGACCTGTGCTGGTAAATGTTGCCCCGCAAGCGTTTTTTCTCAGCTCGCTGAGATGGAAATGAGAAAGGGCAGCTTCTGGGGATGACACTTGTATGTTTTTTACAATAAACACATACATTTGAAAATGGGTTGCTCATTTTTTTGGCGATCTAATTTGATGAACGCAGGGCAGATTCTTTGTGTTTGGTGATGTCCGTGCTGAATCGGTTGAAGTTGAGTCTTTTATCGCTGCGGTGTGACGGGACCTAAAGGGAGAAAAAGGACAGAATAAGTATTAGAGTAAGATCTGGAGATTAACATTACATACAACTAGAAAATGTGTTCATGCTTCTGTGGTTTCTTTGGGTTTGATCATTGAAATTAACTGAATTCAGGATCTAAAGTGCGGTTTTCTGCTCACATGCCACCCTGGTGTCCTGCAGTTTTGTTCATATTTGTAATTGTGTAAGCAGTGTTTTCCTCACCAGTGGAGTTGACACCCATCCTATCTCCTGACTCTCAGTCTGTGGCATTGCATATTTCTTAGTGGGCTCCTGGCGGGCCTTATGGAAGGCTTCAATGAAGTCCGCTGGGAAAGAGAAATGTGTGCATAATCAGTAAAAACAGATCTCAAAGATTTACAGCTGCTTCATCCTGTCTGGGATCGTAGGGGGCTGCAGTAACGTAAAAGTGTATGTAAGTGTTGTTTAGGCAGAGGAGAAGAAAAAAGCTAAACATTTCTTTAGTTTCAAGGGAATTTGTGGTAACTTACAGTTCTCTGCAACCAATTCTGTTGGTTTCCTGGACATGGGTTTGTCTGGCAGGATGTGTACTAAGAGGCAGTGGCGATACATTGTCAGAAAAAGATGCAATATACAATCAAATATATACAGTGTAACTAGCAAAAGATACATTAATAGACGGCAATTATGACAAAGGGCCAAATGCTGTTTTTTCAATGAGTAATCAGAGATTTTACTTAAGTAAAAGTGGTAAAACTACTCTGTAAAGATACTGTGTTACAAGCAAAAGTCCTACATTCAAGATTTCAAATATAGAAAATTAAGACAGCAAAGTATAATTACAGTATTGCAGTGATAGTATTACTTGATGGACAGAATGGTCGGTTTCAGACAGTGTACAGTATACTGTTCAGAGATATACAGTAAATCATATTTTGCTTTTTAAACTAAAGCGTAAACCTAAGATCTCATGTTTTCTTTGTCAACTAACAAATAACTCCTGATAAATGCAGTAAAGTAGAAAGTAGCACAACTACAACACACAACTTTTCCTTTTTAGTTGCTATTTCATTGACACTTTTACATAGTTTTTTATTGCCTATTTTACAGTGGTTGGATGTTATTAATTAGTCAAGTACTGTATTTTAGTACAAATTTGAGGTACTTGAGTCCTTTCTTTTCATGCCATGTTATACATTTTTGTTACTTTACAGATTAGGATTTTTGCATAAAAACATACTACTGCTCTTTTGTGATTTTTATTCTAATTGAAACATTTAAATATCTGTTAATACTTTTTTATGTAGCATGGAAGGGGCTTTAGGTAAATTGTGCGATCCTGTATTGTTTAATGTCAATAAAACTTGGAGTAGGAAGAAGTAAAGTAAACAAACCTCTACTTTAAGTAAGTGCTCAAGTAAATGTGGCCTACAAAGTTACTTTCTCCCATTGGCCAGTAGCTGCCTTTAATAGATAACTATTGGCAGTATCTTTAAAACTTTATATCTGAGAAATAACCTTAGTCCCTATTTGTTTATTAAATTACATTTCACTTCAAGCACAGACTCTGAACTCACATTTCCGGTGTGGGTTAATGCTGAACTCCATGTGCAGTTTCTGGTGTCTCTGCTCTTTCCGGATCGTCTCAACATGAATTGCGTTTTGACGAACCAAATCCATTTTCTCCTTTTCTGCCATGTTTAAAATACAATCCTAAATCAATCCGCACTGATATCGACAGCTGGCAAAGCAAAGAGGCTTTCAGTGGAGGTTGGGAGGAGATTTTGTCACCTGGCAACTGTCAACACTACTTCGGGCTGCAGTGGCTTCATACGGCCACACGGTGGGGCAGCGCGCTCACGTTTGCGCCATTCATCCACGAGTGAATGGAGTTAATCCTTTATAGCACACTACATATCTACATATCTACTATATACTACATATCTCAGCAGTGGAGTAAAGCAGTACATTTACTCAAGTACTGCTCTTAACTGCAATTTTGAAGTACTTTATACTAATACTATACTTCTACTTTAGAAGCAAATATTATAGACATACTTTTAACTCCACTGGATTTGTTTGAAAATTTTAGTTAGGCTACCAGTTACTTTTTTAGATTACTAATAGCCTACAAAATAAAATCTAATCTTTCGTCAACAGAAAAAAGATGATAACGTATTATTACAGGTCAAGATCACATAAAACTTTACTTATTTAGGAAGAGAATTCACAAAATATCTGGCTGTGTAAAAACAAATACAAATTAACCCCACCTTTACCTGCTGCAACATTAAAGTGATGCACACATTAATAATTTTAGTCCATCTATATAATGTTCATTAATTTGAAATGGGCCATGATGTTTAAGGACACCTTTTATTTTGGCACTTTAAGTATAATTTGAAACTTTCACTCCAGGAAAATTTTGCATGCAGGAGTATTTCTACACTCTTACTTTTACTTAAGCAAAACATTGAAATGCTTCACTGTATTTCAGTGAAACATCAAAAAGTAGAAACCACCACAGCAGCAGAGGCAACACTTTCAACTATAATCCTAATATGAAAATATATCCTAATATAAGTTATTATTCTAATTACTGAATTTCTGTACAAGACATTGTGATCACTGAAAAATAATATTGAGCATTTTGCCAACAGAGATGGCAAAATACCCAAAAGAAAATAATTTCTAACTGGATAAATCATTGTGTCACATGTATTATTACACATACTTATTTAACTTTACATACAGGAAATATGTTCCAGTTTACAGACAAGACATCAGCAAGAATTTAAGAGTTCGATTTAGAATTAGTGCAACATTTGAACAAAAAATTGGGAATTTCTGTTTCCTTGTCTATCAGAGCTTTGCAGTCTTCCCACTGTCTTCCAGGAGCCATTTGTTCATCCCAATAAATGCTGTTTTCCCTTCAAACGACTGCTGTTCTGTGCCATGTTGAAAATGTTTGCCTGGAGCAAACAAACCCATCAAAATGTAGTGGAAGAGCGCTGAATGAATGAATACGTCCAGACTGAGAAAATATAGTCGGCCCGAATACTGTGTGATTTCTTTCTTTTTTTTTTTTTTTTGCTTGCATATGTTCTCTTAGGGCGACAGATGACAGTTTTTTTCTCAGCATTTTTCTCAGTTCACTCACCACGACTGTCTGCTGTAAATCAGCACAAACACACACTGACACACTTTTGCCGCATCAACACAACAAGTTCGAGTGCATGTGTGGCTTGACAGCTGCGAGCGTTTCACACTACAGCAAAAAAACAAACTTTTACGAAAGTAACAAGAGCGTCTCTGAGATGACCATTGACCTTGTGACAGTGCGGTGTGTGGAGTGGCATTTCTTCACATTGTCTTGGAGCACACTTGACTTCCCCTGCTCTCTGCAGTGTCACAGATCACACATAAATAACAGTACTTTCACATCTTGTAAATAGTACTTATGGCTGGGTGGTTTCTGTTGGGTGTGCTGATATGCTTTCAAGGCTGCAGTTGCCGACTTCTCAACACTTGTCTCCTCAAATTTCATTTCATTTCCCTTTCATTTGGTTTCTCGTCCTCCTCGTCCTTCCTCACACTGTCCCATCTGTTCTTTTTGGAAGTAATCACTCTGTTTTCTCCCCTTCCTATATTTGTGTGTGAACTTTGTGTATTTGCTTCTGTTCACAGACAGCTTAATAAAGGTTGTTGGTATCCTTCTTATAACCTGATTCAAGCTTTATTGGCCCTGCATGAAAGATATAATGGAAACAGGTAATAACTCAAACACTGGAGGGGCCAGAGGGTGACATTTCAGTGATTTCAGTGTGGGTGGGTGACAAGTCCCCTGTGGTGTTTGTGTATGTGTGAGAGGAAGAGTGAGCAATATGTATTATGGGAGGATGGGAGGGCTTGCGGTGTCAAGGTTTGTTCCCCAGCTCTTGTCACAGTGTCGGGCCGAGTTATCATCAAGGCAGCTTTTGAGCTCTTCAGGCTGGGAATAGTCAAAGGCCAGTTTGTGAGTTTGTTCAAAATCCAGTGTCATCCACATGCCGGAGAAGGTATTACACATGGTGTGTGAGCTGATTGAGAATGACAAGTTTTCAGCAAACTATTCCCCATTCTCCCCTCTAACATGTATACTTAACAAGGAGCCATTTGTATGTCAAGTAATGAGTGTTAACAGCTGGGATTTAGTCTCCATCATCCCCTGAGCATCAGAAAAGACGCATTCTTTAATTTTATTATGCTCTGGGTATTTGGTGTATACATAAATATATCTCTCTATCTATCTATCTCTATATCTATCTATCTATATATATATGATGCACTCAGTGCATTTCCTTTGAATTTTGATCACAAATTTGTTCAAACTCATGTTGGTGAGCACTTTTCCTTTTCCTTTGCATTCACCTGACAGGTGTGGCATCAAGACACTGATTAGAAGCCTGATTACTACCCAGGTGTACCTTGTTCTGGTCACAATAAAAGGTCACTCTAAAAATGTGCAGATCTAATGAAGCCCTCACATCAAGTTTTGTTGTTTTGTTCATCAGATTTCTCCATTAGTTGTAAATGGAAATTACCTCACGAATGACATGAAGTGCTTTTGGGGAAATCAAACACAAATAAATTCTTTCACCAGCTACATTTCAATGCAGGAGAGTCCCACTTGTTTCCTCCTCTGTGCACGCTGTTGGGATAATTAGACAATTTAGGCAAAATTAGAGGGCAGTGGGTCTGAACATCTTTTCACCATTGAGATAAACATCCACCCAAAAAGCAAATGCAACCATAATGAGGAAACCTCTTTGATCACACTATCAAGCTATAATCCACAAATCACGCATTCACATATCAAAACCAGCAGACAGCTCTTTAGAAATATACAAAGAACGAGACATACAGTATCAGCACCTTTACTGCTGTTTTCCCCTACAGATCACTTGCTTTCTTTCACGCTAACTCAATGCACCAGCCTCTGACCTTTCCTAACATCGCTCTGTTTTAATTACCAAGTGCCCTCCATTGCCTGCTAATTAAAACACTATGTCATGTATTATTCAGCCATTTTCTCCACCATTGCTCTAACATAAAACAAACGGGAGGTGCATGCTTTTTCCCGTCACACTCCATCTAATCCGCTCTAACATGTGTATGATGGCTAATGAAAGCCGATGATATTTTCCTAAGAGGTGGAAATGTTTGCTGAGGTTTTTAACCTTAATAAAATCTCTCTGTATTTTTTCACTCTGTGCAGCTGCTGACCTTTGCTTGGAGTGTCTGTGACTGAGACTCAAAGCAAGCTGTACCATTTTCAATCAAGCACCACTTAATAAAAATGTAAATTGATTTTCTGTTGCACAAATGCAGTCTGGAATGGAATTTTAAAGAGCTGCGTTCATTGAAAATGTACCAGTATAACCAGTGATAAGCACATGACGGGGGGAGTATGGTAACCTTCAAAACTAAGATAAGCATGATGTATGTATGGTATAGATCCAAGGGTAAATGCTGTCCTTTCCATGCATTGCCTGTGGTAAACATTTTGATTATTTTTTTATTTGAGTGTGCACACCATTCTAAATATACAAAAACATAACACATTTGAGCTTTTATTTTGATATCTAAAATGGAACTGAATTTATAAGAAATGAATGTGAGCGCCGAACGTAAACCACAACGTGCCAGCTTCCAATCCAGCCAGTGACTATAGTTAAGCATTACTGCCTATCTTTCTCCCCCCTTGTTTACTATCATCTCACTATTGGCAACTTTATAAGGCAAAAATACATACTTACAATACTAATTTCAAGTAAGTAAAACCACGCACTTTTATGAAAGTCTACACGGCTGCGCTCTCAGCTGATGCCGTCCAGTGGCAGATGTGAAAGGTGGCTTTTAGCATTGGGATCTTACATTGAAAGAATTGGCGGTATTTGACGACTACAAAAACTATGTCTTATAGAATTTGGGTGTAAATGCTTTTAATTTGCAACTGCGAATATGTTTCAGAGCCACCCATAATTATTATTTTTAATCTTAGTTGCAAAATGTCCAGAACACATAAGGGCTGCCCCCTCAAAGTTGAAAAGTCAGTCAGTCAGAAACCCCTCAGTCGACTGAGATTCTGCAAGTCGAGTGGTAATCTTCTTTTCTTTATGTTTTTATTCAGGCAGTGCATTCTTTGCTTTCACACTGCTCTCCAGTACAGCCAGCTGCAGCTCAGCCTAGCCTAACTTGGCTTGCTTACTAGATTACATGAAAGTCCCTGTCACCATGAAAGTTTCACTGGAGCCCTACAAACTCTCAAACTATTTGGAAAAGGAGAGATTAGTTAAATATTTGTCTTAATCAGCTAAATCCAATTCGTCTGACATAATTCTGAGTCGGGTAAAGCCCTTTAACTCATTCCTAAATGCTCAGTGCCAATGTATTTTTTTAGTTTTCTTAAAATATACTTCTATAAAACGTGATAACTGATTGTTTCAGCATCTGTAACATTTGTTTGAGAATAGTGAAGATTGTTGTCCTGGTTAAATAATTGGAATTGAAGTGATCTGAAGCAAGAGATCAGTCATCTTAACCTTATTGACAGACCCTTGACCTAAACTGCAAGCTTTTTTAAACCTTGAAAAAAGTGCTTTTGTTGTCTAAATACATAAAGGAATCAAGATATAAACCCTGTCCTCTGGTATCAAAGAGCTGCACATTTTATGTCCACCAAACACCTCCCTAAGATCTATGGTAACATGATCCATGTAGGAAATATATCAGGCCAAACAAATGAAATGTTATTTCAAGGACACATGGTTGGTTGAGGTGGTGTCAAAGAGGCATTTCGCATGCCCAACAAGAACTCTCAACACTGTACAGTCAAGTCTCCTCTGCCAAAGAAACTGTCCAAATTAAACCATGATATCATGGGAACCTTTATTTAATGAGAAAATAAACTAAATATTTGTTTGCACATAGTAATAAAATCTAAATCCAAAGCTTAAGATTCTCATCTGACAATAAAGATTTCAAGAATTTGTTTAGGAGCACACTAAGCTGTACTGTGATCTCTCACTGAGACCGTGAGAAAGTGGTTTTGTGGTTTGGCTCTGGACCCCCGTGTCTGCTCTGTCTGTGGCTGCCAGTCAACCAGAACACTAATCTAACAGCAGATACAATCCCACCCATCTCAGCCCTTTGTCTCCTCACGCACTGTGATAATAATTTATCTCAGCTTTTTATCTGATTTTTTTTTTTTGACCCCAGTAGAGAGACTGTGGGTGTTTACTTATCTGATAATGGATTTTTACCCTCCACTCTTTTAAACAACTCATGTTTGGAGAATCGGGGCACCTTTATGCGGAGACACACACATACAAACACAAACCTCTGCTGTGTGATTGTTCTATCTATTCTCCTCGCACTGGAAACAACAGGTGATAGCAGGACCACATGTACCAGTACATGTAAGAACACACATACACACTTGTGTTTTCTAGTTTGTTTTGATAGCCGTGTAGGTGTCTGGGGCTCCATGGAGACATCATGGTCGTGGGAAAGCTGTCTTCCCATCAGATGGTGTGTCACCAGTGTGGTTGTCTGTAATCTCCTGTTTTGTCTCACTGAAGTAGACTTTCTCAGGTAGGACAGAGCACAGCAGAGATTACTGTAGTATAGATTATGATATACAGAGAAATGTAATGAAAACGTTGTAAGAAAAATGAACCTTTTTTACCTTTTAAACTGTTGTTAGGTCATTTCTCGGTGGTGGAGCTGAACTCTCGATGAAGTGATTCAGCACTGTAAGGTTTTGAATTCACTTTTTAACTTAATGTTGACTGCAAAAAAGGAAGTACCGCTGCAATTCCCAATGGAAAATACAAAAAAAGTGTTTCTAGGATAAAATAAAAAGTGGAAGTGTGAACGCTGAATGATCATCTTTTCTTGCAATTTTTCAGCAGGATTAAGCCCCATATTGTCTGTACTCATTCAATGTATTGAGATATTTTACTTTTTTTTCTCTCCCAGAACTGTTGAACACAATGCCTTCCTTGCTCTCTCAAAAGAGTAGCATGTTACAGTGTGTCACAATTTCACTGTGCCAATTGGGGAATGGATTATCACCAACTGAGTCACTAGCAGGATTATCAGTTACAAGGGCACTGAAAGACATGCTGAGTAGAAATTACCATGCTATTGTTCCGATGGTTCATAAGTTGGAAGACCCCATTGACCAAAAAAATGTCTGATTAGAACAAAAGACTGACAGCCCGTTATCCCGAAAACAAAAGTGCATGGTTCCAAAAGGCCATTTCTCTGATAATGGCTGAACACTACCAAACAGGAGGGCAGATTCTTCCCATAATCTTAACCAATCTCACTCCTTATGCCTAAATCTAACTAACTCAACCAACAAGGGCAACAAGTACTAGCCAGTCAGAGGTAAAGTAGGTTAGGTCATGCATGCTTTTCTCTAGGATAGGATAGCTGGTTAGGATCAGTGTGACGGGTCAATGAGAGGAGAGTATTGCCATAATGTCCAGTAGGGAGCTCTGCCTGTGCTCATAGAACCAGGATTACAATATCGTAACCTTCACTTTGGTTTGATGCATGGAATTTAATTAGTAACCCACCTAACTAGTTTGCTTGCTACATAGCCCAGCAACATTTTTTAGTGGCTCACAATCAAATTATTCCTCGTATTTTCCTCCTGACCGCAGTAGCTTGTCTTCATTAGTAGCGATGGCCTGGAGTGAGTGTGTCAGGTTGATAGGTTTTTCTCTGCCTTGCCTGCTAGCGTGAGCAAGTGATTAGCTCATTGTTAGCTTGGTAAGTGGTGACAAGACAGGACACCCCTGGGTTTGTGTGTGCTTGTTTGTGTATTTGAGAGAGGCAGTGTGCATGGATATATGAGATGAAACATTAACGTTTTTTGAATGTGAGAGATTGTCTGCGCACCCTGACTCACACCCCATCGATTTGCTGAAGAAATTATGTTTTCGCTCTCTGCCCCAACACCTCACTTATCACCCACCTCAATAATATGTGTGTGTTTGGCCTTCTGGTGAAGACACCACCACCCGCAGTTCATAACATACGAAGGGATGCACATAAATACACATACAGAGCACTCTCATGCATTAGCAACCCCATGACAAACTATGTTACAGCTCCAGATGTGGCCCTTCGTGTCAGTAGGCAGGTGTGTTACTGGCTTGGTGTATTTATTGAAAGTGCTCTGCAAACATGCTCTCTAACATGCACTCAGTCAGACATCTGAGACACTTAACTGTTGGGAGAAGTTTCTCTGGAGGGCTTAGGGGATTTCTTGGTTAGGCTTAAGTAAAAAAAATCACGGTCTGTTTTAAAGTTAATAGATTTCTCCACACCAAAAGCATTGGTTATGAGCAGCACAGAGTAGACTATTGCATCACAGACATTTCACACTGTTTTTTTTTTTTTTTGCAATACAAGCATCAAATACAACCTTAGCCCTTTGAAACCTGGATTGACATCACTTTTTTGTCCTGCTCTCAGACACCTTTCACAAGTATAAAACTTTCAACTCTGAGAAAATTGGTTTGATTTCTTCCAAAACTTGGGAGAAAAAACGTAATGAGCAACATGGCAAAAAATGTTCTGCAAAGTGCAAGAAGTGACTTGATTTAGAAAAGGCCATAGGCATCATAAGGCAAGGCTTTATTTTACAGGTCCATATTTCCAAATTATTTTTTGTAGTTTTTAGAAAGGAGTTTTTAAATTGGTGCTAAGCATAAGGGGGAGTAAAGATAGTTATGTTGAGTTAATGTCCACTTCCAGACAGATTACACTGAGAGAAGTACTGCAATCTTAATAATTAGAAAAACACTTACAACCAATGAAATGTTCAAATATTGTTCAAAACTCTTCTCATATTGAATTATGTGCTCGCCTGTAGGCAAATTTAA
Source organism: Plectropomus leopardus (assembly GCF_026936395.1). Classification (NCBI taxonomy): domain Eukaryota; kingdom Metazoa; phylum Chordata; class Actinopteri; order Perciformes; family Serranidae; genus Plectropomus; species Plectropomus leopardus. The sequence continues at coordinate 12,243,998 of NC_142180.1, forward strand.
AGATTCTTAGAAACACACACATTTCTGTAATTAAATAATGTTCTCACTTATTGTCCTTGGAGCACAGAGTTCTGACAGCTCACTAAAGCCTTATACTGAAACATGAACCAATCTGTTTTTTAAAATGATTTGACATTTTTTTTAATGCGTTTCATTGTCACTGTGAAATAGATAACGTTGAAACTTTAATGGTGGCCCTCCCCTCCTTTTACAAAACATGTTGCGAGACAATAATTTGGAGAACATCAGTAAATGTGAAAGCGACATGAGCCCTGAATCCCCTGTTCATGCATTCGCTCATACAATCATCTCCATAATGACTGGTTTTCAGCCCAATACTTAAGTGTTTTGCCATCCAAAGAGACTTTTGGTATTCGTAGCAAGATACAGTCCAAGATACAGACCTCTGTTTTAGGCAATGTCAAAAGACAATGTTGTCAGTGAAAGAGATACAGATTGACAATGAGGACAAAATCCTTGAACTTGAACATAAACACTGCTGGTGGACTTGACAGTTGGCAGTAAAATCACCATTAATGGAAATCAAAGCGTTGCCAAATACTGGATCTGAACTACAAAAGGGCCGACAAGCTCAGTTAATGCAGAATTTAGATTTTAAGTACCAGGATATAAATTTGGGATTTAAAAGCATTGATCGGTAACACATTGACTGCAGAAGGTGTGTAATGGGAACCTTTATTCTGATTCTTTCATAGAGATACAAGCTGAACTTCAATGTCAAGCTCCATCAATTTCTGATCGCATTATGTTTTGAGTGAAAAAGTGGCCCCAAGGTAGAAAAACCACATTTGGTAAACCTGCAAAAAATATAAACTGTTTTCCCATTGCCAGTGAAGCAGAGCTGTGTACAGGGTTCTGCAGCAGACGAGTATAAAGGGGTGTTTTGGTGTGTCCGTTTGATGTCATGGACAGGGCGAGTACCGGTAAATAGTAGAAAGCAGCAGGGATAGAAGACTGTGAAAACTTTAAGTTAGTGACTTCTCTTTATATATTTCTTTCTTGCACTAGTTTCTCTTTCAAACTCAGTGCAGACTAATATGGATCAATGTTTCAGCGCTGCTTAGGTGGAAATGAAGGGTAATTAGTGGCGGTGAGTCATTGCGTCTCATCAGTTAAGGAGGTAAAATTAGCAATTACACCCGAATGTTGTGTTTTCATCAATGCCAATCGTAGCCAGAGGGGATAAAAACTTGTGACAACTGCAGAGTTATTTGACCCAGGTCTAAATGCTGATTGTACACATTCCCATTGCATTAAAAAGCCAGATGCCAGCAGGTGTTAGTGAGGTTTTGGTGCAGCAGGAATGGTGCTAAAGAGTGAGTCAAAGTACAGACATAGAAGTCTAATTACAAGTGTATAAAACATTTTATTGCAGTGATTATCTTTAAAGGTTGTGCAACGAAATATTAGGTCAAACTGATTTCTATTTAATACAATATGAACATGTCGGCTGACAAGTACAGTAGCGGTTATGTTATTTTAGCAAAAATAGGGCATTTTTGGTTGTTTTGTGGAGGGTTTGACAGATTTAAGCATGTACAAAGTATCAGCCATAAACATTAACATGTTGTTTGCCCCCCTAAAACCATAAAGTCTGGATTGTACATTACATTGTGTGATGCTTGAGTAATTTTCTCTAGCTGATATTGATTTGACAGATAACAGATGTTTCGTAGCAAATGATTTACACATTACTGAAATATTGCTCGCTAGAAAATTTCTATCTAGAAAAAAGTTTTAAATGTGCAATTCGATTTCGTAAATGAGCTTGTTGATTTACTTATGAAACAAGTTAGTCGATGCTAGCTGGTGCATGCCTATCCTGGTTCCAAATCTGTTATAACTGGGCTTTTGTTGAGAAACAAGTTTTGAAATTCTGTTTATCAATAACTGAAATGGTTAAGCAGCATTGGTATTTTGCTCAAATGATATTCTACGAATTGAAACCCGGAGTCCATAAGAATTAAGATCAATCAAAATCTGAATTCAAATTGGTAAAATTTAAACGATCTCCAGTGTTCAACCCTGTTGTCTCAAACTGGCATTCTCTTCTCAGATCAGTAGCTCTCTCCCCCACTGTGATGTTTACTGCCCAACTGGTTTGCATCATTAACCTTCTGTAGCTGTGGGGCTAATAACACAAACCCAAGTGTCCATGGCTCAGATCTCCTGAATAGGAAGATTGTTGGGAGAGAGCGATGAGGTTATCACTCATGTCAAATTCCTGGCCAAAGTGGCCACTTTGTTTGGGAAAAGGATCTGGCTTTGTCACGGCTTGGCAGTCATTCATTCCCCTCGAGTGAAAGGAGCTCAAGACAGCAAAACAGGACCTCAAAAGAAAGCGTCCCTGCAGTGTCGAAATGCCTGTAACTCCAAAATAACACTTTAAATCATTTAATATTGAAATTGTACATGGTTCTCTGCGTGTTCTCTGCGTGTTCACTGCGTGTCATGGCCCATTGGCCCATTACACACATTTATATCCATTCATAATCCACCTCATGATTTCTACTGTCATCAATCAGAAAACATTTTGTACAAGTCATGGAAAGCTGGCTGTTTGGAGATATGAGATTTTCATCTGGCAGTGATTTGAGACACTGAAAGTGAAGAGGGACACTCAATCACTCCCAACACGGACTCAGTGAAAGACTCCAAACCAGCCGAGGCATGCAGGGATGATAAATATGTCAAGCCATCAATTAGGAAACCTAAAACAGGCCGTATATAACTTGGCAGGGAGTTTAAGGTTCAAGGTGTAGTTGGCCATCACTGAGTGTGTATGAGCACATATATAATAAAGTGTGATGATGGCTAAGGTCACCGAGAAGATTATGTTTCTGCATGATACTTTTTGCAAGAAAAAGTGAGTCACACAAGAGTTAATGTAATATTACCCAGCAACAGCATTAGGCTAAAGGAAGTTTCAAATGTATCAGAAATATTAGATGTCAATGATGCATTTAGCAAAACAAAAGCTCTGATTTCCATTAGTCACAATTTAGTAAGATTCCTCATTGTGTTCACAAAAAAAGTAAAGACAAGCTCTAAATTGCTGGGTGTGTTACATGTGAAAAATATTTCCTGTATTTGAATAGATACTACACACCTGCACTTGGAAAAGTCATTTTTGAAGGTTAAGAAATCAGAACTAAAATGCTACTCCAGCCTTCTCCCTCTTTCTCCTGTTGACTGTCCAGCTAAATGTCAAATCTGTCAACGGCTACCACTTTACCCCAAGCGACAAAAGAGGGGTCGGGTTGCTGCTGTGGTTCACTGTTTGCTAGGAACCAGGAGAAGCTTGACACATGAGAGGATGGAGTCTGAAGTTAAAGATATTTCACTCAAGTACAACATTTGTATTTAATCCTGACACGTATTTAACCCACTGTGACTTTGTCAAGTGTAAAGCTCTCACTAATGTGTTTTTCACCATGAGCCTTTTCTTTTCAGTTGTTCTTTTACAAAAGAAGGTATTCAAAAAAGTCTCAAATGAAAGCCTACCAATAAGGGGGGTACAGGAAGGCTTTTAATGAGTTTTATTTAACTTAACTTAAAAGTGTGGTGATTTCTTGTAAACAAAGATAGAAATGGATTGCATTCACTGTTGTTCACCGAAATGCATAGTGTATCCTTGAGGCCTGACAAACCCTTTGGATGCATTTCATTCTTCCTAAAACATTTGTAAAGCCAGTTTTGTTTTGTTTTTTGTTTTTTAAAAGAATCCTGTATTGTTTACATTGACGTTTACTCTGGCTAACAGGGTACTTCTTCCACACCTTCTCTGGTGCATTGGTATGTTTCTTGAAGACTGCCTTCCCCCAAACAATGACACCTTAGGTCATTTGTACAAACAGCTTCAAACAACCCATATTTACATTTAGAGTAGGCGCCAACCTCTAGCGGTAATAACTGCTAGTAATTATGACAGGAGCAAAGAAGGTAGTTAGGTACTGTGGATGCGTTGTCCAAATATAGGGCTTCCATCCAGGGGGCCGCTGTTTGTGTCTTGTATGAGACAACTTGACTTATTTGAAGTTATGTACATTTGCAATGTCACATATTGTACTTAACATAATATTGTCATGTCACATTATAACATCACCTTATTTTACACCTCCTTATGTTATATTATGTCACATTAAGACAAGTAAAATGACATCAAACAAACAAGCACAGGACTTTCATTCAGGAGACTGCTGTTTGTGTGAAATTACTGACCTACTTTGGGTTACAGGTTGGTTGTAATGTACTTAATGCAAGGTTGTCATGTCACGTCATCACTAAACCTCGTTCCATCACCTTATGTTACATCACATTACAATTAGTATATAATGTGACAATGACCAGCCATGATTCTTTTCCTAAACCTTACCATACCGGTAGGGGTTCTTATTCAGAAACATATAAGAACAGAAACAAACCAAATATATGGTCATATGGGTTGGCGGATTTGTTGGTTTCTTAGCATGTTACCACCGTCAACTGTGTATTATATAATGTGTGATGTGAAACCATTGTCAGAAATGTGTTTCACATTTTCAGCATGCTCATATATATGCATGTGCATCCTTAAGCTAGGATAAAAACAAGATGTTGTCCTGCTGACAAAAGCATTGCTCTATGGCTCTACTAGTGTTTAAAATTGCACATGGCACTTTTAACAATGATAGAAAAAAACCACATAATGGAACGAATGGAATTAATCAATGAATCAAAACAATATTTCTGTTGTTATGTTCTAAAATGTACATTATACTGAATTTATCATGACAATGGGTAAACATGGAGAAATATTAAATTAAGTTTACATTAACCAGGGAGCAAGGGAAATTAAGACTAACATCCTGTGTCAGATGTAAGCCTGTCCCAAAGGAAGGCCTTGCTCTCTCTGCCATTCAGGTAAATATCTGTGAACTACTTACTGTTACTTGAGAGTTCATCTTAACAGCTGAAAGTTTGTCTTAAGTTGATAAAAAATGAAACAGAAATGTTAAATGAAGAGTTTAAAGTGAAAAGGTTGAAATGGAAAAGCATTTCACATGCTTGCCTCACTGGCGCTTCAGTGTTGGAAAATTGTGTCTCTGCTAATACAGGGTATGTCAGGGAGGGACACATTTTCTAATGGCCTCTGTTGACATACTTGAATGACAGGTGCTGTCAGACCCTGTTTGACTAATTGTCATCTGCCGCTTACAGAGACGATGGCTGATCAGACGTCCGCTGAAAGACATTAAGGTATGGTGTCATCACCTCCAGTTTTCAGCCATTACATCAGCCAGTAAAGCTTGCCGTGACTCTGATGTAATTTCTCTCATTTTCTACTCCTCCTCATCTCTCAGCATCACCATCATCCTTCCTTTCATATTCCACCATTCAGACATTACCTGTCTCGAAAAACATTTCAACCAGAAAACCTTGAGGCTGAATGAGAGGCGAAAAAAGACAGAAGTAAACAGTTTCTGCTCTGGACTTCAATTAGACTATTTATCAATAGGAGTCTGGCTGTAAGGTGAAGGATGGGGACCACATACGCTTTTTTGATTTGGTCGTGCCTGGAGGAGAGCAGATAGAGATTAATGAGCTTATTAAATCCAAACGGACTCCCAGACAGACAGCTCATTAAAACCACAGTGTTGGGAGCCCCTCACAATACAGGTCAGTGGTGTAGAAGCCCATCCAAATCGAGCTTGTCCATCACAAAGAAACAGAGGACATTCAAGTTGAAGATTTCAGTTGTTTTTCAGCTGTCAGCCCTTAAAGAAGACTTTAATGGACATATCTGTCAAATGTTTTTTTATTGTCATGGTGATGGTATATCAATAATGCTGAAAACATGCCCCAATAACTCTCAGAGAGGTGCTGGAGTCCTTTTTTGAAGCATTCAATACAAATAAAAAGAGTTTAACACTTTTGAGTCAGTCATGGAGCTTCTGCTGTGCGTTCATGGTATGAAATGTGATCTAGTGGGCATAAAATGTTACGGCGCATTTAGTTTTTGTGGATTTTTTTCTATCCCTTTTAGCTTTTTGTGTCCTGAAATTTTGCTCTGCTTTTGCTTTTGTTTGAAACTTTCTGAGGCTCTGTTGTGTATTTGCACCCCAAAGTCTAGAGAGTTTGCAGATTGATTGATGGAGAGCTCAGTTCGCCTTTAACTCAACATGTAGGTCGGCTATTGCTCCACTTCTATCATCTTCACACGCCCTTTCCAGATTGATGCAGAGGCCCTTTCCACACGACTCCTGGCTTTCAGAATGCTGGCTCAACTGCAAAGAGAGGACAAACTGTCTCATCTGCATCCAGATTTGCTTCAAACATAAACATTAGGAGAAAAATGGTTTGGCTGACATACGCTGTGTTGTGTAATGTGTGACAACTGCATGTAGGATGCATTTGTGCGTATGTGTTTAAGTGTGTGAAATGAAAGCAGAGGTGGAGCGCTGTTCTGTTGGTTAAGCGTTCCCCTGTGCTCTCCTGTGGCGGCTAAACTGCTGACTGGCACTTTCCAGTAGAGAGATGGAGAGCATGTACAATGTATAGCGCCACACACACACACACACACACACACACATACTTACTGTATACACACACCTGGGAGGCTTACATGGCTTTACATGGAGTACTGGTCCTCAGCCAGCAGCCGCTGCCAACAGCCCATCATCACACTTTTCACCTGGCAGTGTCTCGACAGTCCATCTTTTACAGCTCTCCTGTTAAAATGTGCCAGCGTGTGTGTGTGTGTGTGTGTGCAGGTGATAATGTGTATGTCTCTAATATGGTAATGTGTCAGAAAATAGAGTGCTGGCAAAGTGAGTCGTATGAACTGAGCAGCAGAACAACAGTGAAGGCTGTTTATGTGCAGAGGGCTTCATTCCAGCCACATCATGTCTCGTGATAGGCTTCATCTTTAACTGATTACTTTTGTTCCCACAACGGTACGTCTTGCCAGTGATAGATTAGCTTTCTATAGGCACTTGTGTTTTGATGCTTGGATATACAGAAATGGGAAAAGTTTAGTCTGACATTGAAGCCATATGAAGATTAACAGCACATTGTTCTGAAATCATTTTTAATAAATCAATTTGGACAGACCTTTAATAGACAGCTATTTCAAAAAAGCAAAAATGGCAAATAAGAGATCCTTCTTTATTCTTAATCTTAAATTACACAAAAAAATTTTTTCAGACAACTTGGATAAAAAAAGTAATTTTAAGATGCCACCCAAGGGCTGTGGGAACATGTGATGGGGCTTTTCACAGGGCTTTAGCAATGATTTTAGACTATTAAGTCATGAGTCCAAATTTCTTTAACTCAGCCCTCCCAAGAAATGTGCAGCTGGCTTTTAGTTGAAAAAGTCTAATTCTAAATCAATATTGATATAAAAAAAAGTTAATATAAAATATTGACAGAATATAAACATATATTTAAAAAAATAATTATCAAATAAAGAGGGGAAGAGCAACAATATAAATGGGGAGCAGCCACCAAGAGTGACAAAGATTGAAATAGATTTGCTCGTCATTTTCCTTCCTCTCTTGTTTCTTTTCTGGAATAGCTGGACAGACACAATCCTTTCGCCAGTTCATCCTGCTCTCTGTCACTCTTCACCAGCCAAACACAGAGATCTCGTTACAGCAGACACCAACAACCTCCACTTCACACAGACACAGACACACACACACACACACACTCAGCTGGAGAGGCCTCCTTTGTCCAGGCATGTGTTCTGCCACGAATGGACTCTTAACACAGCAAAGACACACTGAGAGAGAAATGTGTGTGTGCAGAGAGGGGCTGTCGAGGTGCAGTAGCTGGTGTGACTTGCAAAAAAAAAAAAAAAACGCTTCGGGGTTGGCTTCTGTATGGTGTAAGGATAATGAATTACAGCTGGGGGATACAACAAGGAGTATTCAGGTGATGTAAACCACTCTCTGAAGGCCATCTTACAGGGTCACAGTTCTAAGGCAACAGTTGCTCTGAAATGTAAATTTTCATTCTCAGCAGAAAAACAGTTCATTTTCTGATTTTATGAGAAAAGGATGTGCACATTTTAAGCCCTCTGTGCCAGCATTAGCTGCGACTGAAGGCATTATGTTTTCAGGTTGTCTGTTCGTCCACCTTCAGAGTTTCTTCAAATTTGGCCCAAACGTCAACTTGGACTCAATGATGAGCTGATTAGAATTTGGCAGTCAGTCATCATTGTCACTTTGACTTTGCATTCGTCTCAACAAGGCCTTGAGGTGGTTTTCTTCAAATCTGGCACAATGGTCAAAGTCACTGTCACTTCACAAATATGTTTTTGGTCATAACTCAAGAAATCATACACTAATCATAACAAAATTTACCACAAATGTCTAATAGGATAAAGTCATGAAGTGATGACATTTTCTATCTAAAAGGTCAAAGGTCAACTTCACTGTGACATCATAATGTTCTGCAAAAACACTCTTCTGGCCATTACTCAACGCCATAACTCAGGAACAGAGGGGGACACTTTTGTCAAATATTGAATTGGTAAAAACATAATCTTGGGTGCCCATCTTGAAACCGTGCTGATTGTATAAATCTCCTGTGCTGCCGAGGGGAAGATGAGTGAGAGGCATCCTCTTTTTCACAGACATGAATGTAAATTATTAGGCTGGTGCATGAAGGCATATTACCAGGGGGCTTTCATTCTAGTTTAATTATTGCATGTGTCTTTGACTGGTTCTCACCCTTCATGTCCATCTTCTGTCACTTACACATGCAGCCTTGTCTCCTAAGATTATCTTTTTATTAAACTAATTTGAAACTAATGACTTTGATAATTCAGCCCAAACCACCATCTTCCCAAGTGCAGGTTTAGTCTACTAAAGCTGCCAATGTCCTCCAAACCCTACCAACGACTTCTCTGTGGTTTGAGAATGCCACACTTTCTGGACTGAAAAATGGGGGACAACAAGTTGCCAGAGAGCAAAATCCAGGCAGCCATTATGTTTCCTCCAAAACATATCTAACAAACCAAATGAGAAATGTATTCAGCAGCAGGATTGTGCGGTCTATATCCAGCTAACTGAATGAGAACTGTCAGCATCACAACGATATGAATAATCTCCAGAAACAGATTTGAAAATAGAAGTCAAGGTGCATCAAAGGCTTCTATTCTTCAAGTACTGAAAAATTATTCAGCAACACAACACTGTCAGAGTGGGTGGCTTGTATATTTAATTTTAGAATCAAGCTCATTACATTTTTGTCTGATTCATCTCTGGTAAACCAAATAAGCACTTTTAACCTTTCCTGACACCAGCAGAGGCAAACAACACTGGCATGTGCCCACAAACTCTTTGAAACTGCAGGATTTCAGCAGTTCCTGAATGTTGTTGGTTGTTAGTTTGAGCAGATCTGAAAACTTGATAGCACAGTTTGGCTCTTCGATTAGCTTTGAAGTATGAGGGTTTCTGAAATTAATTCATTTTTTCTCTTTAATGCAAACATTTTACTGAAAATTCTTATCTGCCAAGTAACAGCTTGAAGCCAGTTATGTGACAGCTTGCTGGGTTTTTATCCTCGGAGAATACATCTCGCGGTGTGAATCTCTCCAGAGAGCGGGGACACATTCATCACATCCCCTTTGGATCTGCATGAGTGTGCAAGTTTGTACCTGCAGATATGGTGAATGCAGGCCCTGGAGTCTATCAGGACTTTACCACCCCATATAGAGAGGACATATGCATATAAACAAGCAGACTCACATGAAAATCCACATTCACGCTAACATTCAAAACTCCCCATTTTCAAGCCATTTTCTGGGTAAAACCAAAATCAGACAAACCCAACAGCATTTGGCCTTTAATAAAATACTATTATGATTTGCACCTTGACTACAAAATACACAAATAAAGCAAGTTGTATTCTTTTTGAGTGTGTTAAAGCAAATAAGACAGTTTTATTAGTTCAAACATGCAGCAGTATAAAGTAAAAAAAGCTGCGATGGAATTTCACACTTCTAACCAAATAAACCTCAACAACATGTTTGAATTGGACTAAAAAGCTGAACTTGTAGAGCAACCTCACACAAAAACATAAATCACTGCACAATAATTTACCCACAAAAACCCCAAACCCATAATTCAAATTTTGTGTCAGGGGTGGTGTATATTGTATTACGTTGTATTATTTACATTGTGTCGTACTGTTTTGTGACTGCATTGATTTCAGGCAGCAGTAATGTGTCCAGAGCAAACTTCTCCCTGAGGAGCAACAGAGTAAATGTATTGAATCCCAAAAGAACTCACAGGCACTGCAAAATAGAAAAAAAAAGAAAGTCTATTTATTAGCACGGCTCACTGGCACATTTCAGCAAAAATACCTTCATCAGGGAGCTGTTGTCTCCATCATATGTGTTTTTTGTTATTTTGTTTTTTCCGTTTTCAGTGTCCTAATTTGTCCCTCATGGATTATCATCCATTCCCTCCTGGCTGCTGTGACGCTCTCCAAAATGACAGATGTCGAGAGCTCAGTCCCAGATCTACGTCTCTGTGTCTCTCAAGCACACACACACACGACTGTGTGCTGATAAGTGTACTATAGTGTGATTAGTTATATGGGTTGTATTTGGTCAAAATGGCAGTAGGTAGTGACACAACATGACATATTGCCATCAGAGCAGGATCATTAATAACAGTCTTTATACATATCACGCCAGAAACTCACATTTACACACACTCACTGTATAATTGCCCCCTGCCTCACAGTCTAATACCAAAGTGCAACTAAATAAGAGTGCACCTGTTGACACAGCTGGACATACATGGTGTGTGTGTGTGTGTGTGTGTGTGTGTGTGTGTGTGTGTGTGTGTGTGTGTGTGTGGCACTAACTCTACAAAGTTATATTTATGTGCATGAATTTCTGTGTTTTTGAATGTTGTATGCCTGTGGCGCATTAACTTTTTGCAGAACGCGGCGACAAGCAAACTCACATTCATGCATCAACGCTGAGTAGTAGCTTGTGGCATCAGCGGTTTCCCTCTGACAAATGTCTCTCTTCATTAAACTCAAAAACATCTCTTGTGTCCCCGCACGGATGCTTCCCTGAAAAAAGACTTAATAAAAGTTACACTATATGCACTATACTCCTTTTCTCTGTATATATTTTGTGCTTTATGGTACTTGCTACAACTATTTATCTTTCTCTCATCTTCCTCGCCAACTTTGAACAAATCCTCATCTCACTGTAAGGCTGGAGACAGATGTAGTAGAGATTGGAGCACAGTGGCTGGATAGCATCAGCCTCATATATAAACAAAACAAACAGGCACCAGGCAACAAACAACATGCATTTCCTTTGAAGCGGAGAGACTTACATTGTGCACAGATTTCAGATTATCTAATCTTGTGCATGTCAGACTGAAATCATAGCTTTTTCTTACAGAGCACATCTTTATGGGCTTTTTGCTCCAGGCTCTTTCACAGTGTGAGTAACTCAGACTTTCTGCAATTTCGCAAGAAAGAAAGTATCAAAAATTGTAAACAAAGTGCTAAAATATATATATTTCATTATGTCTTATTTCTAAAACTGAATATATATTTGCTGGCCATAAAAATCAGTATCAGTATAGATCACAAAGCAGCGATGTGTGTGAGATGGGAGTGATAGGCAGATTGTAGGATGACGGAGCGGGTGGGGTAAGACGAGAGATGCAGGCGTCAGGTCTGACACGCAGTCTGACAATCAGCAGCCTTGCTGTCTCCATTCTCTTTATTTCTATCTGTCTGTCTTTTTCTCCCTGTCTACGCAATGTCTGCCTCCTCCGTCTCTGTCTTTCTCTCACCTTTGCTTTTGCTTACGCACTCAGACACACATCTTTTTAAGGAGTCTGACACTATGAAAAGCTATAATTCATTTTTTTTAAAAAAAACACAAAACCTGTTCTATTTTTAGTCAGCTTTTAAACGTCACACAAATGTCTTTTTTAAAAGCGTCCTTGAGATCCCAGACTGGTACTGAGGTACCATTAAACACCAACTATTGGCCTGTTACGCCTGTGGTGAATGCAATGACTCAAAGCAGAAACAAATATAAGATCAAACAGGTCCTCTGCAAGTACAGGTAGGCCTTTACGTCTTATTCACATCCTGTTAGTTTGAAGAAAAATTATCTGAAATGAAAAAAAAGCTTTTAAATTAAACCTGGTGCAAAAGCTCAACATGTCTCAAATGTCCATTTTAGTGCAATATAACCTCATGGCACTGGTCTCCTTGCTGGTGTGTGAAACCTCTGAAAGTTAAGCAGGACTTGTTAACGTCACTCCTATTTTTGTCGCTCATCCATCCACAAACCATAATACTCCCTCATTTTCTGAAAGGAAAGTAGCCCCATTTGTCAGCACCGTCACCGCTGTGTTTTCTCATTTGTCTGTCAGTGATTCGGCTCAGTGAGTTAACGGCAAACCTAATTCCCGCCGTTCATTCATTCGCCATTCACTCTCTCGCTATGGGGCAGTGATTTAGTGCTCGGGAACTTAACTACTCCAAGTGGAAACTCACAGAGAGTAGGAAGGGCTTTCCTTCCTCCTATGATGATTGATAAATGATAGTCAGGGGGCCCTCCAAGCCTTCACTGCCCCGCTGTAATAACCGCTTACGTAGCGAGGAGAGACACGCGACTAAATCCTTCCACTGCTCTGTCTCTGTTTGCTGTCTCTCCGTCTTTTTTGTCTCTTTCCTCTTGCCTGTAACAGTGCTTCCACTGTCTACGAATATGCTCCCAATCTGTGATGACTGAAGCGTTTCTGTTAGACGTCGGGTCTTTTTCTGGCCAACACATTAGTTTGATGGATTGTTAGAAAATAGTGGTGACCACACACTGCAATTTCAGGCCAATTTAGGCCACCTTAAATTTACATCAGTTTCAATTGAACATAGACTGACTCCATTCTGAGTTGCACTTACGGCAACAGCTCAATTGGTAGAACATTTTGTCATTTTTGGATTGCATATCCCCGACAGGGTTTTTTGACGGGTCAAGTATTATTACAGGTTTGCACAAGCATGTGCCACAATGTTGCTCACTGTTTTTATGTGCACATATATCTAGATTTTTTTTTTCTTTAGATAAATGTGCTAGTTTACAATTGGATGGACAGGCAAGAACACACGGTAAAATTGATGGAACTTTTTTTTGGTCACAATACTGTATGCTTTTAGTAAAGATAGTATACTGTACAAATCATAATATGCTGCACTTAAGCTGCTTTCACACCACTGTGTGGTAACCGTCCTGACAACCGCTGACCTGCAGAGGGTTTCTCCAAAAGGTAAAGTGTTTTTAAAAGAAGCTGCGAACACTGGCAGAGGTGCCAGATAGCTTGTCACTGCATACTGTTGCAACACATGGAAAAACTTAAATTACTTAAGATTTCTACATGTTTGGGCAATTCACCACTTATCTGAAGTGTGGTGAAATGTTATTCCATATTTTTCTTCTGATTGTCTGAAGAAGTTACAAGCCCCGCTATTACAAGTATTCAGAGGAAGCCCCCAAGAAATGCGCCAAGCTCTGAAACAAATTACATAGTGGCCAAAAGTGGAATTACACTGTCCAGATCAGTCATGTGATGCCCACAGGCCCAGAGAGACTCTTTCCCATTGATATACATTGGGAAAGAGACAACTGTAAATCAGTGGATAATTTTTTATGAACGTCAAATCCCCCCCATCCAACTCATTCCACTATCTAGATTTAATCCCTTCAGTTCTATATCTTTTGGAAAGTCTAAAAGAGCTGTAAGATTCATTTTTTTAGACCACTAGCAAAGCCCTTAACCAGAAGTCAGTCGCTCTGCTAGCGGAAGTTACCCACTCAGGTACACTAGGCTGTGCTCGGCCTCCATAAGTCTCTAGTGCGTAAGCCTCATGGGCCTGGTAATTCAGAAGATCCAGCTACTGTCATACCAAAGAAATAGAGTTTTTTTGCTTCACGCACTACTGAGTAGCTCTTAATGGAATGAACGGGGCCCCGCCTCAATGCTGTTTCCAGATCTTCTTAATACAAACCTTTGTTCTTTCTGAGTCCTTAATGCCCACTATTTGAACGGCCACACCTAGATGGTAACTACCAGATGTTAAACACATTGAACTCAGCACAGCAGAGCAAAATCTGTGTACGTGGGTTGCAACCACTTCATGCCCCTACCACCTCATTTGAAACCATTTCCCATCTGCTGCCTTCCCGTCATTGAAATGATGTGGTGAGAAAGCTCCTTTACTGGTATTTTACAATATTTGCTGGGGGAAGGGAAGATGCTTGAACTTGAACAACACATTAATTAAAAAACTTTTTGAAACTTAATTGAAAATTTGGTTTTAGAGTTAAAATATTTCACTCTAGTCTAAAGTATTTGTGACACCAGCAATAAACAAAATTAAAGTTAAGGAATAATAATTTGTAATTAAAAAGTTTTTGTGGTTATTTATTGAGATTCTAAATTAGGCTGGATTTCTGACCATGACCACACTAACTCTCTAAAAGTTAAAAGAAACCCAATTGTCTCATTGATGCAAATACCAGTTTGTTACTGCTGGTTATGAACATATCTGGTCTGGTGTTTCTGATACTTTTAAAAGCAAATATAATTGTTTGTTGTGGCTTTCCCACAGACTCTACTCCCTACACTGGCAATGAACGTTGGACCGAACATAAGTCTCACATTACAAAATAATCTAATATGAATGTAATTCCTGTGGAAACTGAGCAAAAAAAACCAAACGAAAAAAAAAATTGGTTCTTTTACATGTAATTTTGTGTTTAATATTTATTGTTTGGTTGCTATGACAGATGATTCAAATCTCAGCTGGGATAGGTGGTAGCAGATTCAAAGCTTTTAGGATGGTTGAGCAGAATTATCCCCTAACCTTTGCAAGTTAATGCTCAGTTTAGTTTAACTTTTGCTTTTCCCATCATTAAAAATCCTTGATGTCTCCTGAATCAAGACACTAAACAGCTTTACTCAAGTTGTAGTTGTTCTGTGCAGCTCCCAAAAGCCATAAACATGTTTGGTCAGTGCTCGTAGGTCAAAGAGCAGCTCATGTTCACCACGTAATGACTAGATCAGTGTAATATAATCATGTTTAATTCAATATGATGTTCTTAAGTTGTCACTAATTATCTCTTTGAGTTCTTGTCACCTTCTCCGCCACCAATTTATAACATTCTTTGTCCTCGGCAGATTCTGATCTTGAGCCATAACTGCTGCAGCATGATAAGACCCGACTCATCCACCCGTTTTTAATTCCCTTTCGTGTTTCACAAAGAAAGACAACACCCTGTGATGTAGATATGACCCCGCGACTGTTACAAGTGTGTCTGATTAAAATCTGCACTTGTCCTCCTTGCTGTCAACAAGCATGGTTGGCATCGTCCGCTGTGATCCAGCTCATGCAAGCCTATAAGGAAAGAGTGCCACGAGCTGTGTTCAAAGGAACATACCTCCATCTTGGATATCAAACATTTGGCAGTGGACCCAGTGCGAGTAACCCAATCAGTGATCGGCAGTACAAGGATAAAAGTTGACCCCACTAGTAGCATTGCTAATCTCTAAAAAAAGCTGGTTATCCTGAGCTCCTTTACAGGCCAAATTGACTGATGCATTATTTAAAGATCCATAAAGTTGTTCTTAAAGCCAAACTAAAATTGAAATTGTCCTTGCTTTTGGTGTAAGAAAATATTACTAGGATGATATAATTTCTATTGTTAAAAAGAAGATATATCTGGACAGGTCTCTCCAGTGTCCAAGCTTCAAGTCTCTGGGTGGGTGGGTTCCCGCAGCAATGGCTGACTGAAATCTGAGAGCTGTTGTTGCTAGAGGATGCACCATGGACGTATAAAGAGAACTGGATACAGTGTTGGAGGCGGAGCCCCGTTTGCTCCTTTTAAAGTTGCTCAGTGGCGCTTGAAAAAAAAGTTCGGATATAAAATTACTAGGATCGTCTGCATTGAGGAGCTCACAGAGCAATCGACTAGCATTTCCTTTAACTCTGCCTCCAAACCGCTAAGTCTCGAGCTTGCTAACATTAATGGCAGTTCGTAACAACTCTGGATTTGGCTGTGTGCTATATGCTTCACTGCTTCACTTCATCTGTACAACTTTTAGTACAAATCAATTTACACTACAGCTATTTGAGTGTTCGTTCTTGGAAGGTTATGTCAAAAAAATATCCTCAAATTTCCAGATTTCCAGATTTCTCTTTCACAATCTAAGTCTATCAAAAGTCTGAAAAGACTTTTGTCTTTTTGGGCCTCATGGCATCACATTATGGACCCATGAGTTGTATTTCCATGGTTTGGCCACTATGTGAATTTGGCATAATATGCTGATGCTGCTCCAAAGGGCATAAGTTTGCATGTTTATAGTAGAGACATGCTCCTTCCAATATTCTGGGAGGAGAGAGATGTCCCCTCCAATATATGTTAAATTTTGTTCACAATATCAATCATAAAAGGTAATTACTCCTCTCAATGCATTGGTCACACAATCAAAGCCTTTCAAAATATTTCTGTTATTTGCAAATTACTGGCTCATCATTATGTGGGATATATAGAAATTTTGGTGCATCACTTTTCTACTTCTCCATGTAATTAATGCACCGCCAAATATACCATAAAGTGCCACTCGGTTACCTGCTTTTTATCTTATTCATACCTTTAGTTGTCGCAGTCACATCATGAGCTCTTTGTATTTTGTATCATGTGAATTTTACATTTTTTAATGTCTTTTTTAAATTTAATTCCCTCTTTAGTTTCAATCAAGATAGTGTCCTAAAAGGCTAGGCACCATGAAACAATAAACTGCCTTTAAGATTTTGAAAACTGAAATTTCTGTTCCTTTCTAAGTGCTGATCTCTTGAGTGTTTTGTTTTTCTGTGCTCCAGGGATTCCCCATCTCCTCAGTACAGTAAGCAGATATTAAACACCTCATCCTGAGTAACAGGTCTTGTACATGTGCACTCACACAGCTCTGGGCACATGCTTTTGCACCTTTCGTATCGTTGATCTCCGTTGGCCTCCCTGAGGCTGTTTCCATCACTTCCCTCCAGCTAATGTTTTGTCATCTGAAGCTGCTATATTATGTGAATTAGCCTGTGGCAGAGATTGCCTTGTGGTAGCAATTCATCACCTGTTTGGCAGAGGTGACTGCATGAGCGACTGAGCGAGCGGTTACTTGTCTGACGTGTGGAGAGAGCATCTGGTGTAGGGGGTTAATTGAGGGCGATTAAGGTGATTAATAGCTTTGTTTGAAGTGAAAACACAAGACAGACTAGCTTGTGTTACAGAGCAAATATTTTGGGGAAAAATCCATCAGTGGCATGAGTGCAGAGTGGCTGAGAAGGTAGCAGTCAGGTGTGTGTGAGAAAGTGTGTGTGTAGTACCAGGAATATTTTAGGCTTTCAGCTTAATGGCAATTTAAAAAAGACCTAGTGTGCATCTGTGTGTGTGTGTGTGTGTGTGTGTGTGTGTGTGTGTGTGTGTGTGTGTGTAGAAGGAAATAGAGACATAGACTTGCATGTAATCATTGAAGGGGAAAGAGTAACATTGACATGGAGATGGCTGGTTAAAAAGAGCTTCTGTTTCCACACCGTTCTATTCCTATTATTGAGAGAAGCGTTGTGTGGTTGTAAGAGTGTGTATGCATGTGTGTGTGAGTGTGACTGTGTCTGAGAGAGACTGAAAAACAAGACAGCCAAAGTCATGCTCACACATCCTTGTTCAGTACAAACATGCTCAAATATACTTCACTTGAACTGTGGTTGTGGAAATCCACAATGTCTCCTCCACAGATGCTGCTCTCCCTCGCTTACTCCAAATCCCACCACCCCCAGAAAATCTTGTTACTCTGAAACAGGAAGCAATTTTACTCAAGTGGATCGAGAAATGGCTCCTTTTTTCCTCAGGAATCACAGGGTTGGAGAGGTAGCGCTCTAGTAAAAAAAAAAAGGATTTTTTGCTGAACATTTTGTACACACATACATACACACACACACACACACACACACATACATATATAAATCATTATTTTCATATCATATTTGAAAAATCTTTTGAAAATCCACACCCAGTTCTTAATTTTTAATACTGATTACTGAGATCATTTAATGTCAAACTAAAATACGTCTTTTTCCCTTTTTTATTTCTATTTTTTATTTTTTACAAATAAAAAGAAAAAAAGACATGTTTGTAATTCAGAGCGCACAAATCATCACCAGTGCAGCCAGTTGGTTTTGGAAGTCACATAATTTGTTGAATGGTAATCACCTGTGTGTAGTCAAGGGCCTTCAGGTGATTGCATTGAACACACATGTGTCTGTGGTATAAATACAGCCTTCCCTGGAAGGTGAGTCAGTATCATGACAAACTCTACACCATGAAGACCACAGAGCTACAAACCAAAAAAAAGAAAGAAAAAGCGGAATGAAAAAAAAAATGAAACACACGTTGAAGAAATAAGACAAACCGTTATAAGAATAAAGTAGTTAAAATAACCAAGCATAATTAGGAAGCACATTAGATAAAAGCAATATTTAAAAGCTAAGTTTGAAGATTTTATATTGATTGATCTGAAGGATCTACCAGGAACTTCTTACTTCCAGCAAGGACGTTATGTTTGTGGCTCATTTTTTTTGTTTGTTGTTTTTGTGTGTGTGTGTGTGTGTGTGTGTGTGTGTGTGTGTGTGTGTGTGTGTGTGTGTGTGTGTGTGTTTGTAACCAACATTGCATAAAAACTTCTGGCTCAATTTAGCTGAAACATGGCGGAGGGATATAGTATGGGCCAAGGAATAACCCATTACATTTTGGCGTTGATCCAAATCACAGGGCGGATACTCAAATTATTTTCTGCTTGACCTTAATGAAGTTCTGTGCTGTCCAGTGTTTACATACAAGCTAAAGGGCAACATTCCTTGATAGTGAAGAATCTTAAAATGAAATGTGACTTAACTGTAAGCGGCACAAACATTTTAAAATGTGAGTTGTATGTTCTCACTGTGAAGCGTTTGTCAGCACATGGCCTGATAATTTTTTTTAATGTATTTATCTTGTCCATCATTTATTTATTTTTGTTGTTGTTATGTTTGCAAGTGTAATGTAGAACATCCTATTCTTGCTGCTCCATTTTTATTTCCAATTAAATGTCAGCCTAGAAAAGATTTGAAGATTTATGAGGAGTACTCCGTCCATTTTGCATCCAGTACTTCACCTGTTTTTTCCTTTGAACTACTTCTCCTTAGACCGAACCCTATTTAGACGAGCTGTTCATGAAGCATCATTAAATTTAGATTCATGATTCATGGCACCATGCAGGTTGAAAGTGGGCAGCCTACCGGAGCAGAGAGGGATTCAAATTGGATAGCCTTAAACTGTAGTTGAGTGCAGTCAAGAGTTTAAGAAACAATTTCTCAGCTGCTCCTCTATCAGCCTGGTCACCATATGTTATATGTACAGTGGGTTTACAGTATACGCACCTTATTTCATGTCCCTGGTCAAGACCTCAGAGGTAATAATGCTATTTATATTGAATCAGTCATCTGCAACATAGAGCTATACATACATTATTTTAATAAAGCAGCGATTGTAGCTAAACTGCAAATTCAAATTTGAAACAAATTTGAATTAGCAACATGTTCTTCCATTATTCACACCATATTCTTGCATCTGCTGAACTTAATGCACACATCCCTCACAGCTTATCTGCATACAATGGTTCTTATGATATCCTACAAATTAGTGCCCCATGAATTACGTTATGTGCTTGTAAAGTTATGTCATTAACATACAGTTATTGAGGTTAAGTATTGCGGTTAGGTTTAGGGAAAGAAATATGCTCACAACATACCTTAAAATGATTTAAAGTTCACACAGCTGTGAACCTGGGGAAAGTGCTATTTTTTTGTGACCCATACACAACCCCAGCTTTCCGCCTAAAGGCGCATTTATACTCACTTTTCGTACAAAAATACATATGTACATTTAACACGTCATAAACGTCACTGCAGTCCTACATTAATGCCACCTTTATGATAGATACAGCCAATAGATGGCAATAGAGGGAAGAGTCAAAAATTTTCAACAACATCAAATAAGGCGGGGATGAAGGAGGTCATAAAATGTACCGTTTAATAAAGGTAGAGTTGTAGACAGCAGTGGTCTGTGAGGCTATTAAATACACTGTAACATGTGGATGACAAATTATTTTCACTGTGCTTTTGATCCATTCTGGCATTTTTTTCAACGTCTTTGTCGTCTCCTGTCATATCTTGCTTGAACTACACCGCACTGCCTCCATGATCTCTGGTGATACTGCCCCCTTTCATCCATATGTCTAAACTTTCAAAGAACTTGCACCAATACGGACAAAATGAGCGTAGAGTACAGACAGAGGGCTCCATCCATGTTTGTGTACGTATCTAGCGTTAAGCATAAATCAGTCCTTACTGGGGCAGCTTAACTCTTAACTGCATCAGCACACTAGTGACATGATTCCAGCCTTCCAAAACATTTTGGTTATGCCAGCCCGTTCTTATTCCAAAGTCATTTAATACCACCACCTCTGCAGTGCTTTTAGCATTAGATGCCAGTGCCAAAGAGTACCTTTTTGTGTCCGTTTGATACACCGCTAGACGTCATCAGCTGTGAACGTGGCCAGACAGAATTGTCCCTTGTGTTAATATAAACCACCAGACAGTAGGACGGCACTTACCGCGGCAGCATGATATTCAGATGGTTGGCGTCAGTTGAGAAAGCGGCCGGCTGGAACCTTTCGCGTCTGCATGATATGCTGGACGCTGTCAGATGTAACATAAGGACCATGAGGGCCCCAGTAGGTCAGACAGGAAGGGCAGTGGATAGATCCAACAAACACCAGATGTTCATGTGTAAGACAATTGTTTGTTTTTCGTCTAAATTTTTATTTTTTTTATTTTTACACCTTACCATGTGCCTCTTTTACCTAAACGTAAACATCCAGGCCAGCATGTGTGTTTAATTTCCTGGTTTCCATGTGCTTTTAATTCCTAAACATAACCATTGTGCAGTGTGATGCCACCATGTGCTTGTGTTGGCTTGTCATGGTATGAAATGTCAATAGCAGACACAGAAGGATACCTTGAACGTAATATGTAGATGTGGAAGTCCACTGCAAAACAACAATATGTGACGACTTGGGATGAGAAAGTGTTGGTTGTGCACAAATTACTGCCGTATGATTACATGGGATATGTTGGATATTTGGTGCATTACTTTTCATCTGAAAATGTACAAACAGAATAAGAAGAGCCTGTCCCTCCTCATCCTGCATTCCAGCAGAAGAAGATGTTTTACATTAATGTTTTCCCCAAAGAGATCTCTCTGAGAATTTGTAAAATGAGCTATATTCAGCTCAGAGGGAGGAGGGAAGACAGGATTGGGATCTGTCAAGGTCGACTGTCAAAAGCAGGACACATGTCCTCATTCAGGGAAGTGTTTCATTTCAAAACAGAAAAGTCTTCATAAGTAATGAGGGAGCTGAGCGGGCAGACAGACACAGTGACAGGCTTTGCCTCATCCTCCATCTATTCCACCACCAGTCACAACACCGACCTGAAATAGACGCTTTGTTCCCCATAAATGGCTTTAACACGTGCTCCGCTGGAACCCGAGATGTATAATAACATCTTTTTACTGACACTATTTATACTATAAAAGCTATTAGACTAAATGTCATCCCTCCCCACTATGTTTTTAATCTCTTAGTTTTGGCACTGGCACGGTCGAGGGGTTTGTCTGTGAGCATAATCTCTCTTGACTAAAGGGGAGAGTAAAATGCTTTAAAACATGTTGCTGATCTTGGCAGGTTGTGTCACAGTTACGGGTTATAGCGAGCCACAGGGTTCCTGCTATCACGCCATCTCAACTTGCCCACACTTTTCCTTGAATGCTCGCGATTCCCTCCCAGTGCTCTGCCTGTGCCAGCTGTTATTCTTAAAGGTCTGTGAACCTGACATCAAAACATGGTTTTATATGTCATTAAACTCCACTATCCTCTCCTTTTTAGGCCTCAGAGATAATCAATCACTTGTAAGAGGGTGCCAATATGTTAGCATACGAGGGGGTGTACAGATCAGGACATGAATAACATCAGGGTGGATTGGATTACCAAAATGTGGTCGAGGGGATTGTTTGAGTTTGGGTTTGCAGAATTTTCTATAGAATAAAATCCGAACCAAGCTGGGTAAATACTGCTTTAATGGCTGGGATGTCGGAGCTGTTTTTGCATTGGTGTTATTGCTGCCACCCTTGGTCTATAGAGTTCCTGAACTCTCCTGGCATGTGCTAGTTTTAGCTTATAAAGGTGAGAGCTTTGGGGCCAGGGTACAAAACTATAAAGGTTATGCTAAAGCTGCGAGGCGCTGATCACAGCTAGAATCTTTTTGTCATCTCCAAGGAAAGTGCTGACATTTATAACCTGTATTAAGATGTATTTATATGCTAAATAATCATATCTGATGAGGGAGATTACTGCACAATTCCCCTCTTTCCCTCGCTCTGTTTGCTTCCACATCTGCAGAAGTGCCACATTCTCTGCAGGGAGGGTAGGGGAAGCATGGTTGGTGGTGAGAGAGAGGTATTGTGAAAGCAGTTTAATACAAAGTAATGGTGTAAGAGGCAGAAACAAGCAAGCGTTTAACAGATGGCAACCTGCAGGGGGCAGCAAGATCAACACCAGCCCACATGAACACAAATTTTTGACATAAATGGCACAATAAGGGTTTTGACCTCAGAAAGATCCAGGTATCTCTTTTGTTATACAATCAGTTTAACAAAGTGATGTTACACAGAATTTCAAGGTTGCTGTGAGCTGTTGTATCAACATCCCTTAAATGCTATAATGTTTTCTGTAGGGAGACAGATCTAGCGCGAGAGAGGTGAGAGAAAGTGCGGTCTTGTGGTCTGCTTTGGTTTCTAATATTGCAGAGGTAGTTCTTCGGCGGCCAAGCAGCACCATGTGATGGTAACTGGATCGCCACACAGCTGCAGCCGCGGGCACCGCCGGTCGTCCCCAAGGCTGCTGGAATAGCGACAGGACTGCTCCGCACACATTCAAGCACACAAATACTGTACATGCACACACCAGTGTATGGAAAAACCCAAATAGTACAGGATGGGGGTAAGTGGGGAGGTGCGGGAGAGAACTCTACCCTGCCTGTTTCAAAGATGTTTTTAAAGCTGTGAAATTTCTACTCCAACCACGGCAGACTCGGTTACACACAGGGCTGTCTTTTAAAGCCGGAGCTGGTGTGTTTGTTCTTCTGTTAAATGAAGGGTGGCGGTGGTTGGACTGGAAACCAACTACAGTCAATTAGGAATGTCTCTGTCAGAGGGCAGACCAGATGCTTGTTCTCTGTTAAAGCCTTGCTGTTTCTATTAGCTCTGATGGCTATTGCTGTGAATTTACTTAAAACTAGATAAAACTCTTACAGAGAAAACCAGTCGAGCTTTAGAGATATTGTGAAGAGTAAAACTGATATTTTATTCGTACATAACAAATACAGGTTTGAGTTCCTGAATAGTCTTAAATACTCCAACTTGAGTGTTAGCGACTGTCCACCCAAGCATCACAGCATCACCAACGTACTGGTGTGGACGCCACATTTGTTTGGTTCAGCAACAAAATTTAACATTACAAAAAAAACAAACAAACAAAAAAAAAACATAAGAAGTAGAGTGGAGTGTATATGAAAAGCATCAGAGTAAGAGAAATTTGTACAAATTTGTCTTTGTAATATTGTTGTTTGTTAGTTAGTTTGTTATTTAGTTCTAGTGATATATATAAGCTTTTGTTCATGTTTAAAAGAAACAAAATATACATGAAATAAGATAGTAAATCTATAATAATAGTAGTACTGGTGGAAGGGAGGCAGGAAGGATGGCAGGGAAAACTTGCCTTGGGCACCAAATGTGCCAGGTCTGCCACTGCTTGTTACACTGTTTTCAAAGTACATATTTTAGGGTAATTTTTTATATTTCAAGTATTGTTCTTCACAATATCTCGAGTTTCATCCAAAGTAACATGAAAAATTCTGATGAGGTGCGTGAGAATGGAACAAAAGAAATGTGTCAAATCAGCAAAGAGGATTTTGCCTATAAAAGAAATGAGAGTGGTATCAATCTTAGCTAACTTCTGGCAAGACAGTAAATAGGCATATTTTCCAAAATTTCAAACTACTCCCTCAAGCATCACTGAGAGTCATAACTTTAAGCATACACACGCACACACACACACATTGTTTCTCTATTGAAACAACAATCCAGGGAAGATCCGCTATTGATTGTGTTTGCTGTGCTTTTGTTTAGCCTTTTTTTTGGTGTGAAATCATCGTCCTTGACTCCGGAGCACAGCCTGACCTGCACTGCACGAAACCCGCCTGTGCTGTGCAGACAGATTTAACTAGGTTGTCTGGTGTTTTGATCTATTGATCTTGTCTTGTTTGTCTGTCCATCCATCGTTCATAAGAGTTATTTCAGGCGATAACTTAAACAGTGCTGGTCTGACACTTGCAACCATCATTTATCTTCACACTATTCAACAGACTTTAAAAACTTACACTGATCTGATCATTGAAGGTCAAAACACAAACTTCTCTCAGATATCACTGTCAAATTTGGACAAAACTTGATGAATGATTCTTCCAGCGTCTAAATGAATTACGTCATTGGCTCGAGGGGGTCAGTATGATTCAAGATGGGCAATTCAAACTCTGCTGTAGGCTGCAACACCAGATAGATGATAGCTGAAAAGGTGAGGCACTTTTTTTCCTGTTTGGTTCTAGCTGTGCCCAAGTGGTGCCTAAGAGACAGTGTTTATTATTTTACTTATCCATTCTTTTATTTTGAGGTCATCGCATGGCATAAAAATGATTGTGTGCTAACTGAGGCGACGCCACGCTGGAGATGCTTTCATTACTGGCCTGTATCCACAAATCAAAGCACGATTGCTGTACTCATGTCTCAAACACACACAGCTGTAGCGTAACATTACACCAGTGGCTACCAAACACCGGAGAGCATGCAGGGCTGTTGCAGGGCAGGGTGGGACAGGAGAGAATCCAAAGTGCGTGGCAAGTTGGCAGACAGATCAAACACTCTGCCTTGAACCCTCATACTATATGTTGCAGAGACTTTGTTGAAATAAATAGAAGCATTACTGCAGTATAATGATAACATCCATCAGCACACTTAAGATAGCAGCCTTACAAATATAAATTTAAAAAATCCTAACAAATTAAGCCATGCAGGAAAATCAAGTATTTGTCCTTGGGGAGAGTGAATTTTATATTGTCTTGACTGAATGAAAAAAAACTTCAAGTTGCTCATGCAGTTTATTACAGCACTGACATAATTCAAACTGTACAATTTATATTGTGTGCAAGAGATAGCAAAACATAAAGAATAGATGGCTTCCTGTGAGTAAATGTGTTTTAATGTTATATTTCCTGCATTACTGTACCTTTAGTGTCTGTATTACTGTCAACTGGTTTCAATATTTGTATGAATTGTATAATTTTTTTGTCTTTAGATTTTAATGCTTATAATAAACTTAATTAACAAAAACACTCATCACTTTTATATGCTCCTAACAAATGACACAAGAGAAACTAGAATTAACTGCTTGTACAGTCAGATTGCATTTATCAGTTTATATCCATGTTTGTCCAGACTCAAAGGACAGTTGACAATGCTTTAAATATGGGTGTTGCTGCAAGAAGCCACAAATGGATGCTTAACACATATCTTCCCAGCAGCACCGGAGATCTAAATCACCACAATTTAAAAACACCCATCCAAAATTTCCAATTTAGTATCCAACCAATTATCTCCCTTCCTTTTCCTGAGTTTGGATGTAAAATTTCACTCAATCATTTTTTTTTTAATAATTGGCGTATGAATTCTTGAGTTATGGCCAAAAGTATGATTTGTGAGGTCACAGTTACATTTGATGACCAAATTCTAATTTTCAGTAATTAATATTATCTAACCTGGAAGGTATGAGAGCATTTGACAGTACATAAGTAAGATGTAAACATTCAGGCGCCAGCAACATTTTACCATGATTATACACCGCCTTTATGAGACAACACCACGATGACAACTCTGAGTGACCAACCAGATAACCATTAAAAAATGATTTGAGCCCGCACGCTGTTTCTATTTGAGCTCAGCATGTCAGAAACAGCGTCCTCATCAACCTGGAGAGTCCTCTGCACTGTCCAAACATCCCATAACAACACTATTAAATTCAGATAGCAGCTCTCTCAGAAGTGCCAAGGGAAATGACCTTGCCACACCAAGACATATGCTTTTAGTCCACTACCATTCTGTAATGAGGAGAGCTGGCAGGACGATCAAAGGCTTTCCACTGAACCCTGATACTAAATGGTGCTGATGATGTGGCCGAGGGGAGACCGATACGTACATCATACCAAACAACTCGAGAGGTCTGGCTGCTTCACTCAGGTCCTGGAGGGAGGCCGGAGTCCTGTGAAAAACTTCCTCGAATGACAATTTACCTTCCCTGCACGTCTGCCTTTGCACACAGCTTGTGTAAACACTGCAAGGTGGTGAAGGAAATGAAGGCAATGGGAAAACAAAGATCCTTTCGATAGGTCTGTGCTATGCAGCTGTGGTGTGATGGCTTCATGCTAAGCCAGGAACAGGCCTATGGCGGCATACGAGAAGACCGCAATACGTGGTTATTGATGGGAGGAGGGAGGGGAAAAAACTCCTTGTTTGAAGTAACAGGGTGGAGGTGAATGAAGAGTTGTAAAGGAGCTGGAGCACGTGTAAGCTGTGGGATAGCTCTTTGTCAGGCCTCTCCCACCCGCCAACTTGCCTCTTTTTTTTCTCCCAGTCTTTCCAGTTGCTGCTGATAGTCTGTATGATGAAAATATGAAGATCAGAGTCACAGGGAAACGCCAAAGCAAAGCTTTTCCACCCCGAACATCGTGAAATCAATCCTGCTGAAATGGAAATGAGGCACAACGAGAGAATGAACAGCAGGAGCACCAGAGGTGGGCGACAAAAGGCAGAGGGGTGCCGGGAGGGGAAGCGTTTGGGCTGTTACAAATCCAAGAACATGTTTCAACCTGTTGAAACTGCTTTGTCAGCAAACTGTCCTGATTCCAATAACACCCGCACATGTCCTCTTTCTCTATCCTTCCCTCCATTTTCACACAAAAGAAAATGGTAATAAACTGGCAATCGTGGATTGGATCAAACCTTTCCAAAGAGCACAGAACAATAAAGTTAATCTGTCTGTCCCTGGCACAGTCCTAACAAGAACGATGGAACGTGAATGGTATGTTAAAGCGGGGTCGCTATCTATTAAGCTGACACACACCTCGTCTAAGGGCACTCCAGAGTGAAACATGGGGGAACTGGATGAATGAGCTTTTCCCCAAGCATTGCCGTGGGGAAAATTGATTTATATCCTCTGTGTTATTCTTCACAGAAGTCATTATCACTCCTTTGTGACTGATGTTCATCTCTTTATCATCACGGTGAAAATGGCAATTTGCACTCTCTGCAAGGAAGAGGTTTTAATATTGAAAAAAAATCACTGCAGATGGTGTGCAATAAAAAAACAATGGCACATATCCAGTGCTTTTCAGGCTCACAACCTCATCTTCCTTTGTGCCAATCTCCCCTCTCTGTCAGTCTGTGAAAAGACGAAGAGAAAGGCATTCTGATATGCTGGTAGATACCAGCAGACAAAGACACGGAGCAGCGCGCTATCACCTCTGTGTTGACGCCACAAGGTCCAGAGTTGTCAAAAGTATCTGACCTCCATCTCTGCAAGATTACGGCACAGAACAAAAAAATGTAGGAGAGAAAAAGAGGAAAGTGGATATAGATCAAATGCGTGTTCAAACAAACTCAATGGGCATCAGGCTTAAAGTAAAATAAAGAACAATGTCGCCTAGGCAACTCTGGCAACACTTGGAGAATATTTCCCATCTTCCCACATTCTGTTGAGGTGATGAAATGATACTCTATGAAATATTAAACAGTGTGTCATATCGTTAATAATTTTAAGGTTGTACAATCACAATAATGGACCACAGTGTGACAAAATGTCAACAATAGCAAAACATAATGAATAAACATTTCTCACTTGGTAAAAAAAAAAAAGGAGAGAGAGAACAAATGCAGAAATATCAGCTATGTTTCTTTTTGGCAGTTAGCCCTTTCTGTTCTATTACTGACAGGTTTGGGAAAATCTGTGCTCCTTTTAACCATTTCCTTGGCAAACCACCTGCTTCCCGCTCATGTTCCTCCTTCCAGTGTTAGTTTTCTTCCGAGTTAAAAGAGATTTCTAAGCAGCACCTGGTTTGTTTTGACACAGCAGCACCCCGCGAGCCAGCCAGCCACATCTACTCTTTGATTTAAAAATCAATTCATAACGTAAGAAATGGGCACAAGTTCAAACACTCCTTGACTTTTTCATCAACTTTGTTTTATGGATGTACTGTATATTTCTTCTTGCAGGAAAAGAGAATATAATATGATTGATGTGAGGGGGGTCAAAGCAGAGTGATTCGGTCACACTGCTGACAGAGTAGTGTAAAAAAGGATTACATTTTTAAAATGAATATTTGTATAAAAATATTAACAATGTAGTCAAAATAATGAAAGTAAAGTCATCAAGTACATATATATGTTTCATTATTATACTTTTAATTGTAGTTAAAATAAAGCTTAATACATTTATATGAAAAATAAGGGGAGAAAATACATATTCTGGAAATTGTTCATAAATATTTGACTTTATATCAACGAGCCCTTGCCAAGAAGTGTTTCAAAATCTGTAACAGGACTGTATATTTATTCAATTAACATCAATTCTAAGTCCGCAGATAAACAAAGTGCACTTTCAGTGTGTCTGTCAGGCCCTCAGCAGAGCCTCCACAGAGAAAGGTAATGGCCTCACAGTGGGAGTCCTGACTGTGCTGCTTTGAGGGATCTTGACAGAGTCAGCTTGAGGAGAGGCCTGGTCTGCTGGAGTGTCTGAGCACCATCCCTTAGACGTCAGAGGTCTGGGATCAAAAGTCCTGCTGTGTGCACTGACGTCTTGCCCACCCAGGATACCCTGATCTGCTCCAAAAATAGAGCATGTGATGTTTGAAGAGCCATTTGAGTCCATTATTTCTGTTGGTTTTGGGAGGGATTTGACAAGGTCTGGACCCGACAAGGGGCTTCCATGATGTTTGAGTCTTTGTTCTGATGTAAGAGACATCAGCTCAGGTCTGTCTTTCTTCTCATGGTCTTTCCAGCTGTTCTGCACCTCTTCATACTCTCTGGTTTGCTCTGAGCTTTGGGATAGGAAGTCATTATAGTCTTCAGTGGAAGACTTACTTTTCAGGTGGAAGAACTGATAAAACTGGAAGTCACACTCATAAAGCGGCTTATATTTATACAAAGGCACAAAATTGGGTGTCCCTGCAGCGATGGGGTCCTTGTTGAGAAAACAGCAGTGGAGGTTAGGGGAGACAGGCAGGGGCGGAGGGTGAAGCATGGGGACGAGGGCAGAAGAGGATGAGAAGGAAAGGTCGTTCTGCAGCTCTCTCTGTCTCATCTCCCGTTCCAGCATCACATTCTCCAGCTCTTTGTCTGCAAAGGCTCGCCTCTTCCTCATCCGGGCGCTGATGGGGGGACCTGTGAAGTGTGTTTGGTCACACTGTGTTTGCTTTGACCAGCAGGAGGTGTCGTTCCCTGGCAACGCCACCGGTTTGAGTCCTGCATGAAAAAAAAAAAGCCAGCCGTTGTGTTTTCATATATTTAATTCATTTATGACTAATGAAGTTGTTCCAACCGATTAATTGTTATGTTTATGTTTGAGTAGTTTGTTCTTTATTATTTTAATTATGCAGTTGGTTAGCGGTGTCATTTTTGTTTTACTGAGAGCACAGAGAGGCTGAGAGGGCTATAAAGAAGACAAAGCCTCCAGCAGGATTTGACTGCAAGCCAGCAGGTATTAATACACTGCACTATGTATTACAGTAATGGCCTGTTGTTGTGAAATAGTGAAGCCACAGTGATCAGGTTGGTTTAGATAAATTAAGTGCATGTGTAATGTTGGGTAATGACATCCAAAAGGAAAATGCAGTGGCAGTTTGAGCATATGTACAAAATACACATGTGTTCTTGTGTAAAGGTTTGTTGTGACCATGTGGGGACTATCATCTGTTTAAGGACAAAGCTGGTCCCCATAATTTCATCTATTTAATTTGGGTTAAGACTTTTCTTCTTGATTAAGAATCAAGCATAAGTCTAGGATAATGGTTGAGGTTAGACACTGGTGGGGTATGGTTTGGGTTATCCATATTCAATGACATATGATCTGATTTATATAATTTTTGTAAAAAAAAAGTGACTGTGACATGGAAATGTTCACTTCCTCCGTTAACAGATGGCAGACTGAGTTGATCAGTTTGTGATCTTGCATTAATTCTCACTACTCAATACATTAAAAGCAATAGAGCAAAAATGCTGTAGTTGACTTCAAGGATTTCATCTGGTTCACTGAAAAAGAACCATCTATCACAGTCTTTAAAGAGGATGTATGTTAAAGAGAGAGGAGATATTAATTAAACTTTACCCTGCAGGATGCTCTTAGCCAGTATGCTTGGTTCGGCTGCTCTCGTGTAACGCTGATATGCTGTCCTCCGAAACGGACCTGCACACCTGACCCCCCTCTTACCCTGGGAGAAACATGGGAACAGGAATTAGACATTTGGAGATAATAATTTTACACTGAGACTCTGCCCCAAAGGTAATTAAAGGGAATTAATACATTATGTAAGAGGCAAGTATATCTCTTTCTGCCTCTAAGATTTGAGAATGAAACATTATTTGTATTTTTTTATAAAAGAGCATCTAAAGGCCCGTTTTTATGTATAACTTTCAGCTATATTAGTTGTTTAATTGTTATACTATGTTTTGACCAAATATAAACAACAGTATGTATTTATATCTGTATTGACAGTGTTGAAATTTAAGAATTTAAAAATTTCCAATTTTGCTTTCAGTATTAAATGCAGACTTCTGCAGACAGAATGCAAATTTCTGATACAATACATCTTATTACTGCAATGAACTACAAAGCAAACTCAAATGGGGACAATCAGTCCTCTGAGGGAATTTGTATCTATGATTTTAAGATTTGTGATTGCTTTAATTCTGATGGCTGCTTTATGTTACTGAATTATCTTGTGATGCCCTTTGTGTGTAGGCCTATAGACCATAATAAAAAAAAAATCGAGCACATACATTATTTGAAAATACAAATAACAGTGACAATTATGCAAATTCAGTCTTCCAGCTTTTTTAAGTACTTTTGTAAAGTGTAAAATATTTATTTGCGATTTCTTTGCAGAAATTTCAAAACAGCAGAAGAAAATTTTGAGTATTGATATTTATATATTCTGACCTTCAATCTACCATCATGAATAAGCCAGTACACCTTTAATATTCTCATAAATATCTTTATAAATAATTAATTTCCTCCTATACTCATATCCTCAGTACATCTAACGGCTCATTTAATATCGCTTTTTGTCTGTTTATAATCATCTACTAATGATCCACCCATCAGTTTATTCTCCATCATGTCTCCACCACTGACCTGAACTGGTGCTCTCCTCACCTCCGCAGCTTGCTGCCTCCTCAGAGCGACCTGCGCTGCCATGACTCGCTGTCGCTCCACCACCAGCAGGCAGCAGGCACAGCGACAGTCCCTCCAGCGGCAGAAGCGTTTGTGGCCTTTCAAACACGAAACGACACCGTGGTTCCGACAGCGGGCGCATTTGGGGCTGCGGGTCATTTTGCGTGGTTTGTGCTGGTAGCGCTCTGGAGACGGGGCCACTTTGTACTCCCCTCCGTCCCCGCGGCGGCCGTACTGCCCAGTGCATCCGTCAGGACTTGTCACGTCAACAACTTCTTCGGATTTTAGTACATCATCAAGTTTTGCTGTGGTCTCCAGCTGCAGGCCTCCTTCCAGCTGAGAGGACATCTATGACTAATAACACCGGAATCCCACTTTTAATCCGCGATGTTGCTGCTAACGCTGAGCAGACTTTTACGCAGAAGATGTAAAGGGATTTTAACTCAAGATACAACTGAGAAAACCTGACTGCGGCGATTACTCTGTAAAGTAGAATTACCCTAGAAATAAATTGTCTGCCAAAATGCTCTCAGCCTGTTTAAGAGTCGAGAGCGATGATATATCACAGCAGTTATGTTTTACGCACGCATTGAAAGGCAGACAAATAACAATTTCTGCTCAGAAACTTAACACACAAAATTTGAAACAGGTTGTCCCAAATAAAATAAATCGGCTTCCATCAGGCATAAAATAAAACGACGCATTAACAGTGGGATTCCGGGCTTAGAAAGGCTGTGTGCCACAACTTTACAGCAAACTTCCTATTGAACACCAAGCCGTGATGAATGGTGTCCTGCTCCAGCCTGCTGATATATGACAGTTAATGTTTTCAAGGTGGAAACTTTGCAGCCTACCGCCAGACGTTTGAAATGTTAAGCCTCTCTCAGCTGCTCTCTGACGCTGTTTCCAAGAACAGGCGGATAATAGACCGGGCCACAATGCCGAGCTCCTGGCGCGAGACCCGTAAGCAAAGATTTGGGGGAAGCCCGTTTGCTGCAAAAGCAACTCCCTCTCCCTATAAACCCCTGTACCTGCCCTGCCTTACCCTGCCCACCTTCGAAGTGGTTCTCATCTTTCCATGGAGATATGGGATCTTGCCAGACCCATCTCCAAATGGGCAGAAATCCCTGTTTGAAAATTTAGAAGGAAAAAAATAAAAGTATTTAATGTAATAATATATATATGCAATTATATAATAATTGAATTTAGCCGTCTATTTGTTTTAAGAAACTTCACTAATTAACAAATATACCATTTGTCATAATAATAATGAATATTATAATAACAGAGAAAGGAAGAGAGCAGGCGAGCTTATGCGCAGGCTTACTTTAAAACATGCACCTATGTGTCCGTTAGGGTGCATATATATGTGAGCTCCGTGTTTTACCAGATTAATACAATATGGACTAATTACGCACGCGCCTTAGGGGAAGAAGCTAGGGGCGAATGACACAGACAGAGAGAGAGCGCGAGAGAGGGAGAATTACATTTTCATATAACCTAGGAGTAATCTTCACGCTCATATTTATTCATAATACTGTTAAATAATTCAGTGACTTAATGGCTCTCCTGATGTTTCTAGTGTCGCCGTTTCTGGGCCTAAAACAGAATAATCCAAACCATTGAAATACATAAATATTCCCACTTAAAGCTTGTTTAGAAAAGTGTTTTTAACACTGGGAGTGGATTATTTTAATTTTCACCTTTTTGAAAGTTAATATAATTGTGTGCTGATGTCGGGTAATTCATTATGGGATGGTAGTGATCGTTACTAATACTGATTGTTTATTATTAATACAGGCTGCCCTTGGACTGTCATGCGTGGAGTACAATACGCATTTAGCGAAGTTCATAGGAGGTTGATGCACTCACGTCCTCAGCAGCATATACTTAATGCTAATGCAGAGCAATGGAGTGTTGTGTATAAAAAGAGCTGATGTTTCCTTGACCTAAAATATGGGAGATTCCACTGAGATGGTATGAAAAGTGTGCTCCCTACTGGTTTACTTCTCTAACTACACCCAGGGTAGTTCATTCAGGGTTGAGGACTTACTCATTTGTCTGATTTTTATCATCAGCCATGACTCTACAAGGAGACGGCATTCAAGTTATTTGTTTATTTTGTAAAATATGGCCCAACACTGAGCAAGGGAACATCTTCTTTTCCACAGGACACTTCAGGGTTTCCTGTAGTTATCACCAAAGATCCTGACAGAGCTAACTCAGGTGGTTCTCCACTGCAGCACCTACAAGTTTAGATAACTAATTATCACAATTTCCACTTCACGCTTCAGGCTAACAATTATTAACTCATTATGTGTATGACTGAAACAGCTAAAAAGATATTTAAATTGCACAAGCTCCCTGCACAATGTATTACTCCAGAGAGAAGTTCTCCCCAAAAGTCTTAGATTCAATGTAAAATATGCAAAGTTTTGATTTGAATATGTAAATGTGATGAGTCATTAAAAAAAAGTTTAAAATGAATTCCAGTTATATTATTGGCCTTTATATTCTGTAATATTGGGGCTTATTAACTGTAAGTTTATCTTTAAAATTAATTGTGCCTGCATCACCATAAAGACAAAGACCCAAAGTTCACCGTATGTGTAAGGTTAAAGTCTTGGCCGACCAATATTCATTCCATGAGTAAATCTGCACATACACCAACAAGGTAAAATCTTATATGAATGTCTTTCACTCTCTTTAAGAGTGACTTTTCTGAAAAAATATACAGGCCTTTACTGTATATATGATTATACACAGCATCTCAGGCTCAGGGGCTCAGATGGCAAAGGCCCAGTCACTTTGGGTCATGATCACAGACCTAGTCATGGCCAGACGTGCCCTGCCAGGAGATTTCAGGATGTTGTCAGCTCGTAAAAGGTTAATAGATCAGATATCAAAGATGTAGACAGGAGCCAGAGCCAGCTGAGCCTCAGAATATGATCACCAAAGTGATACAACCAATTGATACAGTGTTTAAACTGTGGTGATCTGACACTTTGTCCTTTTTAATGATCTGACATCAGTTTTCTATGTAATCTGGTGGTCTGCCACAGTTTGGTATGACTGACAGTAGACAAAACTATTAGAGTGGCCAAGACATATAAAATCAGCAGTTTTTGCAAATAATAGATAGATCCAATGTTTCAGATGTGGTACAATGGCACATGGACTGTCTTAAAATCTCTGGACAGGATGTACTCTTTCTGGGAAAGCATTAGATTTGGATGAAATAAGTATTTTACCAACAAGATACAATAATAACCTGAGTCTTGTCAGTATCAAACCACGTTATGCACTATATAAATAAATAGTGGTAGGATTAATGGAGCAAACTTGGTGCTGAGTGCTCCAGCTGAAACTCAAGGAGAATCTGCAGAAGATCCTGAGAGCATTTTACTCTTGGTGAAACTCCTCCCTGTCAGGTGAAAAGCAGCAGCCACGTTGATCCCATATGTATCAAAGGACGCACTCAAAGGAAGCAAGGAAGGCAATATCAAAGGAAGCTTTCCCCTGGGACTTCAGCACCCAGGGGGATCGATATAACCAAAGGCCCTTCACACTAAGTCCACAAATTTCTCACCAATGAAAAAAATGAACACATGGTGTCTTGCACAATGTCTTAAACAGTTCCATAATGTAAGATAAAGCACTTTTATTTCTGCAAAATAGTTCTTGCAAAATTTGCACTGGACTTCATGTGTACAAGAAACAATTATAAAAATGTAAACCACTTTGAGGAGAATTACAGAAATTACAGGGTTCTGGATGTAATTAAGAAAATAAAGAAAGAAGTTTTAAATTTGATTATTTCCATTTTAAAAAGTGAAACATGCAAAGATGTATTCAGTCCTCATCCCAATGTGCAATTCAAACAGAGAGACAGAACAGATTACATTTAAAGAGAAATACTGTAAAACATTAAGCAATTTTGTAAAAGGTGTGATGGCAGGTCTCCCAAATTTATACTCATGGGGGTGGTATATAAATGCTGAATAAATATCTACATTATATTTCCGTTTAATAATATAACACAATAGAATATAGCATTTTTAAAATATATGGTAAAACTGTGGCTCCTCCTGTTGCCACCATCAGAATAATGCATGACAATATAATAGTGAATAACAATATAGTAAATCACTGTCAAAATATGATAATTTGTGTATTCATAGAAGAACTTACAATTGTTCACAAATACTGAATATTAATAAATACTTAAAATGTCCTTATAGTGTATTAGACATCATTTATTAAGAGAGCTTTATGCAATATTCAGAGCATTAATTTATAAGCAGACAACTATTTGCCATACAAATATATAATGGCATAAATTGTGCTGCCTCTGTGTGTAATCTGACATTTGCTGTTGCAGTAGATAGTCCGGTCACGTGTACACATGAGTCCCATGTGTGTCCCACTGTCTAGTTCATTTTCACCACTCTGCACTGCGTTCATACAATGGTTACTGCTTAAAGTGGCATGGCATTAATTGGGGAGCTTAGCGCCTATTTTTCGGTTTCGCCCCAGTTCGCACTGTTAGCTCTGTCAGCACTATTACTATTGTTGCCACTGTTTGTCAGCACCGTTAGGTACCAGCACCATGTTTGAGATCCATGTACAAACAACCTCTGAGCAATAGATATGCTCTGAATATCCTATAGAGCTCATTTTAATGTTTGTATACTTCTTATAAATGTTCCATGGGAGACTTCAATTAAAAACATCTGCACAAATCAAATACAGTATGGTTGAAACCCCTTGATTGCAAAACAGAATTAAACGCAATTTGAAGATGGGATGTTGGTACAATATGGAAAGAAATCCCGATGTCCTATGTCAAAGCCGCACATTTTGCACACTCAATAATTTGACAAAGTCTCCTTCTGACTGTTTTTTCCAAGGTATAACAACCTGATGCTTTTGCTTTTGCTGCTGAGAAGGAACAGTTATTACTTGGATGAGAACAAGATGTCACTTAGCAGTAGATGTTTAAGCACACCACAAATGCTCTCAATTTTCCGTCGTTGAGAACAGTCTACAGATGGATGAATGGGTGCTTGGATCATAACTGCTGGGACATGCATGATATTGTGCAGTATGTCCATGGAAACCAGGTAAGTACCCCCCTCCCCCCTTATTAATACCATCAGCTGGGCTGCTGCCTTCAGCGGAGTGCATCTCTCAGAGTCTGTTGACTCACAGACAAATTGAGTGTCATCAGCAGTGACATGATGCTCTGGCATTCCTGTCACACGCCCTCCTCCTCTCTCCTGCACTCTCTTCTACATCCTGCAGTTGTACTGAGAGCTGTGTCCATCTACTTCCATTTTCGTAGCAGAGATGGAGTTTGACAGACTCCTCGGCTCCCACCGTTCGACCTGCCAGCATGTCCTTCTCTATCTGCATCTCCCTCTATGACTGACGCCCTCAATCAACTTGTGAAGGAACTCAAACAAAGCACAAAAGGCAGACAACCTGTAAGTTACACCCAAGGACAAGAGCGCTGCACCAACTTTGTGTAATGTACCAAAGTTTAGAGAGGAAAACCAGAGGAGCTGGGAGGCAGGGTGCATTTTCAAACAAAATCCTGTGCTGAATGTCAATTCACTTCAAAGGGAGAAATAAAAAAAGACACTGGGCTGTGTTTCACGGTGCCTTTACACAAAGGCTTTAGCACCTTTATCCACCCACTTCCAAAGAGCAGGAGACACCTTGGCACTTATCAGCGTAAGGCAGAGGCCATTAAGCTGACAGTTTATCCAAGGGAGGTTTAACCTGCACCTTAGAGAGTGTTTGAGTTTGTCAAGCCTGTTAAGACAGAACAAACGGGTGCTTAAATAAATGCACTTCTAACCCTGTCATATTAGACACAAACAGGTTGTTTTTGGGGAAATAACTTTAATATGTCTTGCATAGCATTAATAGTGTCCCAAAAACACAAACACCCTGAGGATCAGTTACAAAAATACTGTAAAATCACAGACTTTAACTTGTCTCAATAAAGTTTTTAGACAAATATTAAACTTTGGCAGCAGATGAACTGGATCTATGCCTCAGGCTATACTCTCCATGAGAGCTGCCAAATGCCCGGTCTGCTGGCAGGAGAGCAGAGAGAAGATCAGTGGGTTTTTTCTTTCCCTCAACAAGGTCGACTTGTGGTCAAAGAAAGGCGTCTCTAAAAGGGATCAGCTTTCAGATAGACCTTAACGCATCAGTGAGACCAAATATCGCCCTTTAAGTCACTTTTGGTCAAATAACTGAAAATTTTAGAGCTTTTTGAGCACTAAAAAGTTTGTCAGTGTATCATTGCTGCTCATTATGTTGTTGTTATTTTGCTTCCTCTTGTTTGCGCTATATTTCTCCTGCTTCTTCTTCTCCACTTTTGTGTACAATTTCCTTCTTCATTTTTTTTCCTGTTCTCCATCCTCTTCTTCCATATATTTTGCATGTATTATTTCTTATCAATGATGCTACAATCATCATAATCAATGAATGGACTTTGGCTTTCTGGACAATCAGAGTTCAGCTCTTGTAGTTCCATAGTGGAGTGCAGGGCAGTCTGTGGGTGAATTCACTAAATCGTGGACCGCTGGAACCAGAGTTGTGGATCTGAGTCACATGAATTGGACCCGAGTCGGACTGGAGTCACAAATTTAACAAAGTCTTGACAACCTGACAGCCCTAAAAAAGACTTCCAACTTAAATTGGGATACAACACTACTGACTCGTGATTTCGCATGGGAGAAAGCATTTTGACTTGAGAATACTTGATCCCCTCCCCCAAGTCCAAAGATTAAAAAATCAAATGTGTACCATGAATCAATTAATTTCCCTTAATTTCTTGATTCAACTAACTTTAAGGTTATTTATTTCCAGCAACTTGACACCTAATTCCCCAGATCCACCTTGTTTGAACCGATCTGACAGCCTCCAATTAAGCTGCATCAGAGAACCATGAAGAGCGTTACATTACTGAGCACCAGTTGGGGAAAAAAATTAGGCAAACAATGATTTTAATAGCGCACAAAAACTGCATAGTGGTCAATAGAAAAAGAATTGCAGTATGCAAAAAATGTGGATCGAATATTACAGTTGGAAAAGCAACAACAACCAGTGTTGCTCGAAATTTGAAGTTGCACAAATAAAGGTAAGCCAAGGTTAATACAAATACAAATAAAAATAATAATAAAAAGTTTAGTATATTATTTAGTATATTATTATTCTATTGTTAAAATTAGATCACATGTGGTGAAGAGCGTAAAGAATTATTTTAAATTTAAGGACTTTGGACTATACTTGGGACGTGAATGCAAAGACTTGAGACTTATTTGTGACTTACAAAACAATTACTTGGTCCCACTTACGTCTGGCACATTTCACAAGTGCATTAATTAATCTGAAAGGTTTCGGGGACCTCAGTTACTCTGGCATTGGGGCTTTAAATTAACTGTTCTAAGTAAACAAAACTGGACTTTGATACCAGCAGTAAAGGTCTACACTACACACATAATGTCTGGACATCACAGGGAGTAATGCAGCATCCAACAGAGTTGTTAACACGATGATGCTTTGTCTAAGGCAGAGTGTACCCGATTTATCTTTCTCTGATTTCTCTGATTTCTCTGATTTCTCTGACACAGGGGTGAGTAAGAGAGATTTGGACAGCCACATGCAACCAGATAGTGAAGCAGAAAATATATCTGCTTAGAGATATTCAGTTTTTTAGAAAATATGATGAAGATTTGATGTTTAATAGGTGTATAAACAGGCTTCTGTTGTGTTTTGTTGTATTTTATGAATGATTAGATATTTTGTGCTAATATTAAGCAGGCACAAGTCAGTCAGTATGCAGTCATAGCAATGGGAATGCTAAGGCTTTGAAATGGCAACCCAGGCAAATGAGAAAATGAAAGAGACTAGAGTTCGGGTTTAGAATGAGTCATGCATATATGGCGAGAGAACATAGAAGGATTTTGACTGAGTCCATGTCTGTGGGTGGATCTTTGGCTTTAGCTGCTGTGACCATAGTTACATTTGCGTCTCCATGATGTAATGCTTGATGACCCGAAGAAAATCCTCCAGGAGCCAGAAGTTGCCCCCTCATGGTCCATTTGAGCCGACACTTTGCGCTGTTGGCTTCAACATCTCCTTCTGCCCTTAAGTCCATCCTGCCCTTTGTTCTTTCCTTGTACTCCATCTTCCTGCTTTTCTTTTTACTGTATCATTTCTCTTTTCTTTCTTTTTTTTTAGTTTAGTAGTTTAGTTATGTTTTGTGAGGTCACAGTAACATTTGAATATCAAATTCAAACGAGTTCATTCTTAACTCAAAGTTGATGTTTGTACAAAATTTGACAACATTTCCCAAAGGTGTTTTTTAGATATTGCATTTTCGAAAATGAAACAGGTGCAAGGTCACACTGACCTTGACCTTTGACCTATGACCACCAAAATTCATAATTGAGTTCAAGTGAACGTTTGCGCCATATTTGGAGAAATTCCTTCAATTTGTTCTTGAGATATCACATTTAGGAGAATGGGACGGATGGACAACATGAAGACAAAATGCCTCTGGTCATGGTTATTGCTGGAGCTGAGGCATAACATGGTAATTTTTATAAAATAGAATTCACAGGATACAGACAAAGATCTGGCAAAACAAACTAACAAACAAAAACCTTCTATGATTTTTTTAAAATTCTCATTCAAAAGAAAACATCTAATATTTTGGCTTCTGTTTGAAGCAGAAAGATGAATTAAAAATTTAATGATGTGTTTTTTTTAAGCTTTAATAATGAGTTTGACATCCACCAGCAATTAAACTAATTGAGGATCCAAAGATAGAGGGGCTCATACGTTGTGCAGATTATGAAGCCCTCTGAGCAAAATTAGTGAATTGGGGCTTTAGGAATAAAATGACCTTACCAGCATCCATGAAGCAGAGAGTCAGTTCGGCATCTCTCTTCATAGAAATACATTCATTTGTTTGCATGACTCAATCAAAATGAATCACAGTGAACTGTCATACATTATGCACTCGCTGAAGTGCACTGCAGAGGAAATGAATGAAAATGAAATTAATGAAATGTGACAAGTTTGCCATGATCTCATGAACTTAAATAAAGGCCAATGAGGCAGAGTAAAATAAACTGACCGAAAGGAAAATATTTGGTTTAAAACGCAATAAAACTCACTCTAAGATACACCAACACAGCACTCAGAATTCCTCTTTGAGGTGACTTTCTGAACACAAACAAAGCTCCCTCTGGGCCGTCAATGATCAGGGGACGTGCCACATCACACAAACTCACAGGCCATGATCAATGTCCTATTTAACACGTCTGGTTTCAGGCCAAATCAATGCAAGGCAGGTGCTCCCTGACCAGCACACAGCAGTTTTTTTTATCTCTGCTGAATGAATTTAACCCCTCTTTGCAATTATATCTCACCATGATCCTGAAGTCTGCACAGGGAGTGCCCTGAAATTCTTTGTGTCTCTGCGTTGAGTATTGATTTAGTGTGTTTCAGGCTCAGGTTAATGAGAGCTTTTAAATAATGCAGACACAGCAGCGCCATGTACACAGCATCTCATGCCCGCCCCTTTTCTATGGGCGCTTTTTTCTTGCTTTTTTCCTCTTTTTTAACTCCCTCTCTCACTCTCTCATTAGCATTCCTTCCTTTTCCCAAACTCATTTTCTCCTCAAGACAACATCTGAGCATCCATTGGGGTAGGTTGAAGAAGGGTACCCCCGCCAGGAGCCTCTTCCTTCCAATCTCACCAGCTCTGATCCATTGTCTTCCTGACTGGTGTGGGATTCAAAGGCACACCTTACTCCCAGAGATGAGATATACCCTCGTGCAATAACAGCAGAACAAGAGGCTCCCAATTTAGTCGCTCCTTCTACCTCCCGTATCAGATTGGATCTGTTTCTACAGGTTTATTGGCTCTTTTGTCTTCAAGCTTGTCTCGGGCTATCTCACTGAAGGTGTGGTTTTATGAATTGTTAGCAATATCCCCTCAGACACAAAGCAAAGCGCTGTATTGTGTAATTACTGTAGTGTAATGAGCCTCCAGATGAATAAGCTCTTTTTAAACTGCATTTCATAAAACACAGTTCTGCGAAGCATAAGCAGAAACGCAGCTGAATAAGTTTCGCTTAATTAAAAATAACCACAAGTGCTCCGTTTCTCTTGCTTACCTCGCACTTTTCCCTGCAAGAGATGTGCCCACTTTTTGAGGTTGGTGAGGTAAATATTCCAGATATTCAAATCCTCAAAATATTACTCAACTATAGTTATGACAAAGTCTGAAAAGTAGACGAAAATACACTCACTGTTTTTTTTTTTTGTTGTTGCTTAAAATAGTAAACGGCGAATGTGAATTCCTCAGTAATTGTTATAAGATATTTGTTAGTAAGAAACTCGGTGGTTTTTGCTTACGGTGGAGGTGATGAGGTTCCCGGCAGATTCAG
The DNA here is from genome assembly GCF_026936395.1 of Plectropomus leopardus. Taxonomy (NCBI): domain Eukaryota; kingdom Metazoa; phylum Chordata; class Actinopteri; order Perciformes; family Serranidae; genus Plectropomus; species Plectropomus leopardus. Next base: position 12,286,227 of record NC_142180.1, read on the forward strand.
CAGAGGCCTCTGACAGATGCTTTGCAATGCAAATCACATCATTATGACAAAATGTGAGATTATTCTGGGATGTCTGTTGGCACCAGGGAGCTGTAATAAATGGCTTCTAATGTCATTTTTTTCTGGCGGGATGCACAAACTACACAAGTACACAAAATCTAATAAAGATAATCACGACTCTGCAGGCTTTTAAAAAAAAATTAAATAAAACTAAAAACACAGTCCAAAAACATCAACGCTATTCACAAACAGATGGCCTCCATATATTTTGCTTCTGAAAGTGTCATCAGATACTTATTAGACAATAATAATTGTCATTTGGCTTTAAATTGCTTTTGACAAGCAAGAAAACAGGTATTAGGAGGGATGAGTGTGCAGATGAATGCGTGCTAATTGTGAGCGCACTCTCCTGTGTTTGATTGTGATATGTGCATTGGAGGCAGGCAGGGGTTTCACTACACAAGCTGTGCTGCTTTGGCGTCTGCCCTCGCTGCTTCTCTCAGATTGGAAAGTATAGCATCTTCTCATCTCCGCTCCGCGCTGACTGCCTGTGACAGCTGGGGAGAATGTATGGAGAACAGTTGCTGGGGGTACATTATAGATGCTCTCACGCTTCACTGTTTCTTCCATTAAATCTACTCATGAATCAAATTAGCTTTCTTTCCTCGTCTGTCACTTTTTTTAGAGCCCACCAAAGGCACTAGCCCCGTGTTGTGGCCCTAATAAATGCTTTGATGGAATGAATAAATGGAGTTTCATGTAAATAGAATAAATAATAATAATAGTAGTATTTTGGGTAGGGGGGAGCACACCCTAATCAGCATCTACTGTGGCTGCTGGAACATTCATTAGCATACAGAAATATTCTTTTCCACTTTATTGGGTCCTAATTGTTGATTTCTCTGACTGGATGGCTGCCTCCCCCTGGATAATGATGCCATACCATCCTCCATATGTGAAGCCAGTAAGAGATAGAGAGGAAAAGAAAGCGGGAAGACATAGAGCGAAACCACTGAAGAAATGAAACCCTTCATTTACCCCCCCCATCTTTTCTTTTGACAGTTGAAAAACAAAGTGCATCCTGGCTCCAGTGTGTGAGCAGGAGACGGAGAGCAGAAATGGAATAAATATGGTGTAAGACATAGAGGATTGGACATCACAGCTCTTTACTTTGAAGACGACTACAGACAGGAGTCATCCGGAGCCGCCAGGATTCTTCTGACTTCAAAAGAAATGAAGTAATAAATATATGATAGGTGTCAACTGAACCAAAAACAACACTGCATGCACTTTCACTATAAAGAGAGCCACTGGAGCTTTAATGTATTTTTCATACATTTCAGTCTAAAAAATACTATTTACATCATATCTCGAGTCCCTTTTCTCTGTCAATAGATGTTATGTACAATGTTAAAGTCCAATTGAAATTAATAATGGAATCTCTTTTTTATGTCAACAATATGATTGTCTGGTTAATGTTCTCCCTCAGTTGCTTTAGAACCTAATGTACAAAACCAAGAATATCTTTATATCAATTTACCAATGCACAAGTATTTCACATTGAAATGGGCTTGGAAGGTAATGTGTGTGTATATATATATATATATGTGTGTGTGTGTGTGTGTGTGTGTTTGTGTGTGTGTAAACTAACACAAATTTGTATTAAATTAAAGGATTTATGTATGTATTATGAAACATGGAGTTGAGTGGGCAGCTACAAAGGAGCTCTTCTTGTAGGGGATATTGTCTGCAGAAACTCATGCCATGCCACTTCCTATTGTCATCTATATGTAACCTTGCAGCAGAAGTCATCACAACCCTGTTGATACCACAGATACAATTTGTGCGTCTCATACATTTGTTGATGATATGTATGATTACATGTTACATGTACATTACATGTCTATGAGCCGACTGTGTCACTTGAAGGTGGGGGGAATGGTGGATGGCGTAACACCTATGTAAGACGGCATCTGATGGCTGTCAAGCCGTAGAACTCAAAACCATTAGTATTTAGCAAAACATTTCCAGCGCAATTGGGCCAACAAAAGCAAATATTTTAAGCCCAAACATGATCTCGTCCTCACCAGAATCAAGTTGTTTTTGTGCAACATTATAACATACAAATGTTACATATCCATGGTCTGCAGACACATACAATGCCAACATTTATTCTATTGATTGGGTTAGTCAGTAACATAGCCATTATCCCATACGGCCTCTCGTCCATGTACATGGCCAATATTCAACAAGTTGTTTGTAACTACCCCAGAACGTCATATAGATATAATTATGTCATTGGCAGGCGGACATTATTATTTGTTTTTTAACTTCCCAAACTATTAGTTTAACATGTGACAACCACACAGTTATGGTTGTGTTAGATTTAGGCAGATTGTCATTTTTCTTGGTCTCACAGTATTAGATGAGGCACCTAGCAAAGATGCACAGTGAACAAAAAAATAACTTCAACACTTGTGTTTTTGCTCTCTGCCCCCCCCTTTTTTTCAAATTTAAGTTAAAGATGCGAGTGTGATATTCTGCCATGTTTCTGTTCATATGTTTGTGTCTGCTTCCTGTTTTATTTTGAAATGTGTTCGCATTGTGTTTAGTGCTACCTTTACTTCCTGAGTTTTTTGATTAAAAATTTGAGAAAATTTAGTCTTTTGTGCATAAAAAATCCTAAATATTTAACCTTTTAACCTTTTGAAACCTGCAGCAAATTGACTTGTATCCTTAAAAAAAAAAAACCATGAGAAGAAGACAATGAGCAACAACAACAAAAAAGAAATTACTCAAATATTAGCAAGAACTCTAAAAAGTACAAGAAAATTAACTGAAAATTATACCAAAGAAATCCAAAAACAAAAAAGGTATACATGAATTGGAAACGGTTCTTTAAAGTTATAATAATTCTGTACAATTTCACTATGTATGTATGTTTTTTTCCATAGTTTTTTTTTTTTTTTTAGCTTTTTAAACATTTTCTAAATCTACTAATTTCTTGCACTTGATGGAACAGTTTTTGGAAAGTTGTTCATTGCCTTTTCTCCCATGTTTTTGAAAGAAATTACTGCAATTTACTCAGCGTTCAAAGGTCTAAATACTTTTGAAAGGCGTCTGAAAGCAGCACAGGAAAAGTAATGTTGCTCCACGTTTCTAAAGGTTAGATAAACAGGAGCAAAAACAAAAGTGTTGCATTTTAATGTTTGTTCAGTGTAAATGCCGTCAATTGAACTTGGGCCTCTAGTGTGGTGCTCTTAAACTTTACTGGATGATACAATAAAAATGACTAGCATTTCATTGGCCTAAGTGCAGGCCATAACCAGGTGACTTTAACTTTGGCAAATGTTGATAACTCAAACAGTTAACACGAGGCAACTGTGTACAAGCAGCTCATATTGTATGTGAACATCATAAGAAGAAGACACTGGTGGATGAATGGTAATCCCTGCTTTTACTCCCCTCACTGCCCCTCCCCTCTCCTGACCGCAGTGTGCCCCGCCTGTCAGAAAAAGGTTTACCCAGGGGTGCTCATCTTGGAAGCTGCATGGGGGCCTTCAAGAGCCTTTGATGGCTCCTGGTTTCAAACACATCAAAATCTCTGGGATAATATGGGATGATCCAACTTTTGGCAAATAAAGAGACAATAATAATTTCATCACAATTTCATAATGTTTGAAGTAGTTGAGGTGAGCTTTATCGATCTTTCAAAACTCTTAAAGTGCCTTTAAAGGGAATACTTCAATCATAAGAAGAGATCAAACACTTTTTTAAAATTTTTGATGCTAGATTTATATTCCAAACTTGCTCAACGACTTATTCACCCATACTTAAATGGATCATGAATACATCTATAGCGCACATACATGTTCTCATTGTTTATTTCAACCAGGAGAGACAGACACATCAATTATTCATCACTTAACTTGTATTTATTTATGATGCAGAATAATTTGACATGAATCCTGGCTCACAGTTTTTAATAATTAAATGACAACTATTCAGGTGCATTTGTGTAGATAATAAACTGCCACTCACCCTGTAGTCAATCCAAGACACTGAATTCCTGCAATTTTGTAGCTGAACCTGACCTCTGACCTCCTCAGAGATGGGATTTGTTTAATGAAATGCTCCCACAAGCAGTAATAGATCATCACACAACAAATTTGAAGCCGTTCTATTCAAATGAAGTCGCAGAAAGCCGAGCTGCTGCCGTAGAGCCAATTTTTTCTGATTGAAATATCCCTGCTGTGAGCCACGTCAAACAGTGGAGAATATATTGCACCTGTGTACGTCTGCTAATCTGTCATACAGACATTAGCATTTAAATAAAGTTTTATAGCTCTGTTGAGGGAGATATTATAGTTGATAGATGTGGCTTATTCTATCAGGAACACAGCAGGAAGGGTGGGCCACTCCTCATCAGGAGAGACACGGCTGGCTATTATTAGTGACAGTAAGTCAGTTTGTGTGTATGAGAATGTGCAGAAGTGTAATCCATTATGCTGTAGGGTAATACAAACTATTTAACACTCCTTCGTCATCCAGACATTGGACAAAGGGGCCAGGGAAGGTACAATGGTACAGCACCTTCCCAGGGTATGGAGGTGCATATATGAAAGAGAGGGTGCGTTTAAGTGTTCTCCTGGGGGAAATTCTGAGCATCATACACTTAATTTCCTGAATTCTGGTGAATTGGTTTTCTGCCTCAATGTATTGTCTTAATTATATTTTACTGGAGGGCACAAATGTAACCCTCTCCCCGCAATTTAACTTTGCTTTAGTGTTTAGAACCAGTATTCAAACATTTGATGTATTTTTATATTCATAGAACCTCATAATAATAATAACAACCTAATAATAATAATAATAATAATAATAATAATAATAATAATAATAATAATAATAATAATAACAAACAGTAATACAGTAATTAACATCATTTATATAGCACAAAACCAAATTACAAAGTGCTTTACATGCTAAAACAGGAATCAAAAACATTTTAGGACTGCAATGAAATAAAATCTGACAATTACAGTAAAAACCTACAGTTAAAATGGACAGAAAATATCCAAAAGGTAATATAAAGTAAAATAAAGTAAAACTGACACACACATTATAAACAGCTGTTATCCTATTGAATGAAATTTAAAGAGACACACTTGAACAGACCCTTACGGAGTCTATAAAAAGAAAACAAACAATTAATTAGTCCACAAAATTCAATTAGTCCACAAAATCAGACTCCTTTCACTGATTATGAATCAGATCCAAACTTTATACCTAATGACGTCACTCGTTTGAGACTTACCTCTCTGGTTTCTGGCTTTGAGAGACAGAGAACCTCATATTTACAAATATTTAACTAAACTTTGCTCGGCCATGAAAAGAACAGATTGGAATTATTGATTAAGCGAGTGTTCTCGGCATTATAGTTGTTGACAATATATTTATAAAGACCTTATTATATTCTTTTATGTTTACTGCTTGTTAATGCGCCACCTATATAGAAGGGATTAAACTGAAGTGTTACTCAAACATACAGGAGTCTACTTTTGCATGCTGTTTTGAAAATTTCATGCAGAGATTGCATACATTTACAAGCTAACGTTGAATTAGCGGTACATATGCATGTAATAAAGTATTTATGGGCTGACGTTGCCTCAGCAAAGATATTGAACTAAATGATATATAGTCTTTGGCCCATCGCAGGCTTTCTGTTTCATCTTCAATGTGTAAAGTGGAGGGGAAAAAAAAGAACAAAAAGCAATGAAAATAAGGCAAGAGCTATAAAACTGAGAGTAGCAGAGTAGGGGTAATCCACAGGGAGAGAAAATTATAAGAATGGAGAGATGAAGGGGCTTGGGGCTGAGGCTGGTGGTTGAACCACTCGAGGAGGGGGCTGTAATGGCCTACTAATAACTTGGACACTGCTGAAATATGGAAAACACAAGAGCTGCAGTCCAGTCATAAATACCATTAGGAAGACTTGGGAAGGTGGGAACAATAGGGTAAGGACGAAATGAGGAATGATGTAGGATGGAGTGGAGGGTAATTACTGAGAATGGATGGTGAGAGGAAGGATAAAACAGAGCATGGAGTAGAGATGTTAGAGGAATTGGAGCCAGATGGGTTAAAGCAGCATAAATGAAGATGGAGACTACGGTAATATAGCAGCTGCTGGTGGGGATAAAGTAATACTGTAACTAGTAAAAATTATATGTATATATATATATATATACATATACATATACATATACATATACATATACATATACATATACATACATACATACATACATACATACATACATACAAACATACATACATACATACATACATACATACATTCATACATACATACATACATAAATTGATTTAGATTGTGCGATATTAAATATTGCTGATTAGTTTAATGCAGAATATCACCCAGTTTTACACTTTGAGATCAGTTCACTGGTTTAATAATGAAGAGAACCACTCAGCCTGTGAAAAATGTGGTATAATGTCCTCTGTGACCCTGGAGGAAGCTTTCATAAGTCTGACTAAACTAACCACAGTGGTTTATTTAGGGATTATCCGGGTTTTAGCTTGGAGACAACATATTTCAAAGAGTCTTAAACCTATTTTCCATGTCACATTCTTACTATGAGCAGAGGGATACTGTATGAACATGACATTTTCTGCCAAAGTTACAATTTTTGGTTGTTTCGCATGAAAGGTTTCTGTGTCTGTGTTGTTGTCTGAGCTTTTTTTATTGCTTTGACATAGGCAAGGCTTGGTTGGAAAAAAGGTGATGTCAGATGCTCCCATGGAATTGGTGCAGGCATGCGCATCAGTCAGGAATAAGTTCAAATTTTATCAAAATCTGATGGCATTTGGAAGGTTTATGGGTCACTGTTTATTACATCTGATCAAACCACACCTAAACAGTCATGATGAAGCAAATTAGATTAGTTCTTGAGAGTCAATAAATAATATTAAGGTTATTCAAGGCCTCAACAAGGCCTTGAGGAAATTTTCTGAAATTTGGCACAAACATCCACTTGGACTCAAGGTTGAACTGATTAGAATTTGTTGGTCATGGGTCACTGTGACCTCACAAACCATGTTTTTGACCATGACTCAAGAATGGCATTTCCATGGCAACAGCGGATGCCAGAGACAGAGAAAAACACATGGAGCTATGAGTGAGAGAAGAGCTTCAGGAGTTCAGGAGACTATCTCAAAATTAAAAGAACGGAAATGACATTGAGCAATGACTCATATGACTGGAAATAAGGGAGGTAACTTTAGAGCTATTCTCTTCTTTCCTTTAGAAATTCTGTAAATTATTGATTTAATAGATAAGTATAGTGGCTTATATTGGACTCATCTGGGAAATATGGAATGGACCTGTAAGTAGGACATTCCACCACTAGGGAGGGCACCAGCCATTTGGGGGGTTTTCCCCTCCACCCTCCAATGGGGCCTTTAGAGAGATAACAGTCCCTAATCTGGGAAGTTGTTTTACGTGTTCTGATGTTCTTGCGGGTGTGTTACTGTGTTGAGTAAAAGTATGGGAGATCTGTTTTTGTTGTCCTCAATATAAGAAATCTGCATCTATGGAGGATATTACTATTACTTTATACAACATGGCACTCAAAACTAAAAAACCTATAGGCATCACTGATGGAAATGTTCTAAATGTCAATAGTTGTCTCAATCCAGTCCAACACAACAAAACTCTTACAAAGCTTTGTATAGTGTGGGGGGTGTATAGTTCAAATGTTCCATTACATTGCTTGTAATATTTCACGTTATATATATGAAGAAGATATTCTGTTGTGAGTTGTCACGCTTTATTGAAGCACACTGGTTTGAGGAAAAGGTTTCAGGAAGCAGGAGGGGACAAGAGGGATGAGAGCGAGGGATGAGGGGAAAAAGTGAGGAGCCTAAAAATTGAGTGTAGGCTGTTTGTGTGTCTGTGTTTGTAGAAGTCTGAAAAAGAGGAAGAGAGAAAGCAATGCAAAGCAGACTCAAAGTTGCAGGGACACCCATGACTCTGTGTACCAGACTGCATGTTTGTACAAGGTGACTCATTTTCCAGTTCAGTGGTTAAATCATGTTTAAAACAGCACCCCAGGCATGATCTAACACACACAAACACACACACACACAAAGTCGCACAGAATACACTGCTAACAGTCCCAAGTCTCACAGACAATTAAATAAACAGCTGAGTTACTGGGAAAGGAAAGAAAAATGAGTCGTTTTAAAGAAAGCTATTATTTCTGTGCTGAGTGTGAGATTGCCTCTGACTGTGATCTATGAGACAAAGTCCTGACTCTCTTACTTTGAGATGTGATATGCCCCGGGACATTTATGACCAGCGTGCTGTCACTCGTATATTGCAACAGTTGTTGCTTTGTAATGACTGTACTTCCAAAGGAAGCCTTCCGAGTACTCATATTTTATCTACATAATTTACATATTTCTATCACTTTTTTTTTTTTGTGGTGCTGAAGACATGAGCTTATGTTATTCTGTCTCTTCAGCCGACACCATCTACCACTGAAGGCATAGTGCAACATAATTTATTAAATATCATGATGATAACTGACACAAGTCAGTGTCAAAGATGAACACGCATCTAGTCAAACTGGCATGTACAAAGAAGAGGTCAATAGTTTGGACATCTGAGCATATATAGGCAAATCAGTGAGCAATGGATGAGAGGTTGCATTGTATTGTCTGGACTGGACAATGAATATTATTAAAAGTTGTAATATGCAACTTAAAAAAAAACATTTACACACAAGTACACCACCTATATTTCAATTTATTATTACATCTATCTGAGTTTTTCAAATACGTGGCTGTGCTGGAAGAAAATGATAATCCAGCTCAATAACCTCAATGGTAATGATAACATGAAACCTGTGACATCAGACACGTCATCACCATGTAAGTCAAATCTCATTGCTAAGCAACCAGAAGTGTTTAGAGCAACTAAAGGAGTTGTGTGGTTTTACATGAGGACAAAAAGTGTCACAGAGCCACAATCTGGTCCCTTGGCTCAGAACTTGTGTCAGCACTGCCAAGCCGAGAAAAAAAAAGTTTTTATGCCTCATCCTCTGTTCAGCTCATTACTTGGGGTGTTTAACTTTTACTGGGTGTTGTGTACATGTACCAACATCACCAGAATGATGGTGAGTCTATTCGTCACAGACAACACACCCCCCATAAAAGTCACATCAGCAGAACTTGAAGAAAGGTCAGAGAGACAAAAAATATCATAAGAAAACACAAAATATCATATGAAATCATGGATGGATCATGGGCTCCTGGGAACAGATATGCAAAAGGCCCAACCGCCCTTCCTACAAAGCAGGACATACAGACTTTATGGTGTTCTTTGTTTGTTGTTGCCGATCCTGCTTACAATCCCAGAAAATGTGGTGTGGACACTGTCCTCAAGCTAGTAGCCATGCCAACAGGTGAGGCTGATCCATGTAGTGAACAACATAACTGCATTTTTATGGTGATTTTATCCATAAAATTTGCCCCTTCATTAAGAAAGAGTTAGCATGCAAGATGCTGCCATCAGGAGCACAGGGGTTTATTGGAGGAGCCAGCCCGGACAACTTGCCAAACCATTACAGTCACGCCCACATATCAGTTATAAAAAACATAAAGTGACAGGACATAACTTCTGAGTAAATTGAGACACTGGTTATACAAATTGCTTAAATTTCTCTGTTTCGTCCTCCTCTGTGTGGGTGTGTTCTAAATGCTAATGTGACTGGAGGCCTGCAAAAAAAAAAAAATCTTAATTTGACCAGTTAGCTGTGAATGGGTTTATGGCTCTGCCTCATCTTCTCCCCCCCAAATCCATTTAGTTTTAGATTGGTTCATTCTACTTTATGTCATGAGGGTGTACCGATCATAGTTAGCCATTGTTGGATGTCTAAATAAACATTTGCTTTGAAGGGGGTGACAGTGATTTTGCAGTTTGGAGGTCACAAGGGAAGAATGAGGTGACATTATTTGATAGGCAGACAGGGAGCTATTGGGGCGGATGCATTTGTAGCAGTTGTCAAATCTCATATGCACCCAGACACACACAGCTCGATGTGTTTAACCTCCTACAAACACACATACACACACACAAAACTAGCCCAGAGTCAATTTGCTCAGTCAGTTTGTTAACTTCCTCCTCTGCTTCCTCCTCTTTTCATCCTCCCCTCACTATCTTCAACAACAACAACAACAACAAAAACAACCTAGAATTGTATGTGTGTGTGTGTGTGTGTGTGAGTGTGTGTGTGTGTGAGTGTAACAAGCCGCTAATAATGGAGTCCACTCAGGCCTATCTGACACCATTGTTATTAGCCCCCTTCTCTAAATTACCAGCCACTAGTCACTGGGTGTACACTCTCTGACACACACACACCCATACACACACATGCATATTCACTCATGCGGGCACAAATGCAAACAAGACACAAGAAGATGAGAATATTTCAAACGGGGAAATTTGGATTGGAGGGTAATCGCTGTCCAATGAAGTCAAAAGTGACATAGAAAACTCAACCTCTGCTTTCGCCGCTGAGTGTTACCCAGCGCCGGCTGGCAGGGTATATGGGAAATTATGCAAATGAGGTTCAGGCGGCGTTTCCAGATGACTGACAGGCTCCCTAACTGGCAATTAGCATGTGTTGCTTTCTCATTGGCCAGAACCGTGTGACTGTCTGGTGACAAGTGAAATGGATTTACCCTCCTGGCTCTCAAGCATTTAATCACATCTCTCTATTTGTCTCTATCCCTCTGTCTCCCTCTGTGTTTATCTTCTGTCTCACTCTTGTTCAGTCCGTCTCCACCTCCTCAGTCTTCTACCTCAGTGTCATTCTCTGTCTCTCCTTTCACACTGTTTTCCCTCACAAACCAGTTCAAAACAAGACAAATTCAGTTTTCCTTCATGAAACAGCCAAATAACTGTGATGTAATCATGAATAAAATAGTAAGATAACAACTTCTTAAAGTGCTACTCCAGTGATTTAGTGCTCCATAAGGTTAGGAGATTCACAAGTTTAAAAATTGTCCTGACTTAAAACCTGACTTTTTGTTCTGACTGTGGGTAATTTTCCAAAATGCAACAAACAGAATCTTGTCTGTATGTTTTCCTGCCTGTTAAATGTTAAATTTCATGCTTACCAGTTTATATCACAGGCTCCATGTTAACATGTGTGGTGTTTATCCATTGGCAGATTGTGAGCTGTGAGATTTTGTGTCTTTTCCAATCATTTTATGTCTCTTTGCAGCCCTTTGCATCTCTTTGTAGTCATTTTGTGTCTCTTCTCAGTTCCTTTGCATGTCTTTGTGGTCTTGTGTCTCTGTGTGGTCATTATTTGTCTTTTTCTAGTCATTTTAGTTATCTTTGTACTTGTTTAAACTACTTTCAGTTGTTATTATTTTGTGTCTCTTTGCTTGTCTTTTGCATCTCTTGGTAGTCTTCTTATGTCTCATTTAGGTCATTTTGTGCCTTTTTTGTTAATTTTGTGTCTCTTTCTAGTCTGTTTGTGTTTCTGTGTACTGTTTTGGTCACTCTCAGCTATTATTTTGTGTGTCTCTTTGCAATTTTATTGCATCTCTTTGTGGTCATTTTGTGTCTCTTAAGTGTTGTTTTTGTGTTTTGTGTCTCTTTGTGGCTGCTGTTGCCACTTCTTGTTGGCTAGTTACATTTCTTTGCAGTGCCTTTGCATTCCTCTCTTTTTGTGTCTCCCTGTGATCATTATGTCTCCTTGGTTTGTAAATGTAAATTTGAATGACATTTTGCAGGTGAAGGTGTGGTGTATTATGCTCAGTTTCTTAAAGTTCCTAATTTGGGCAGGCAAGGAGGCCTCGAAGTTAGTGGTCTAGGGATGTTTAGGCCTGGAAGACAAGTGTGTAGAATACTGGCGCCAGGCTAGAAGTAACATGGAATAAGGCTCCTTCCAAATGAGGAGATGCTTGTGGGGTTTTGTGATTGATCACAGCAGGTAAAGAGTTGCTTTACGGACAAATGTATTGATGCCTGTACGTATATAAGAGACTTGCATGAGCTGAAAGGGAGAGATTCGCATTGGTCCTGAATCCTCTCCCAGGCAGACCATGGGGCCTGGTGGATGCTGAACTTTGCTGCAATAAATTGATTATTATGCAACCGAGTCGGTGTCCGCGGAGGTTTCTTCATCTTCCACACATCATTGCTACTTAAGAAACAACTACAAAGGCCAGGGTGAGCCATTATACTTTGGGCCCATGGGCCTGTGCCCAGTCGGTCTGTTCAGAAATACATCTATGTGTTTAAGCCCCAAATAAGATTTCATTATTGTGATTATTTTTCTTATACTTCACAAAGCTTCTCCAGAGCTGCAGAAGACATTATACAACTTACTTCACATGCTAAGTGCCTTGATTCTAGGTTTTGCTTATGGTTTGTTTCTTGTTTTATTTGGAAGGTCACTCTCCACATGTGTCATGTCTGTTTCCCACCTGTTTTTGTACACTCCTGCTTTCTCATTAGTCCTTCCCTATTCCAGAGCTTTTGCTGCACACCTGTCATGCATTGGTGTTATTTGCTCCACTCTTGTGTTACCTATAACACCCCAATTGTCTTCACTGTCAGCCAATCCCTGTGCTTCCCTCCCTTTGCCTGTGCCCACCTACTCCAGCTGTGTCTTATTCTTGTGATTAGCTGAATTCAATTGTTATTGAAAAAATTAGATTATTCTGTGTACGTATTCCTGTGTCATTCCCTTTTGTCAATGTGCCTGTTTGTTGTGTCTCTGGTTCATTTTCCCTGCATGTGTTGGTCTCTTGCATTCATTCGTGTTTTGTTTGAGCCACTGTGGTTTTATTCTCAGTGTAGTCTTGGTGCCTCTTTCTTTTATACCATACGTTAAAGTCTGCCTGCATTTTTAGTTTTTGTTGTCTGCCTGTTTTAGAGGTGTTTTACAAGCTGCACTAAAGCTTGCTTTTTATTCTCCTATCCTGCCCACTTGATGTTTGGCAATTGAGTCCTCTCTTCAACTTTTGTGAAACATAACACTAGTAGTCTCTGTGACCAGTAAACTATTGTGGTTCCTTATTAAAGGTCTGGGTTTGAGCTAAAAGCAAATTGCATCATCTAAATGTTGACCAATCAAAAAATTGCAACTATTTTCAGTCATATCAACACATTCCCATCCCAACTAATCACATATCACTGCATTGTCAGTGGACTTTCATGTGTACACATCACATGCTAGGTATTCTCCTGCATATGCTGTTGATGTTCCAGGATTTCGTAACCAAGAAAGGATGTCAAAAAAATCTTGTGGTTAGGTTTAAAAAAATTAAAATAAAACATGATGGTTTGGCTTCACATTCATATGTGATGCAAACACCGAGCTCCCAGGTGAAAATCAGGGATTTGTTGGACCTATCCATCACCCACATCATACTGCTGCAAAAGGTGGCTTTTGGCGACAGTGTCTGACGTCGAAATTTCAATGTCTCTCTCTGCAATAAATCCCACCTTTATGAGGGTTATAATGTTTACTTATTGACAGTTCAACTTTATGGTCATTATAGGGTCTTGATATGGTTTACTGTAATTGCCTCCCAGACAGAGATTATCCTAATATTGTGATTTCCCATATCAATTAGGGTAGACTAAGTATAACCCACTCTATAGCTTGAAGCTATTGAAGCTAAATGTAGAGAATTTCTATATTAAAACTAATCCTCAACAAAGTCACCCTTAGGCTTAAATCAGAATAATTAAGCATTTTGAAAAAAATAATATTTTTGGCTCAGTTGAAGTTTATACGCACTGAAATAGCTTGTTAATGGTCTAAACATTCCCTCAGAGCTTAGAGGGTGAAGCATCATGCATAAGTGATGTTTCCTTATAGCGTTCTATGGCTTAATATCATACACATGAAAAAAAATATTAATCACAAAATGGGCAAGTGCACAGCTGACTTATCTGCTTCTATAAATGGTCAAGGGGAAAATAGAAAGAGAAGAAACTGTGAAGAGATGCAGAGAGGAACGTCTTGCTTTAAAAACCCTAAGATGTGTTGTCTTCTCAGCAACAAAGACATTATCAAGGATTAGCCCTGCCTACGGAACACTGGATTTTATCAATGCAATCTAACAAGTCCAAATCCTGTTTTTAGTAAGCAAGCCTAATAATTCACTTAGCGTGAGTAAACACTGATTGTTAAAGCTGTGCTTGCAGTAGTTTGTTGAGAGTGTGCTGCTGCGAGCAAACATCTTAATCAGAGGAGCAACACGATGTGCTCTGTGGACACCGTCGTCCTCATCCGTCTTTGTGACAATGGAGCAGATTTCATACAGCTACAGCCCCAGGGTGGATTGCAACACACTGAATCTGCACTGGTGACTGTTGTCAAGTAGAAAATCAGAATTACCATAATTAGCAATAAGCTGGATGAAAGTCACATTCAGTGAAAGTGAAGCACCTTTTATATGTGAGTAAAGAGAGCAATGCATGATTATTAGTACACTAACTGGTGTGTTTGACATGTAAATTGTCTCATGATCTTAACTGCACACAGTTTATCTGCATGATTCTGCACACCAGCATAATGGAAATATAAATATTACTGAATAAATGTGTTTCATGGAAAATTTGAAAGGCATCTTAATGAAACCAGAAGAAAAATCAGAAAAATAAGATGTATAAATCGTATTCAGTCTTTGATTCTTTTTGAATCTGCAAAACATCTTCATTTCTCTCTTCTCTCGCTGTCTCTCTCCGTGTTGCACAACCACACTTTTTATCACTATTGCAGTGGAAGCGGCGCTAATTTTTGGTTTCCTACTGCTTTCTGGGGGGTAAGAAGCATGAATTTCACACCAAAGTCTGTGTGCTTGAACTCTCTCTTCTATCAAATCTGCCGAATCTCCTTGAGCGTTTCAGTCAAATCCCCCAACAGTGAGAGCAAACACATGGGTTTATATGTTCCAGGCCCACTGCCCTATGTCTAAGCCCGCACCCTGCCATATCATTTCAGCGTCACACTTACTTGGAAGGAAAAGGCTGACGCTATTTCTCCATAGAAAATGATCATGTCATGGTGGTAGGCTGGGTATAGTTTTGTCATGTTAGAGAAATCAGTGCTAGTTTCTTTACAACAGTCCTCTCACAAAAACAGAAGTATGAACCTATAAAATGTGAAAAACATGCTTAACAAACTATTCTCACTCCCGACTTCTCACGATGATGTGATGTTGTCATCAGAAACCAATGCACACGGGCTCCTTTTGTGGTGATATGACACACAAGTCCATTTCCATTTTTGGAGTGATTTCCACTTAAGATCACAATGCCGAAAGCTACCTTGCGCATCTGCAGGATATGCCACTGGATAACAATACTGAACGAAGCTGGACAGAACTGTTCCTGGTGTTATTGGCTACTAGATAGGCCCCACCAGCATTTGTGTATGTTGACATCCTGGCATTGGTCGCTATGTGCTGTTGTTGCCAAAACATAAATACCGATGCATAATCCCACCATGTAGCAGCATCCTGGAACATCAATAGCAGACGCAGAAGGATACCTAGAGTGTAATATGTATACTTCAAAGTGGGAATATGTGATGTCTTAGGATGAGAAAGTTTTGAATACACACTAGCGCCATCTATTTCTGCAGCAGTGGGCAACAACCCAACTCATCAAATACTGCCCCTTTGTCAATAGGTCTAGGCATCAGACACTAATGCACAGCAGCACCCTTCACTGCAGCATGATACGCACACAATAATATGCAGTTTACAGTGGAATTAATCCCCATGAAAATGACAGAAAATAAAGTCTGTGGGACAGGGACAATGTTTATGTAAAGCCACATTTTTGTTGAATTTTATCAATGTCACTTTTCAGTTAAAGTTAATTTTCTTCCATTTTCTATAAACCTTGGAAAATGAAACCAAAAGTAAATAGACACTTCTAAAGCCGAGCAAGAAAATATCTTTTTTTCTTTTATTTGAGTTTATTGGCTCTTTAGGTGTTACTTGAAAATGCATTGGATACATATATTTTCATTATTGTTTGTAGCAAATACAATATAGTACATATTGTTTTAGTACTGCCAGTAAATTGTGGTTAAATTTGAATATGCAAGACAAAGATTGGAAATCAGACAGAAAAAGTGACCTTAGTGTCAGACACAGAAACAGAGGATTGTGAGTTGCCGGTGCACTGAGATTGACCAAATCATAAGCCAATTCAGGACTTGTTGCGGGTAGAGATGGACCCGTTGTACTGATGCGTACATATCGGAGAGGGCAGTGCCGGAGCAGATGGAGAAATAAAGTGAGATAGAGAAAATCAATCCTATCAGACAGTAGTGGTGGTCATGTCATTTCAAATAAGGATCATATAGGGTGATCTACAGCTTCGCCCTGAGCCTCTTTCTTTTTTTCTTATTTTTTATTACTGGTTAGATATGTGCCTTACTACATCTAGCCTTCATATTCATACAGTTCATACAGATGTATAAAATATGTGGCAAAACCCTTGTTCTCTTATGCTCTCAAAAGAAATGGAGAGAGATGACTCCGTGGCATTTATATTAGATAGAAAAGAGAACAGGGTTGTCAGAAGATTTTTAATCTCATCACTTTCCATAAAGCTCAGCATTATCACTTATAGTTTATCACCTTTTTGCTCTTTTTAGTGCCTCTACTCTGTCCATGTTGATTTATTTTGCTCAAAGGGACCTGTGCACTTAAACTGCTCAGAGGAAAATGTTATCACTTGTATGAAAAGTTTTGCAATAGATTTTCAGGTAACTTTAAAGGAGAAAAGAAATCCTGCAGCAGCGATTGTTCGTCTCCCTGCTCTTCCTCTCTCCTAACATGTTTTTACTTTCCTACTACATCTGTTGCTGTTGTTGCTGCCAGGTAATCCTTGAAAAAGCAATCTAAGATCGTGGTGGAACTAAACAGGACAAAGATCCATGTAAGCCGCAAATGCAAACCAGTACAGTGTATGCTGTTCTGTTTGAATGGGCTCACCAGCAGCAACATTGCCTTCTATGGAAAGATTTTGATTTGAGATACCTCACCATTAAAGTTGTTCATGTCTTTGTTACTTCTGGAATATATCGAAAGATAAATGCATGTTTTCTTGATGACACTGATTTCCATTCAATCATATGGAATAAAGGGTTTTCCTCTACATATTGTCAACTAACCTAAATTCTGTTATTTTCTTGCAAAACAAACAGAAAGAATAACAAACCATAAATAAAAATGTGAATGTAAGAAACAGAAAAGAATATAAATCTAATTTTATGCTGCAAATTATATATTTATAATAAATGTCTGTTATGAACCATATATCTTTTATGTATGACACATTTTATGTATCCCGCTGTAAGCTCTCCAACCTAAGATTTTGGATATGGGTGATGAATGGTTGTCAGTTTTTATAAAATAAAAAGTGTAACCCTTCAGAGTAAATCTGATTCTCTCTAACTGCACAAACAGCATCAGATCTCTTATTCACTGAGGGTAGGGGGCGGTGTTTTCTTTCCACTTGTGCAATCAGCCTTCCGGCATTCAGGGAAGCAAAGGCATTGGTGTTTAACTGACACTGCAGATCACTGGCTTGTGCTACTTATATTGCTGCAGTGGAGATGGATTCAGAGATGCATCCAAAATACACCTGGTTGGTGCTCCTGGTGAAAAGATGTTAAGTCCAAATAGTGTGGATGAGTTCCAAGTTAACATCATCTAAGAGTCCTATATTTCATAATCTCTCCTGAGGTGTAGATCCTCTTTCCAGTGGCAATAAATAATAGAGAAAAAAGGATAATAAATACATGCTTTTCTGAGTCAGCACACCCTAAAGAAAATCATTTAAAGTAACATTATTTGGTATGTGAGAGACCTGGGCCAGGTTAATTGGAGCAAAAGTCCATAAACATCTATGTGTGGGCAAGATTACATTTATGGTTGAACTGGGTGAAAACACCATCAATGGATCCTTAAAAGTTTCAGTCTTTCAAGTTTCAAGCACAATCGTGCAGGGGAAAATGGTTTTGATGTAACAAAGGGACACTGATAGAAGCCTCATTTTTTCCCTTTTTTCCCAGATCTTAAGAGACTGAAAAGTTTTAGGTTCTTTTGATATATCAAAAGGAGAATAGATAATAAGAAAACAAAAAAACTTTTTCAACTGTGAAGGTTTTTCTTTGTCTTCCAGAGTCAACAGATGGTCACAATATAAATACTGGCTGCCCAAAAATATTAGTTAGTCATTTCCTCTTATAATTGCTTAAATCCTTGAGTTATTTTTCCATTACAACATTCATTTGGAAAAATAAAATGCACTGAAGCAGATAAAGAAATTTGGACTGAATGGAGTGTAATGGATCGAAGACATCAAGTTGGAAGTCATCTGCATATAAAGGCACATTGTACATATTTCCAGCTCTAGACTTTTCCATAAGATGAGTATTAGTGCATTCTCATAGAACAGTTCGTATGACATCATACAAATTAGCACTTCACAAATGACATTACGTCTTTAATGTGTTATGTAATTAACATACAGTTACTGAAGTTAGGTGTAGGCAATAATAAGTAACTATTATTGCCTACACCTAACTTCCGTTGGTTAGGTTTAGGAAACAAAACATGGTTGGGTGACTTTACTTTAAGTGCCTCTAAGCGCACATGCTTTTGAACATGTGTCTCCAAGGGAAAGTCCTGGACGAAAGTCTAGTGTTTTGTAACAGATCCACCACACTAACCTGCCTTGTTCCACTCAGGACTGCTTCCTTTTTTACTCCCGTCAGCACATTGATCACATGGTGGCAGCCTTTCAAAATATATAGGATATGCAAGAATTTGGGTGAATTTATTTTTTGTAGGAAAATGTGCGAACTGTTTGTGAATAGCCTGTATAAATAGTCCCACCCTCCTAGGCCATTACTATAAAATAAACAGGTTTGTAACTACAGGAAGAAGGTGCTTGCCAGCAACAAAAATAGCCATGAGTAGGACTTGTCTGTCTGTGTGTGTGCTCGTGCGTGCGTGCATTTTTGTGCATGTTTAGCAGACAGATAGGACTGAATTGCATATGTCTTTGCATGTTCATACTCTGGTATTAGATCAATATGGTTCTGAGGCATGTCGTTTCAGTGTTCAGGTATTTTTAGATGAAACAGGTTTTTCATCCTGCTACACGGTAGAGTACAAATGAGCTAACAATGGTGGAGGTTTCTCAGGGAGAGCCTGGAAGTTGGCACAGTTACATTTCTTCTTCTGGCACATACACTGAAAATCACTGTAACACCACAAAGATACTGTAGATGTGATAAGATGAATAGAAGTTAGACAAAAGTAGTAAAAGTAAGGAAAGAGAGGATGCATTCTATTATGGTAGGTGAGAGTTAGGCATCAGAAAAACAAAAAAAAGTGTAAAGAGGTGGAGGGTATTGGAGAAGAGATGAGTGAAAGTGTTTTGTGTAAAGAGCCATTGGAGGACAATGGATGTGTGTTTGTGTGCTATTGGTTGCGAAAGGTGTGGCATGTGTCCATGTGACGTTAGGGGTCATCCCAATACATCTGCGGCTCAGATAAATGTCACCCGTTGATGAGTGCAGACACTGCCGACGTGTCCTTTGTGGCTGTCACTCTGATGTGGCATGCAAAGATTGCAATCTTGTTTACTCATCGACCTATACCTGCCCTGCAGTGTGTATGTGTGATTGTGAGCAACTGTTTGCGTACTTGAAGCAGAGTCTTCCTTTTTTCCCCAAAAGACCTTCAACAATGCTGTGAAGTCAACAGAAAAAAATAAATGACAAACAGCAAAAAAAATTATACTGCTATTATAATTCTACCTCCTGTCATAGCGTGCCATGGATGTCTCTGAACACTTTGTGCAGCTTCTCTGAAGCGAACCGAGAGGACACTGGGGCATTTAATACTTGCGAACACCTACAAACAGCATGCCGCAAGGGACAGCAGACATGACAAGGGACAAGGCCATCATGCTAACCTCAGGGCCCAACTACATATGTCAGTCACACACTCATGTTGTCAAGATCAACAACATCAGGAAAAAGAGGTCACACAATCTAAAGATACAAATGTGTCAGTGTGAATCTATATGTATATATTCTGTACAGTACATGTTTGAGTGTGTATGTGTGTGTAAGTGAGAGAGAGACAAAGACAGGCATTCAGAAGTGTGACCTTCACAGCTTTTCCTTTTGCTGCTGAATGAACCATTGAACAGAATTCACTAAAGCAGAATCACTGCATATAAATCTTAGAAGATGAGGTTGCAGACATATATGTTTAACATCTGTGTCCTTGTTAATGCATTCCTTTGTGCTGGGGAAACACTGCCATGCTTTCAGCAGTCTCATGACTCAAAGCGAAGAGACAATGTAGACACACAGCTTCTGAAGTTGTCAGGGTCCTTCCTATAGTTCATCAGTATAAATCTATGTGTGTGAATAAACACTCAGCAGTGTGCTTGTGTGAATAATTGTGTGAAGGAACTGTGTGCTGTTTCACAGGGGATGATGTGTGTCAGAAAACTCTGTCTTTCTCTCATTAGACTTAACTTTGCAAAACAAGACATCAGCTACATCCATCCGTTACCCTAACCGAATGATACTGGTGGGGCACAAGAGAATCAGTTGTTTCAGTAAATAACCCCAAATTGAATTTCTTCACATTCGTGTGCAAAAAGTCCCCCACTGGCCTCTAGTAACATTAAAACTACTTTCTCAATTGCTCCCGGTGGATGCAAGTCATTGTCTGAAGTGTCAAGTTATTATAAAGTGGAAAATTCAGCAGCAGAGGTCAGGGTGGGTCAAAAAAAAAAAAGAAAAACGTCAGACAACAACACAAGAGGACACTGTTTGCTTCCTGTTTTTTTACCACCAGTCATTGTTGGTTTAGTTTCACTTTAGTTACTATGGTAACCATGATGAAGAACTGTGATTCATCCTGTTGAAAAATGAAGAAAGATCGGAAGAAACTTAAATCCATCACTGGCAAGGGCATGGTTCAACACACAACAAAGTTCAACACACAACAACATGACAGTTGGCTGTAGAAAAGTAGTCCCAAAAACTGATTTCCACCACATTGTTTCAGCTGTTTCATATTTCGAAGTAGTCTGGCATCCCTGTATTCTCAGTACCGTTAGGCTATTGGCCTGATGACAATTTAGTCATTTGGAGCAATGGCCAATACCATGGGGGTCCCAGTGAAGCCAGCTGATATGAACACATATTTGGGTTAACACTTTGAAACCTGGATTGACATCAGTTTTTAAAGTATTTAAACCTTTGAACCATAAATTGGTTTGATTTCTTTCAAAAACATGAGAAAAAAGGTAATGAGCAACTTGGCAAGAAATTAGTAGATTTAGAAATTATTTTTTCAAAAAGCTAGGGAAAAGTTTCCAGAAAACTATATTCAAAATATATTTAAAATTATTTTTATAGAATTATTACAATTTTAAGCAGTTTTTCCAGGTCAGTTCCTTGTATTTTTATTGTCTTTTTTTACTCTCCTGTTTTGTGGTTGTTTTTTTTTTGTTTGGTTGGTTTTGGGGTTTATTTTAGTTAATCAGGTAATTTTCTTGTACTTTTAATTAATTTCTCGCTATTTTCTGGGTCATTTATTCTTAAGTCGGTAATTGCCTTCTGCCTGTGTTTTTGAAAGAACTCAAGTCAATTTGCCCAGGTTTCAAAGGGTTTAGACTTCCTCCTGTGCACTGGTCATTGTCCTTCTATTTCTATAAACAGATATCTGTATTTTTATGTAGATACATTTTAAAATAGATACTAAAAGGCTCAACCGTCATCAAACCATAGCCAGTGGGTTCTGGAATTGCATTTTGTTCAATGTTTTCTATCTTTTTTGCTCTCTATAAGGGCCGTAGACATAATTGTTCAATACTACTGAGTGCACACAGTCTACAAACAAATTCTGCATTTATATGCATGATCTGTTTATTGAGATTAGGGTCTCTTTTATGAGATTTTTCAGTCACTGGCCAATACAAAGTACTTAATTATAATTTTAACACTTTCAAGTTCTTGACACGTAGCATAACATTGTCTTCTGAAACCCTGCAAACTCTCAAATGCATTTTCATTTCTTGTGGCTGATTAGTGCTCCTCTTATGTTGACAACTATGGAAGCCCAGAAAAGAGGTCTAATCGAAACAAAAGAAAACACCTTGATGGTTTTCAATCTGATGATCATTTGATCAATTATGAGTTCAGCAGAGATTGACTTTCCAACAAGATCTGGTGAAAACATCTTTTTGACAAGATCTGGTAAAAAAAAACAAAATGCTAACATGGCATATAAAACTAAACTAATAATAATAATGCAGCACCCATTGAACAACCTATGAGAAAACATTGGTCCTGCAAGTAAAATCTCTCTTCTCACTGAGTGTGTGTAATTGATATACTGTTGGTCTTACTGGCTGGTGAGCTTGCTGTCACCATAATGTGCTGCTCCAAGGTGGCCGGTCTGTGTTATATGTCTGGATTGTTGCATGTTTCATGATGAACTAGCCAGACACTTGTTTACTGTTCATGAGGAACCTGATTTAAAATCCACGTTATTTTAAGGAAGGGCTGCTCTGTGCAAAAGCCCACAGTGCCTCTTTGAAATGTTAATAGAGCCATGTGAAATAACAGATGTAGGTAAGGAGGAAGGGAGAGGAGGATGGGTAGGTACAAAATAATGTTGGGATTTAGAAGATGGGCCTGTGGATGCAGAATATGAGGATAAGTGTTTGTTGGCAGGGAGTGATTTTAAGAGTAGAAAGATGGCGTAGACTAAATAAAGAGATGGACAAATTAATGCAAGAAGGAAAAGAAGAAAAAGTAATCAGGGATGGCCAAATTTAGATAATGACTTTGGTACAGGAAATAAATAATAGAAGGGATGGAGGGATGAGTGAAGGACGAATGAGTGAGGAAATGGAAAGAGTGGCCTAGAGATATTGGGTTGGGTGGACTGTGAACTTATTTACATCTACCCTCTCCTCTCCCTTACTTTGCCTCTCTTGGAGATAGTGACCGCCAGCGTATACCCAAACCTTGAAGCAGGAATAACAATTTTGTTGAATTAGCATATGTTATCATTTAATGCATGGCAGTGCACTCAATATTTATGAATAAAAACAATTTTCTACCAAAGTTAGACATGCAACATCCAGTGCTTTCATCTAATAGCCTGGAGCTATGCCATTGACTAACAAATAAGGGGCTGACTTTGTGACTCATGCAAACTTTATTTAGGGCTGTTTTGGTTAAGAAGTTGATAATGCTATAAAATGAGACCTGAAATATATTAAACTTTTATTGTGGTAACTGTCACTGTCAGCTTGTTATTTTAAAGTAACAGTGTAAGATTTAAGGGAACATAGTGGCATCTGGTAGTGAAATTTGAAGATTCCTTCAGTGTTCATTGTTCAAGAGATTTGAATTTAGAACCAAATCACCTGCAGAGATTTCTTCCTCTCCAAAACAAAGGGACTAGGTGATTGAAACCGGTAAAAACACAGAATAAAGTAGTTTCACTTTACAATTCAGTGTTTCTGTGACACTTTGTCATATCAGAGAAGGGCAGCTAAAGAACGACTTTGTTATTTAGGTATGAGGACTGTAAGAGCTCAGTCATTTGGTTCAAATAGTTAATAATCATGTGAACAAATAGTTAAATTTTGGGGGGAGGAGGACGAAGGTAACTAAACCCTTTATTTGATAAATTCTCCCTGTCTCTGAACTTGTGGAAATATGAAGTCAGTGAGAGTTGCAATGTATTTCAAAACAGAAGAAAAAAATTACAGATTCAAGGATATTTTTTCCTCAAAGGCTCTCCATTCTGCCAGAAGCAGAAGGCAGGCATAAAGGGAAAAAAATAGATTAAAATGCAGTTTAGGAGTTCTTGAGATAGCACTCCACAACATTGTGATGCATGTACCAAAATAAACATAACACTGTTGAACTTTGTATTATTTTTTTTTTGACTCTTTGTTTTGCAGTCTGATCTGGATGACAAAGAAGGTCACGAGTACTTTGATGGGACCCTCAACATGTTGCCGACACAGATGAGAGGCTTTTGAGTATGAAGGAGAGATGACAGCAGTACCTAGGTTTATATTTATCTCTATTTGGGCACTTATACAACCTCATATCTCTCTGTGCAGAACTGCATCCCAGTCTTCATGATTCTAAAAAAGAAGAGTTGCAACAACTCTTTCTACAAAACTACCTTTTGTAGAAAATGCATAAACGATGCAGTAGAACAGCCTGACAGTCCAAAAGTCCAAAGTGACATCCTTAAATTGCTTATTTTGTCCAACAAACAGCACAAAAATACACAATTTATAAGCAAGAGACAGATAACGGTTCTGTCGATTCAACAATCGATTAATCAGCCAATAGTCGTTGCACTAATTGGAATCAGAAACCTGTTAGTCTCAAATTCCTGAGCAGCACACAAACAGTTTGATGTTATGAGGTTTCCACAAAGCAAAAAAAAGGAGGTTGGCTGAATTTTGCATTTAACTATGACATTTCACTTTATCTATGTGAAGCAGGCACTCAGGCTCCCATACATTACTCTCCCCACACACTCATGCCTACTTCCACTGCTGATTTGCATCGACAACATATTCCTCGCTGCTGTGCAACCATTTTTCCATCGGCCCCCTCATCATCTCTCTGCACTTGGAACAAAGGGACTTTTTGGCCTTTAGATGTGTGTCAGCCCTCAAAATGTGTCTGCGCCATGCAGTCTTAATTATACCGCATTAGCCGCCATATCACGCGGAAAGGCGTCTGAGTAAAAGGAGTCACTAAACACATTTGGCCTGTAGCTTTAATCCTGTGGGTGTTTGGAGTCTGGCTCCTGTGCGTGAGTGTGTCAGTGAGTCAGTGTGTGACTACATGGAGTTGCATGTCAGCAAGTGAGGGCTTGTGTGTAGATGAGTGTCCTTGTGTATGGATATGTGTTGTGTGTAGCTGTGTGTGTGGTATCCTTTTTTATGATGTGACATTTGAACTACGTACTCAAGTGTATGCAGACAGTCATATAAATGCATATTACTTGGCTAGAGGGTCTATATATAGGTGTGTGTGTGTGTGTGCATGTGTGTAGTCTCCAACCAAGTGCATGCATCTTGTCAGTCTGTCGGCCCATGATGCATACCATTTGATCCACATTTCTCAGTCAAATTGCAGGCAGTGTCATACAGACATGTATTGCCCAGGGGTTTCTATCCATCTCTTTCAATCCTCTGCTACCATGCAGCTCTGTGGTCTGTGAACAGATGTAAACCAAACAGGTCATCTGAAATTAATTTTCTCTCTGTCCTTTGAGATTTAGCCAGCAGTTTACAATGCTAACTGATAGGGTTTGTTTCTACACTTAATCTCCCCTCCTGTTAAAATTATCTTTCAAACTGCTGTGTAATCTTCCAGGGGATTATTCCTGTAAAAACAGCAAGGATATCCTGCTGCCTTCATAACCCCTGCCACCAACTGTCTCCTCTCACACAAAAAGATGATAGGAGTAGTGATCTAACTTTCCTTTGACGTCATTCGGCATTATGTTTTGGGATGATTAAGTAGAACTATTGCTGTGGTCTATCTACACATCTATAGTCAGTCCCTCTGGGAGTTTACAGGTTATTTGGGGAGATTGTAGCAGTGTGACTCATTGCAGCTTTTCTAAAAAAAAAAAAAAAAAAAAGGTGCAAAAAAAAAAAAACTATGTTAAGCATCCATTTTCAATGAAATCTGAGGAGCAAGTGAAAATTTCAAAAGTAGTCTTTTTTTAAATATATATGTTTTAAAATTTTTGCATAACTGATTAAGAATTGAAGGTAACCTGTTCCAGTGACAGTAAAACCACACTGTTCTGAATTTACACTGCACTAACAATACCACAAAGCATGGATATTTAATCTAACTCACCTTATTTTTTTTTTTTAGCATTTGCAACATATTTGGATGCAACAGCCTCTATCACTGATTTTTCTTGTCTTGTCAATGCATTTCAGCCATTCTTTGGGTGTGTTTCGCGGGAGTTAAGTCTTTTTCAGTCAATGACTTCCATGAAACAATTTACCCCCACTTTCATGCAGAACATCAAGGCATTAACTTGGCAATTATTTTTGTTGGTAAATGTGAGAGATGTTGGAACATTCACAACCAGAAAAGTGGATACAGTGATGTTGTGTGGGGGACTGTTATGATTGGTGAAACTCAGGGGAAACTATTATGATTGAATTTGCAGAAAAAATTGCAGTGGTTGGAGAAAACAGCAAGTAGAGGAAGGAGGATTAAAAGGTTATTAGATAGATAAAGAGAGCTTAAATGATATATATAAATAAATGACACCTTAATAATTTAACAGTACTAATGATAATACGTGACTAAATATTAAAATGAAATTTAAAAAAGAGTGAATTTAACAGTGTTTAAATACAGTCTATGGTAAATAGACGTACATTGTTGATTTTGATGAACAACCAATTGTTATCTGGTGTCGTCCTCATTGTCCAATGAGATTGTTTATCCCGCCCATCATGTATCAAGTTAGATTAAGTTGGTAAGGTGAAAGGGCAGACCATCACACTTGGTTGAACCTGAGGGAGAAACCGGTACAAAGCTGCGTTAAAGTTAATGTTGAGTTAGCATGTGTTGGTTCATATTTAACGCTGACAATAGAAACCACAGTGTGGATAAAAAAGGGAGTGCACCGGCCGGAGCAGCGTAAGCACCGAGGTCGACGCCTTTTACAATGCGAATATGCCCGCTGGTGAGTTGAATTAGCAGCGAGCCGTGATGCTAATTTTCGCTATGTTAAACATCATTTACTTATGCTAAAAACATTAGCGGCTAATCTCCGCTAGCTTCGGTGCTAAATTAGGTCCATGTTAAATCTCAGTCGATTATGCTAGAGCTGTTGGCAACTGACAAGCATGAAATTTAGTAAGATTAAAAATGCCAATACTGCCAATACTCAGTATGTTCTGTTATGTTAGTTTAGTAACGATAGTTTACTGTCAATAATTTTGTCTTTATACACATTTTTATTGCTGCAACCTAGCTGCTCCTTAAAGTGTGCTTTGCGAGTAAATTTTACTGTTAACATGGATATTTTTATTTACTGCCTATAGGGAATGTATGGGTATTTTAAAGGTGCGCTGAATGTACTAAATGTTTAGTGTTTGTATTTTATATTATGCACCTGAACCTCAAATGATAATTAGGGTAAGTGTATCTTCGTGTAGCTTAAGCTAGTTATTTTGTTTGGATATGAGTGAAATTGTGATGGTGAAAAATAAGTTCAACTAGCCTGCAAATGTTGTACAACAAAAGTTGTGAAATAGAGCATTGGGTTAACTATATTAGCTGTGTTTTTTAGCTTATAGAAGAAGCATAAAGGTAACAATCTGGTCTCATTTATAGGTACGTTTTTCGGAGGCCCTCTGAGACAAGTCATGACTTTGGAAAAAATCTCAGAGCCATTGGAGAAAGTCAAAGTGATTTAAAGACAATTTAGGGAGAACCTTTTTCCTGCACTGAATAACAAGGCCATCCCACGAGAGCCAGAACCTGCCACTGCAGTGAGGAGGCTTTGAGCTGAACGCCTACAGTAGGTTTTAACACACATACAGCTCTGAGGATATATATATATATATATATGTGTATTTTAGATTCATGTTTGTACAGTTTATTTTTTTAGGGTGTTTTCGAAGTGATTCTGTGAATATATTTACATGGCAATTTGAACTTAGTTATTGAACTTACCATGGGTATTATGCGTGTTTATCACTTTTTCTAAGAATTCAATATACGCAATCAATATCCTTAATTTGAGTCATATGTTTCTGTTCTCTATGGTCTTCCATCCTTGTGGCTACCGTGGTTACCATTCTTAGAGTTTTCTCTTGTCTTGTCCAATCTTTACATGTACATGTGACAACATCCCTTTTCTGTACTTAGTGTTATTTATTTCCTGGCTTGACTACACAGCACCTGTCAGAATATCCATGTAGGATTATATCCAATTATCCCACTGCCATTGCATGCAGTGAACCAGTGTTCACCCAATGTGCTGACAGAGCATTTCACATGGGTCCACTTCTTTTTTCTAAATTATATCTTTATATGCTGGTCTTTTTTTGACCTGCAGCTGCTGCTCCTTGCAGCTGAAATTCACCCATAGATGTATATAAATACCCATTTTTTATTGATAGTTGATTTTAAATTAATATATATATGTATATATTCAATGAGTATAGAATCATAAAACATCTGTTGTCAATTCCAAATGAGCTGCGCATGTTTGTGAAATTGCTTGTGAAACATATAAAATATAATCAAACTCCTCAATACTGTATCACAAATGTGTCTGTCGATGACTGCTTTTGACACACTGCTCCTTAAAAGCTTCATCGAGACACTAAGTGTGACAGGTAGGTGATGGAGCTGTGGCACAACCGTAGCTGCATCCAGCAGACATCCAAGGGAACATATTGTAACAATGACAGTGTGGAAAGTGCATGAAATGTGGGTGTAGACAGTGTGTGCACAGAGCAGTCATAATTTGTAAAATGACTGTGTAATCTCATTGAACATGAAGTGAAATGATGCTTTAATAAGATGTCCACTAGAGGCACGGGGTCAGTTGTCTTTCCTGCAGGCACTGTAAATGAGTCTTGTCTGAAAATTAACTAATAGTCTCCAGTTAAATTCCTTTTTCAAGTAAACATGTTGGCCCTATTCTGTACTGCAGTAGTGGATAAATGGATGCAGTCTGCAGTCCTCACAGTCATCTAATTTAGTGGACAGTCTCTGTATAATAACACAATGAAGAGACAAAGAGTTAAAACTCTCCTGAAATCTTCTCAATCTATGCAAATAAAAGTTTTAAAAAAGAGTTAAAAATGGTTGAGGAATATACAGAAACTAACTGGAAAGGACCTTTGACCCATTTTTGAAACCATTTTCTGGTCTATAAATAAGGTTTTAGTGTGAAGTAACTGCAGCTTCAGCACAAACTGACCCAGTCACAGGGTCACTGCCTTTTCCACCAGCCAACCCTCCCTTAGGGCCCAGGGAGAGATTTGTTTAAAATAAAAATGGATGGCTATTCCAACGGTTTTCAGCTCATAGTCATTTATTGTAAATGGGTGGATGCATTAACACTGAGGGGGAGAGGTATGAATCACTTCTATGGCACTGAAATAAAACTCTATTCCAGTCTTTTCCATTCTCATTGTCTGTTTCTGTCTTTTTGTGCTGCTAACGTGGGTTTTTCTCTGCTTCATTCCCCATGCAGTATTATTAGTCTTAGTTTTGGCTCTTTCTGTTTGCACACAAAGCCCACTGACTAATTCAAAGTTGAAATTGTACGCATTTCCATTCATGAATGTTCCCTCATTAGTAGAAAGCCATGTCGCTGTGAATGAACTGCTGTAATATTCTGGCAGCTGTTTACTTGCTTTTCTGCAGTTTATGTTGATTAGTCTCTACTGAGAGACAGACAAAACACTCTGGAGGATGTCAATTTATGGGTTTTTTCCTCCAACACAGACTCCTTAATTAAGCACAGTCAGCCTCTTCAGCGTTGATTTACTATAATAAGAATTAAGATCTTTATTCCATGAATCCAGGATGCCAGTAAGTACTCCTCAGAAATCACTTGGGTTGCCACCTGCTTGTTTGCTTGTCAAGATATGGGCACCCGATAAACGAGTGCTAGGGGTGTGATTAAAATCGCAATTTTGGATTGTCAAGTACCTTGATGGAGTGGAAGGAGCTCCAGATAGTTTCAATTAGATAACTTCCATTGAGGAATCAAAATATTGACTTCTACATTTAAAAAGAAAAATAGAAAAGGCAATCACTCTTGTCATATATAATCTCAGAGAAACAATAGTTCTTCTTTAATGGTTTTTCATTGTTAAAAGGAACTTGCATGTGTTATTCTGTTTATATATCTTGTAAAAGCTGATTAAGCAAGAAAATACAGAAATGCAGTGCAGAAATACTCTAACCTACTTTAGAATAGTAATAGAATAGTAATACATGTTATTTCATTTAAAACTGCTGTAATTCAAATTTCTTTGGGGGGAATGACTATTGATGAAATTACTATGTGTATTATGTAATGCTTTACACATAGTAAGGAATTCACACATTGTTGTCTCCAGGGAAGGAAATTAACTTTTTTGTCCACCTGCCTTTATGGCTGGTGATAAAAAAAAATCTACCACCCACTCAGTAGATTACTATTGTTTTGTTGGCTGATGAGTGAAGCAAATATAGCAGCCACTTGCATATTTTACCAGCATTTGACTAGTGGCTGGTGCTAATTCCCAACCCTAGTTGTCTCCTGACTCTTTCTGATTGTTTTGATAGACCCAATTGACTTTTTCTGCACATGCCAGTGATGCTATTTGTTGGTGGACTCACATTGTGAAGAGAAGCTGGTGGAGACAAGACACAGAGCTAAAAGGGAGGGGGAAGATTCAGTGCAAATGTTGCTTTGTGTCTGTTGGATGTGCAAATATGAAGCTGTTTGGTATATCAGCATTATTAGGTGATAATATGTCATTCTATCTATCTATCTATCTATCTATCTATCTATCTATCTAGCGCTTTTCGTCTCATCTGCCTCGACCTCTCTTGGTACTGCTCTGTCATTCTACAATCATTCATCTCAAAGAGGCGTTAACGTCTCCACATTATCTCAGGGCCGTCTTTGCACCAGCCGAGTGATGGATGGGAGGGACTGTTTGCGCTGGCAGATGAGTGGAGGTCTAAGGTCTTCTTTATCCATCCACTACCTGTCATTCCCTCACATCAGGTCTTTCATATGTTGTTTCTTTATTTCTCCCTCCCTCTCTCTCTCTCCGTCCTCCCCTCCTGACTTGTACGCTTTCATTATATTGTGCCAGGGTTAAAAGGTGAGAGCGCTCAGGTCCCCTCCATATTGCCTGGCGCTACAGTGCGACTAGTCATCGATCTGGCTTTTAAACTGACTTGCAGCCCACCCATGGGTCTGTAACAGTGACACTGAAGAGTCACATGGGGGCTGAGAGATATGGTCAGTGTCCGCAAACTGATGGACTGTCTGAACACTGTGGCAGCGGCTGTCTGCGGGGAGATAAGCTAGTGTAGCACAGTCGTGTCAACTCCACAGACAGGCCCCTCGGCAGATGCTACTGTAGGGAGCTCTGAATTTGTTCTATTTAATTAGCTTTTTAAGTATCTTTACTGAAAGAATTCTTTTGCACTATAGCCTTTAATTTCATTAGGATTCTGATAAATAGAAAATAGTGAATAAAATATGATGTGAAAAGCACACCAGCTGCATATTTATGTCTTTGTTGTTTTCTTTATTTACATATGACATGCAAGATTGATTAGTGACAGCCCCTGCCCCCTCAAACTCTCCCTGAATCCATTTTCCTGACATGTCATGCATTACCGTAGAATAATTATTCCAAATCACTCCTCCATTCTTAATGCATAAGATTGATATTTTGTAAAAAGAAAAACAGTTTCAAGCTAGCAGCCATGCACTCTTATCTTCAGTATTGGTATTGATCCATGATGTCAGTCAAGCGGTTTTCCCGAACTCTCCCTCTGGCCAGTCAACACACCATGATGATATGTCCATCGGCCCGTTCTGAATTTAACCTTGTCGCTTCTCTTCCATGTTTATGGATGAGAAATATGGAAAACATGGAGACACAAACTGAATATAAATCGCTGTCATCCAAAAGAAATCTCGTATCTCCTAAAAAAGTCATTGGATTGAAACATGGTCACATTTATCACAGTGCAATCTGAATATTTTGGCTTTTCTCACGTGTCTTCAGTGTGTAATTTTGGTTTCCAGCATGTGCAGTAAACAGAAAACAGGCAAAAGTGGCGACACAAGGTTTAAATTAAAATTCTGAAATGGTTACAAGAGACTGAAAAATTACTGTCTTGTTTTGGCTAAAGAGGAGACAAACTATTCTGTCACCAGGAGTTAACCCTAACCTTGGTCTAACAAAACTCTGATTTGTAATCACGGTCATTGAATTTGTTTTCCAATTCACCTTTGCAGTTGCTTCTAGTAATGATTTCTAAATCCAATAACCTATCTTCAGCCTTTACTGGATGTGTCTTTAGCTCACTACACAGCTGTGCACATATATGAAGAGGGCAGAAGATGTAGTGTTGAAAGTGGATGTTGGTTGCATCAAAAAAGACATCTGGGGCCAGTTGCACCAACAGGACTTAAACCTAGTCTGTTTGCGCTGGCAGATGAGTGGAGAGCTAAGTTTGACCTCATAGTTATCCTGATTGCTCCAACACGGCTTAAGCCTTCTCCTCGCTAAGACCAGGTGTAAGTCATACACCAAGTCAGAAGCAGGCGTACAGTCAAAATCTCAGTTGCATCAGCAGCTTGATACACAGAACAAGAGCAACAAAAATTGAAAAGCAACCTGTGTTGACCTTCCTGCTAAAGTCTCTTTTTTATCTAGCTAAAATACACACAAGACAACACAAGTAACCACATAACCAAGGACTCAGGCTTCATATGCATTGTACACATGTAGCCTGGATGAAATGAAATCAATCTTTCCATTCAAAACACAGGCAAGCCTGAATAATGTTTTTTCAAACCACATATAGCTTAACCTTGCTCAGCCCTGCCTCTGAATACACTATATGCAGACATTCCCATGTGTAGTACATACTCTATAATGTGCAAATGATTGCAGCTGAGCAAAAGGTCAATCCACTTTTAGATTTCCATTCTTAAAATTTATAGATAAGCCAGTGGAGAAAAAACTGTTGCATCTTCTGATATTCAAGGTCACTTTGTGCCAGCTTCTCTCATTAATGGGAAGTGGTTTATTGGCTGCAGAAATGTTTAGAACCACAGCTCTGCACTCTTAAAATGTCCATATCATTTTTTAGCTACATGAGTTGAGTTCTTCGCGTTTTTGTGTTTGAAGAGCCTACACATATAGAAAAAGGTGAAGGCTTTGACTGTGGTATTACAGTAACCACAGAAAATACCTCCCCAGTATTGATCAGTTACATTTAAACCATTATTTGACATCATTTAGTTAAATGATGTGGTTTGTTGATTACTTACATGTTTGTGATGAATCAACGAGTGGTCATTTATGTAAATATGTAGATTAATGTTTTTTAATGGTTAGTTTATTATAGCACAAGAGCGAAAAGATTACCTGAGCAAATCAGCACTCAACAACCAGCCAACTTCATGAGCATATTCACAGTGACAAGGCTGCTTTTACAGGGGCGTGATTATTTTCACATATCATACCTTATTGCTGCTGGAAAAGACGTACATTTCTGTGACATGAGTTGCTAAATTACACCAGTGGATTTGACTTGGTGGATTTACCCTTGTCTCTAATTTATAGCTCTTAGACTGTTGTACACAATATTAATTAAAGCATTGATTAAAAAAAATGCCTTGGGATTATGCTCAAATGAGCATGTGCACTCTCTTTCAGGTTTGTGGGCATTGTGGGCAGGCAGGCGGCAGATTATTTATAGAAGAGTCAAAGCAGCTGGTTTGCAGCATGCCTGTACTGCTAATGAGGCCTCCTGTGTGTGTGTGTGTGTGTGTGTGTGTGTGTGTGTGTGTGTGTGTGTGTGTGTGTGGAGATTAGTAATATGCTATGTGTTTAGATGTGTCAGCGCAACTCCTGAGAGTGTTTTATTCTGCATGTGTGTGTGAATGTGAAAGAGAAATGGTGCCAGAGAAAATTTCTCAGAGTAGTGAGTGGGGAACATTTAACCGGTCTTTGTCCAGAACATATTTTAAAATGAAAATGAAAAAGAGACAAAAAAGACAATATTTTACTAATTTTACAGTCTCCTCTGGGACATTTTGGTTAGACTAGAAATTTTTACACACATCAAAGCTTTGTAGAACTTGAAAAGTTTAAAGAGCAAATGGATTACTTGATTGCGCATGCCAGTGATAGATATAGATTATAAGCAGATGACGCCACAATTTTCAGTGCAGACTGAAAACTGTTACTGGTGCACAGCAGTTTCTGCCAGGTGAAATCATGACTCTGGCTGGTACATGGTATTTTAGAGTTTCCTTTTAGGGGAAAGCTCTCTTTAAAGAACAGTCTCTGGGTGTCAGAGCCCTGCATCCTCTGTAAAATTTTTGTCAATGCACTGTTGTGTGTGTGTGTGTGTGAGTGAGTGTGTGTGTGCGAGCATGCACGTGTGTGGGAGCACACCTGTGCTCTAACGTGTCTGTCAGTGAATCCCGGCTTGTCATTGTGTCAGTGTGGTTCTCTCTGTTCCTCTCTCTGACCAGCACCTTGTCCAATTACAGCATCTCTCAGGCTGTTCTTCTCTAAGCTGCCTGTTCAATTCCCTGTGGTGTGTCATTTTTATTTCTGTCCTAGATCCACCTTTGTTCTCTGCTCTCTGTTAATCGCCTCTAGGTCACACTCCGTGTTCTCTTTTTCCCCTCTCTGTCACTCTGCACTCCCTCCTTTCTCCAACTGAATTTCATGTTGTGTGCATATATATATGTATATACACACATATGTTTTTATCTATTCTGTTATTTCCTACATCTTTAGTCTATAGAGCAGAAGTTTTTGTTTCTTAAAGGGATGATGAGATATAAGATCATTGACAGCCTGGGCTCATGTATGAAAATATCAATTTAGAAAAACAAACAAAAAGAAGACTGCAAGTGAATGGTGTTTAACAACAGACTACATGTACTGAAAGTTTGTCATCCTAATCTGATTGTCTTCACAGAGAGTTTGAGTTATGGATTATATCTTTTCCTCAGTTTGCATTGTAACACATTGAGAGGAAGGATAAGACATAAACAGGTGGCTGGTGTGTACATGTGTGTGCAAGGATATGTGCATGTTTGTGAATACTCACACATACGCAACACTGTTTATGTTTACTGCACATGTTATTCTGCATTCTCATCTTCGTATTCAAAGTCTTTTTTTGCTTTTCTTTTCATATAAGTCCGATTAAGCTCACTCTAATCGGGTAATACACCGCACAACACAAGAACAAATACTGTAAGTCATGCTCCATGTCTCCTTGCAGCATTTGCTTATAGCTGGCTTCCTCAGCCCCAAACTAGGATTATTTCTTAAAGTATAAATTGAGCTGATTATACCCTGACACAGAGAGTTCTGTGTGCAACCAGATTAAATTTAACAGAAAATATAAATTTCAATCATGCGCTGTATTTCTGTAATCAACTAAATACATGAACGTTGTGTGCACCAAGAGTTTGGGACTGTTGGTATAAGAAAATACCTGCTTCTGATACTTGATAGATTAGTAGCTATGCATTGATGATCATAAAAGGGCAGTTTTTCGTATATTTGTGGACAGGTTTAGTCTGCAGTGTTCACCTTACATAAGTGTACAGGATTAATACAAAATACATGATCCGGCTGTTGCTGGAACTACAGGCTGTACTTCTGCCTTTTGCATTTTTATATTTCCCAACACCCATGCTGCCACTGCGGGCACAAAGAGTATAGAAGCAGACCCCCCAACATGCTAATTTCTGCTGATATCACAGACCGATATATATATATATATATATATATATATATATATATATGTTTGGGGTTTTTTTTACCAACCAAGATTCTATTACTTAGTTGCCAATTTCTTGCCTCTTATGTCTTCAGAAACACGTTTTAGCTTACGGTTTATCTGTAGTATGAGATTGTTTCTCGCTGGCCAGAAGCGATTGTTTCACCTGTGCAAGTTTCCATTATGCCCCCCCCCAGTGGGAGCGTCTATTGGTCTGGTGCAACTTGATGCATTTTGGTAATTGTGGGTTTTCTAACTCTTGAACAAAAGTATCCTTTTTCTCTGTTTTATCTTGTCATGTAGCACCAATTGAAAACTTATTTGCATATTTCTACCCCACAGACATCTTAGTTTTATTAAAAGGCTATCTTTCCAGCAGTGAAATTATTCTTTAAGTGGAAGCATTCTGCCAAAGCATCCATTATTTTTTTTCTTTTGTGTTCTGATGTTATTCTTGAATAGTGACTTTTTTCCTCATATCTCTAAAAACAAATATAATCCTTCAGAATGCAATGCCAAATGTCAAGAAATCATGGACCATCATCAGTACTAAAAAAAAAAAAAAATCTATTTTTCTATTTTTTCAAAACACTTGAAAAGTTGACATTTGAATGATGCACGTTTTTGGCAAGGCCTGGGTGGTTTGGCAGTAGTTGTGGTTCCAT
This sequence comes from Plectropomus leopardus, assembly GCF_026936395.1. NCBI lineage: Eukaryota > Metazoa > Chordata > Actinopteri > Perciformes > Serranidae > Plectropomus > Plectropomus leopardus. Next base: position 12,322,591 of record NC_142180.1, read on the forward strand.
TTCCTCTAAGCCCTTATTTTCACATGAAGATTGGATATCATCAAAATTCATCGCCTTTGAGAAATTTCCTCCTGGCAATTTCTCCAGTCCATCTCTTTTCATCTTCCCATCAAATAAGATGGACAGAGACGGAGAGAAAAAGGGAGGAACACGAGCTAATTTGCGCTCCTCTATCTAGATTTTAGTGGGCGAGAGGAAGAAAGAATTCAATCATCATAAGAAGATAACCTTTAGACTGCAGCTGTTTGCCTGCAGAGTAATTGTTTCCTTGAAAACTTGTTTCTCTGCTGATTCTTTGGGTTTTGTCACTTCTATCTCTCCTTCCTCCTATTCATCTGCCTCTTTCTCTCTCTCTGTCTTTTCTCTTCAGTTTTCCCCTCTCTTCCTTTTCCTCTCCCAAAATTCTCACTCTCAGTCTCACACACTCACACACTCCCTCTGTCTGCTGTTCAAGCATAATTGGGAGTTTTACAGCATTTTGGTCACAGTAATGACTGCACGTACAGCATCCACACATCTTTATTTTCGTTCTCCCTTCTTTGCCATTTTTTTTGCTGTCAATCCTCCGTTCTTTGTCTCTTTATTCTCACTCCTCTCTCTTTCTCTAAACATTACACCCTCCTTTTCCTGCATTTTCTCTCTATTTCAACCTTCTTCTTTTACATCATCACCCACCCTCTGCTCTCTATCCTCGCCCTCTGTTCTCTGCCTTGTTTGATGACGCTTTTGATGGAAGAGCAGTCTGAGGAATAGCTGATGGATTCCTCCTTCCCGTGAAATGCAAATAGTTTCATCTGTTATGATGAAAGAAACACAGTGATCCTCTGCCATCCAACACATTACTATTTTTACACTGATTTGAATACAATGAGTGTCATTTGAATATAAGCCTGATAAGCAATTTCCCACACACCCTGAGGTTTGGTGGCAGACTGTCATGGGGAAATATATATACAGCATAAAATTGTGCAAGATTTGTGTTTCAGTTTGTTTTTGGGATTTTGAAATTCAATGATTTTAGGCTTTTACATTCACTCACAGGAAACTGAGGAAAAAGAAGCAGATATTCAGTTTAGTTCACTCAAAAATGTGTTTTGCTTATTCTTACTATATTTGGATGTTTGACCTTCACTGTGCAGAGTTTGACACGAGAGGGCTGTTGTCACATCCATCTGCTGAATGGACAAAGTTTTGTCTATGCTTGTCTTAAATCTTAAGATGTGCAAGAGTTAACATGCATCTGGGCTAATTCAGAAGCCAGTTGTAGTCTGATACTGTAGTCCTGACTATTTTATAATTCATAATCTATAGTGCATGGCGCAATTGCAATTAGGACACGTTCAACTTCTTGTTAGCTAGCTAAACGGGCAAAAGTAAGAAATAAGGGGAGAGGCAGTCCCTTAATTATTCATAGATATGTTCTGGGCATAAGCTCTATTACAGTGTCATCTCCTATTCCCTTAAAAAGTCAGGTGCATCAGCGCCTGGTGCACTGCAATCTATTTGACAGATCCTGCAAATTGCAGAAGTGAGTAGTTTTCTGCAGTAAGAGGAGTTATGCCACTGCAGCAAATACTTTGGGACATTTAAACAGCAGAACTTAAATATGTAGTCATAAAATTGAGGAAACAGAACTAAAATTTTTGCATCTGAAATCATCAGTGAAGTTATGCTGCTCCATGTGCATAAATGTGCAAAGCGTCTCTGTAAATGTCAGACAGCAGCTCTGCTCTGCTCTCTGCTATGTTAACATTTTAGAGAATGCCATTAATATTTTCCCCATTAATTATGTATTATTGCACCCACAACCTAGCTGTGCATCCCTGTGTGTTTAAGAAGAAGAATGTATGCGCGTTGTGAACCTGACTATGTCGGTGCATCATGCTATCTCAATAATGTGTCCTTTAAAAAGAAGGAAAATACTATTCTACTTATGCATGAGCAGTGGTCTTACAGTGAAAATTAAGAAGCTCTACATACCCCTCCATGTCACTTTTGGACACTCAGGGACGGCGTGTCAATTTACAAAGTGTGACATGAATTGTATCTTTATTAAAAAATAAATTTTCAAAATAAAGTTTTCAAATGAGTTTTATAATTTATGCATGTTAAATGCATGCAGTTGCTTTTCAAAATAAATGTGAGATTTATTTCCTTAGGTTAAGGCAGCAAAAAAAAAAAAAGAAAAAAAACATTGCTTTGCTTAAAATGTAGCATCATATGACATACATCACATGACACATGCTACTGGTCCAGTATGCTACACATAGCAGCACACTAAACTGTTGTTAAAATAGTTTGACTGACTTTTATTTTCATACAAAAGAAGAAGAGGGGAATCCTTGGTGAAAGTTTGTTTATTTGAAACATTTTGTGTCCACGGAATGAAACTTTTGACATGAATTCCATTTGCATATTCATAGATTCTGGATGTTTTTAACGAGGGAGAAGTAGTAGATATGTAGAGATGATAAATTTTAACTCGGTGTATGGAGGGATCCTTAAAATGCTGTAGAGATAACAAATTAGAGACATGGATGGTGGACAGAATGAGGATATGAACATTTCACAACGATTGCAACCAACAACTTATTTGGCCATTAAAAACCTTTCCTCATTATGTTAATGAAAAATTTAATCCAATTAAGACTGTATCTTTCATAAAACACTTGCTGTTGCAAATTCATAGTATGTGACTGCAGTTTTTAGGAAATAATGTTGCAATAGCACACCAACAGAAGGCATGACTTTGAGGTTTTTGATAAACTAAACAAATTTGACTCTGACACATTTTCCTTATCCACGGTAACATCCATAATGCGACTAATAGGGATCATTTTAAACCAATATGAATGTCTACCTTCAAAGACAATTCTGATGTGAGTGAGAAATCTTCATAATATGGCTATCAATTTTTGCTGCACAGCAACACCTCAAGAAGTAGCAAATGCAAGATTCAAAGGCAGATTGTCTCAGCAGAGCAAGATTAGCCTGCAGTCAATTTGTCAGGGGAAAAACACAGAAAACAATCAGCCACACCAGTGGAACTGCACTGTGGGCAATTAATCACTGTGATTTCCTTTCTCTCCACACCTGTGGTTATGTGGCTATTATGTCCTTCCACCCTAAATCCCCCCAGCAATATTATTGTATCACTGGACACTTGGTGCAATTTTTCTTAGTTGTCAACGTTTCAGAAATGCAAGAGAAGTCAATAATGCCTCCAAGTGTGCTAAGAGGTAAAAAGTGAGATTTAAACACCCCAATCATTTATGTGATTAGTTAAATTCTCACAAAGTGGTGTTTCATCCATCTCAATCAAACATGTCATTAAAAGTTTAGTTGATTTACGTGACTTTATTATTTAACCCTTTGAAACCTGGAACAACATTACTTTTCTTGTGCTACGTTCAGACACCCTTGAAACCTGAGCTAAATGGTTTGGTTTCTTTTGAAAACATGGCTAAGAAGGCAATGATAAACTTGACAAGACATGTCCCACAAATTGCAAGATATTAGAAAAAGACCTGAACATAAGCTTTTAAAAAAAGGGAGTGAGATGGAGACAGACAATTATTAGAAGATAATAATTATTATAATAATTATATTATAATATAATTATTAAAAACTATATTTATTATTAAAATGTTCTCTTTTTGTGCTAAATTTCAGGTAATTTTCTTTTAACTTTTAACTGGTAACTTTTTTTCAATAAATCAAGCCAATTTGTTGAGGTTTCAAAGAATTAAAAACAACTGGAAAAGTGTAGATTATATGACTTTTCTAATGATTAATCCTTTAAATGACCAATACCAAAGTTATAGCAACCAACCATGTTTGCAGATCCACCACTGCAGGAAAGAGATACTGTGGCCAAATATGGGTAAAAATAGATTGAATCAGATGTCACATTATTAAGCTCCAATTCTGGGGCTGATGTTCCGGTGGTGTAGCGATGGGATTGGGGCTAGAAGAGGGCACGAGGCTGGATGCCTGGATCAGTGCCCTGGCTCACTGCTAAATCCCATCGCTCATCCCTATCAGTATGGAAGAGATGAAGCAGGTCTTTACCCCCCTCCCAGAGAAAGAAAGAGGGAGAGTGATAATTAAATGTTTAAATGTGAAACAGGCTATTAGTGAACCACTAAAATACAAACATTTTAAGATGCATGCAGATTAAGGACGTCTTTGATGGGCGAGAACCGTTGCATAGCAATGGTGCTGCCACATACGTTCTATTGGTGTGCATTTAAGCACCAGCCTGATCTCTGACTCCAGTCCACACTTCACACTTTCCTCTTTCCCACCGTTGGAGGGCTGACATGACTTAGTCAGGAGCCATGGAGCCAAGCCCCAAAATGCTGCTCTGGTTTTAAATAGATGGCTGAGGTTACGGTTAGCTGCCTGTCACTCTCTCTACCTCCCTCTGCTCAATTCTCTCATTCTAACATTGTTTCTTTCTCCCTTCCTCCTATTTTGTAATATGTGTCTCAGACTGCCTGCCCTTTACTTTCCCTGTCTTTACACTCTCCTTTTTTCATATCTGTCTCATTAGTGGATGTGCCCTGCTTGCCCATGGCAACTTGATGCCATCCTGTGACCCTGTATCTCAGCAGGCCCCTAATCAACACTGCAGGTGGCTCAGAATAGAGTAGCATCCCTTTCTTTCACCCCACCCTCAAGATGTTCCCTCTCCCTATGTCGATGCACCATCCCTCCTTTCTTACCTCTCCTCTTCTACATTCATTTGCACCATTAGGGGTTGATGTTTCCTCTCATCTAGTGCGCCACATTTTAATTATAAGTATGTGTACACCACACCTGTTATCAGACTCAAATTAGTGACATATTGTCAAGATGAAGGGACAATATGAGCCACTAATAGTAAATGAGGAGGAGTCTGTAGCACCTATTAGGGGATACTGTTTAATTTTAATAAGAACTGCTCCAAATCTAGACCCAGAACCTTCTATAGATGGCACTCCAGCGCATGTGAGGTTTTCATGCAGCAGCAGCGTAGTGAAAACACCAAAGCAGGACATGCAGTAAAATGGAGCTGGAGCTATATCTGGGCCATATATCTGTTAAAGCAGCTTTATTTGGCTCAGTTCAGGCAAGTTGGGGCCAAAACAAAGTGTGACAGAGACAGATTAAAATGGCTTTATCAGCCACGTGGAGCAGAGGACCATGGAAATCCCATGGTATTATTTTCAGTGATTTCTTCACCTGCTTCCTATTTTTTTTTTCTTTGAGGTCACATTAAATGGTGCAGATTATTTGAGTTATAGATAATAAAGCACAAAAGGAAGGTGTACATACTGGTGCCAGGTTGCCAAAATGACTAATATACTCAAATTGCTTATTTTGCCCAAAAGCAAGAAACTCCAAGGTTTATGAAAAATAAACATAGCATTGCATAAAATAAATCAAGTTTGTAGGATGACTAGTAGGGGTGTAACATACTTTTTTACAAGGATACGATGCATGTTACGATACATGGTTGGCGATACAATACAAGAACAATATGGGCTCACTGAGAGCGATATGATACGAAACAATGCCTAGAAATTGAAATATAGTAATTTGTTTTTGCCAAATATAGAAGAAACTAAAATTCATATTTTTCTTTTTAGTATGTGTGAAATAAATACCTGGATACAGGGCAGTAAAGGTTAGGACTCAGCAGTTTTTTGCAAGGCAGTCAGAGATAAATCAACACAAGTTAACAACAACAATGAAATAGGAAATTGCCATTGTATTTGATCCTGCATATGCATATACAGGATATGTGTATGTAAGTGCAAAAAATACATCCACATGCAGGGCCTGATGCTGACTTTTTACCCAAGGCGCACATGTGCTCCTAAGATAAACAATTGTGGAAGCACATTAGAACTTTAGGGCCTCTATGAAAAAAAACCTTCCTACATATAATCTTTACACTTGCACTTCAGGGGAAAACACTAGCGCGACATTTACAAAATGCTACAGTTAAAATATGATGCATTATTATTTAATAAGCTATCAAGCATTGAATAAGAATTAAAAGGTCCACCTTGAACAGATTTTAAGTAAACTGAATTACATTGTGCAAAGAATTCCTCTCCTGAATGCACGACTTTGACGATAATTTTTTATTATATCTTTGTGCTACTAATAGTTTTACTAAAGATAATTTGCACTCATCTATTTCTTGTTGAAAATGTGAGTGATGAACTTGCACTTTTGAGCCCTGACATAACGTTTGACTAAATACTAGGTGCAAATTCTTAGTGTCATTACAATCGATTTATGCCTTGAAAAATGATTTTAGATTGATACATGTCACACTAGAAAGACGACTTGCTGTTTACCTGTCAGTGTACTATGATTACAGGAATATGAATTGATACATTGATACAACAGATGTATCACTGATGACTGACACCTGTGCCCAATAGCATGCTTTCTATTGTCTGTTTAGCAGTTTGCATATCAGTATTACCCAATAAACTGCATACATAGAGCTGTGCATGGCGATCTGCTGAATCACACTAGCTATCTGCGCTGTATGCTATTGTTTCTGTGAATTGATACTGTAGTTTATGGTGCTTATGATTTGTGTAAGGTGGAGGAGGTATCTGCTGAGTGTTAATAATATTTTCTCCTCCACTAATGTAAACAAGATGGACAAAATATTGGAAACATCTTTGAACTAAATGAAGTTTGGTGTACTACCACCACTACAAAGTAAAACCTCTAAATGCCCCATAGAATCTAGTTGATACAAAACTTCCAAAGTAGGAGTAAATGCACATTTTTAGGGTCATTATTACAGGGCTATTGCAATTCACTAAGTCATAATCCAAAACAAAACATCAATACATCATCTCTGGTATTTCTGGCCACTCAGTGTAGATCTGAATAGATGAAACTTGACAAACTTTCTCTCTGAGAGTGTTGTGCTAGGGAAGTATTATCTTTAGAATCTTTGAATCAGATTGTGAGTGACATTACACTAATCAAAAGATAATGTTGATAATATTGTTGAGAAGGTAATCAAGGACATCATCAGGAGTCCAGAGCACGCAGTTACACGCTGCTTGATTGACCAGTTCACTGAAAATTCTTGCATATTTGTACACTGAGTCACAGATTTGACCTTATTATTTGAATGCATTGTTTGCTTAACCAAACTGCCAGTGTCTCAGTATATTCTTCTTGCTTTCCTCCTTTTATCATTCAATCATCCAGCATGCACATATACACCAGTACAGTAAATACACTTGTTTGAACCACTGGAAACATTGCTCCATGTTAGTCATTTGCATGATGCTCAGTAGAGATAAGCATGCAGCACATCTGGCATCTGTGCTGTAGACCAAGCATTGAGACTTCCAGGTGAGGCTACTATTTATAGACATTTTTGTACTTAGTCTCTCTTAATAAGGCTTGTAGCACCCAATAATGTAATAATTTACTGAAAATGTAATAAAATTTACACATTCTTTACTTAGGTATTTTTTTTACAGATTTTTACAGGATTGCAGAACCTTTTCACTGTTTTTGCCATTTGTCTTATAGAAAACCTCTGTTACTTGAAGTACTGTTTACAATATCCACTTTATTTTTGTAAGAATTTTTGTACTTCTGAGGCACTATCCTTACTTCTGTTGTTCTTCTGCACAGGAAATGCTCAAAAATTACATTATATCTTTGCTTTTGTCGTTGTTGTTGTTTTTTTTAAATCAATTTAGTTTTGCTAAGGGACTACAAAACCCATTCAGAAACACTTCCATTATAAGCTTTACACCGCGACATTTATACCGCGATATATACCGTTACCGTGAAGCGATTCAATTTATACAGTGATATGAATTTTGGGTCATACTGCCCAGCCCTAGGTTCTTTGTTTATTTAATCATTAATTTGGCTCCCCTGAGACAAATAGGGAGATGAGGCTGTAGTGCCCCTTTTCCACCGAGCTCCAGTGCTTAAGTTGAACTGCCACCGCTGCTCCGACGCACTGCCATTCCGAAACTCAGATATTGATTTTGAAGTCCATCTTCCTACATCAAAAATATAGGCCTATTAGTGATCAGCGGGTCGGCTTTTTTTTTTTTTTTAACAGCCGCCATAGGATTTGCACTGTATTCACAGTAGGCCTAAAGATGATGACACAATTTCATAAAAGATGAATTGGGTACCAAACAACCATGATGACTCTGTAAGGTCCAGTGCTGCTCAAAAACTATACCAGAATTCCAGCTCAGATATATCTGAGCTGGAATTCTGGTCACCGAAGGAGGTAAGTCCATCACACACTCAGCAGGACCAGGATGTCCCTGAGCATGTGCATATAGCTGTATGGTATAGGTCTGCAATTCAGTCATTCTGTTGTTTCAAATCCAGTGTAGGCTATATAACAGTCTTGGATTCTCAAGGCACAAAATGTAGAACTCTATATTACATTATCTGTCAAGTTTTACATTATATTTTTTTAAAAAAAAGACCCACCTGAAGATGTAATAAATCTCCAATAATGTAATAAGGTATTACGTTATGGGTAAAAATCTTATTACAATATCAGTCAGAATATTTTATTACATTATTGGTCAAGTTATTGCATTATTGGGTTTTATTACATTTTCGATTGAGTTAAGTGCAAATGTTATTGCATTTTCAGGCATTATTACATTTTCAGTAAATTATTACATTATTGGGTGCTACAAGCCTGCTGGCTACCTAACCCAAATATTAACACTGAAGCTTGATGTCATGCTCTGTCTGCAACATATAATGGCCCTAATGTCTTTATTTGTGAAAGGTCTGTGGATTCATGCTGTTGGAGATTTGTGCATGCTTTTTGCAAGAAATGAACTGGTTCAACAATCTGAAATGCAACAGAAGCCATGTCACAGTGACCTTAATTGTTGACCATCAAATTCTAATCAATTCATCATTGAGTCCAACATTTGTGCCAAATTTAAAGAAATTCCCTCAAGGCTTTCATGAGATATTGAATTCACGAGATTGTTAAGGACAGACGGACAACCCAAAAACATAATGACTCTGGCCGGCTATAGCAGAAACATAAAAATCATGATCTTATCTAATAACATTGGTCTTTTTAACAAAAATGCATGATCTTACTGATATTTCTGATAATCTACATGCAGGATTGCGTTCCTGTCAGAAAACTCTTTGTCCTTCAGGTTTAATCCTGCGAAGGTTGGGTTGTAATAAACCCTCATTGCACAAGACTTAATCTGTTTGAACAGTTGGGAAAATGAGAACAATGTTGTTGTGCGATGTCCACTGGGTGACTGGAGCAATCAACAATCACACATGTGAGGCTTGTTGAAGATTATTTGAGGGGGATAAGGACTCTACATTCATGGTGCCAAGAGCCATAGTACCAAACTCTATGACATGAATTTTTAAAAAAAACTAAACTAAATTTGAAGCAAAGCAAGCAATGTTTTCAAAAGCTGTGTACCCATTAAACTCTGTCTTCCTCTTTCTTTCTTTCTCTCTCTCTCTCCCTCCAACTCTCTCTCTCTCTTTCTCTCTCTCTCTCTCTTTCTCTCTCTCTCACACACTCGCACACACACACACACACACACACACACACACACACACATTGCTGCCTATTTACTTGGGAGCTCCAAACTAAAGACAAAGCCTCTGTCAAGTGGGATTTAGCAGCGACATGGGCAGAGTTGGCTGGAACTGTGAGTGACATCATTTGGAAGTGGTGCCTCTTCTGCATGAACAGTAGGGTTATAAAAGGAGCTGAAGGAGGACAGGGAGCAGTGTGATGTGTTAGACATGTTTAGTGAGTGTGAGAGAGAAAGAGAGAGAGCGGGAACGAGCCTGTGTGTGTGTGTGTGTGTGTGTGTGTGTGTGTGTGTGTGTGTGTGTGTGTGTGTGTGTGTGTGTGTGTGTGTGTGTGTGTTTATATGCCCTGCCTTGCATGATTCTTGTCTGTCTGTCTGTGAGACTTTCAACATGAGATAAGCCTGATGGATGCCATCACAGTTGTCTGGCAGGTTTATAATCATAGTCATTACTGAGAGATACAGAGATACAGAGAAAGAGTGGAGACAAAGACACTCAGCTCATTCCAGGTTGTACACAATATTAACAGCAAAGCAATGCCATCCTTGTCAGAGATCTCACTTGTGTTCTGTGTACCCATTATATCCAACATTCGTGCTCACACCGGGATCACGCTTGATCTGTCATTCAGTTTTTGTGCTGAGATTTGTTTGTCGAGTCCTATAGAAGGATCCCCTTCTGCAAATAGTGATATAAGACTATTTAGACAAAGTACTTAATTGCAACATCCCAGACAAACCAGCAGAAAATGGGATAACAGTTGCTGTAGTTTTTGCTTGGGCTTTCAGTGTCTACACAAACTAAATTAATTCTTCTCCACTTGCATTTTGCTGTAACAGACTCTCTTGTTTGAGCGCTCTAAGATCCTCACCTCAGAATGGGAGGAACAGGAATAGACCAACTTGCATGTGCCAGTCAAAGCTGCTCTGCACCGACTCTGTCTCTACTCTGCCCTGTCTGTCATCTGCAATTCCACGGAGGCCCCCAAAAATTGTCACAGTCTTTCTATTAATCTGGGTAAACACTTCCTGGATGCTCACTGAGCTGGGCCATTATGATGACAAAATCAACACAGCCCAGAACTGCAGTCCATCAGTCAATATGCATAGGGGCAAATTTGATGGAAATGCAAACAGCTGCCGTGTGATAACAACTTATTGGGTTTTACCCCCAAAGAATGATGTGCCTCAAACTGTATGAGTGAGGAGTCTTGTAAATATTTTGCCAAACTCCATATTTGGATAATAAAGGATAATAATAATTCTTCTTTGTACAACCATTTCCATAAATACATCCGTATGTTGATTGTATTCCCATCGCTAATGTTTGCCAACCAATGATTCTCTTTTTTTTTTTTTTGCTGTTTTCAGATGCAAATTCTGCTTCACTCACATATGAACTTTGCTATATTGGACGACTGAAATTTTAAAGCCCAACAACTTAAGGGAGTATCATGACACAAAATCCCAGAGGACATTACTTGAAAGAATTACTAAAAACACTTATTCGAAAGTGGTCTTTGATGCAACAACAAACACATTACATGGAAACAGACAAATCAATAGAAATGAACTCCGTGGTCATGGTTCAGACTCGTTGCCTTAAAAGTAAACCATTGACACTTCTCACACAGCCACCTAAACTTTTGTTTCAAAAATCAGCTTTATTTTGCCTAAGGTCAGCTGTGGTTGAGTAGGTAGAGTGATTGGTCCACTAATTGGAGGATCGGTGGTTGGAGCCCCAGTTTGCTTGTCAAAGTATCCTTGATCAAGATATTGAACCCCAAATTGCTCCTGATGGCTGTTTCATCGCAGTGTGAATGTCTAAAATACTGAGTAGCAGGTGGCACCTTGTACAGTAGCCTCTGCCAACAGTGTGTGAATGTGTGTGTAATTGTGACTCGTAGTTTAAAAAGCACTTTAAATGGTTGTAAGACTAGAAGGGTGCTTTAGAAGTGCAGGTCTATTTGCCATTCAGAGGCAGGGGAAGATTGTTCCATAATCCCAGTGTGGAAGAATTAGGTTTTTGCCATTTTACCTTAAAACAAGGAACACTGCATGATGTAATTTTTGCTTCTGTTTTGCAATTATGTTGGCACCCAACCATGTCAATCTGACATATATTCTGGGGCATTTTGTAAATTATATCAAACATTTGGTTAAGTTTGAATTGTTTAACAAGATTTTCAACAAATAATATCCCAATGTACTTCATTTGTGCAAGTATCATTGTGCATGTATCTGATAATATTATTTTGCACTACCCTTAACTTATGTACAGTGTGAGGGGTACCCCTGCCCTTATCTGCAAATTGTCATTTAAGTTACAGACCAGGAAGTGACTCAAAATTAGACAAGACCACAAAGAAATACCAAGACAGTGCAAAGAGACACAAAATAACTGAACAAAATAACGAAACAACCACAAAGGAGTTAAAAATGATCAGAAAGTACTGCTATAATTGATGAGGTGTTTTTTTAAAAAGTAGTAAACTTTCTCGAAAGGATTGATTTCCTTAAGTTAAAGTAAGTATTTCTAAAGAACACCTAAGGCTCAGTGCCCTGCAGTCACTGTGTTTGGGAGTACCTGTTTCACAGCACCTGGTGAGAAGTTAAGAGGATAATGGAGGTTGGGAGGGCAAAGCCTCTCACATAGAAGGGAACTACCAATTCCAACAATGTCAAGATCCTGAGATAAACTGGCTAAACATCACTGCAAAGTCGAGGTTGAGGATCACAAGGTTAAGTTGTAACAATGTCTTTGCACTGTTTCAACAAGACTCAGAGCCAAATGGTTTTTGGATTCTGTCTCTACTTTTTTCACTCTGTTTTTTCCTGCGCATTACTATATTGCTGCTGAATTGGAATGAAATATATATGCGTCTCGGCCTGCTGTTTTGATTGATGTTGAAAATGAAGTGCTGCTTCAGGGAACAACCCTTGCATTGTCTTTGTAAATGTAATTAATATTACAAGGCCTGTTTGTGAGGGGAAGCACAAGCAGGTACAGCAGCAGCTTCTCTTACACCTTGCCATACTTTGTGTGTTTTTGGATTCTCTGCGCTGTGCAAACACCATATGGTCAGGATTTTTCAAACCAAACGGAATTACGTCAGTCATCCTGGGAACAAATCTAATGAAACAAATGGCTCTGCTGTCATGTGGGGGACCTGGGAGGAAAACGCCTCTGACCCTTTTTTTTGTCTTGCTGCAGACCATTAGTTTAAGAAACCAGGGCATATGGTGTTGGTTGTGGGGTTTATTTTGTGTTTGGGCTGGGAAAAGGGAGATTGAGTTAAACAGTTGTGTTCAGAAGGAGATGTGTTTGGTGGCATTATGTAGCCTGGAGCGACAGCGCGCTGACTAAAATCAGCCAACCACAATTCTCTTCTATTTCTTCCTCAAATTAATGTTAATGCAAGGATAAGCCTGCCTGTGTGATTGCTGCTATTAGCACCACAAAACATATATGTTGAGTACATTGTATTGTCCATACAATGTACGAAACAAAACAAAAGAAATCCTTTTTGGCCATAGCAAACAAGTGGATGTTTACTATGTTCTTTTCCCACCAATCTCCTTTCTTTAAGGTATTCAGGCTAGGTTTTAGGGTTGACAAAGGCCATCTTGCCAAAGCTTCACTTGACCTATTTTAATCGCCTCTTGTTGGGCTTAGGCACCATGGTGCCAGCACGTGGTGGTCTAAGCTGACCCCTATCATAGAGCACAGGAGGGACTCAGCCAAAGAACAGACCAGAGCCCCATTCTCGCTGTCTAAGTCCTTCCACTTAATCCCCCAGGGAGGTTGTTTGTGAGCGATATCACTACAAGAGTATAGCAAAACCCCCTGCGGAGAAAACCAACCGCAGTGTGTTGCCAGTGCTTCTCTGCTCTCTCCTCCTTCATTTTCACAGTTTCTCTCTTTCTACAACGTCAACTGCAACTCAAATCTTTGTTGTTGTGCACGCAAACACACACGCCTCGCTCTCAGAAATACATTGCTTGTACATATTCACACTTGCACACAGCCTCCATCAATCTGTGCCCTTCAGGTCTGGCTCATTGCCCCCCTGCAGGAACAAAACACACACACACACATACACGAGCATGTACATGCATGCACACACACCTGCTAAACCCTTGTAAGTGACATCACTCACTTTAATATGGTGAGCCGAGTCAGCAGCTTTCTTTCTCTCTGTGATTTCCTTTCTCAGCCCAGCTCAAAATTTATCATTCTTCTTCTGTGCTCTCAATATGTAGGAATGATTCAAACTATACTTCATCCCAAACACGGGAAATGCATTCTATTGATTACAAGATATCAGTCCTCAAACCACTAGACTGCAAATATCCAATTATAGTTTACAGTTTAGTGCTAAATACAGATCAGCATCCCCAGAGGGTTCAGTGTTTAGCTTTACACTTCAGGAGGACAGAAGAGCATCAAGACGCAAGGAAACAACTAAGTGGTTTCAAGAGTCCAGGGCTCATATAGTAAACGTTCACCTCCAGCAACAGATAGAAAAACATTACAGGCAAGACTGAAAGGATTATCGCTATTACCACTTTTTTTTTAGTTTGCTATAGACACAAAAGAGACCATTACTTTTTGTTTTTTACTCTTCTCCTGATGCTGTTTACTGCTCGGACAGAAGGATTAGGCCTGATCTCAATTTTCTTGTCTTCATCCCCTTGTTCTTAATTCCGTTTAAATGCCTGTCTGAACACAAGCCAGGTCAGCCCTATAGCCTTCTTTCCATCTCACTTCATTAACATTGTTGCTGCACTCCAGTTAAATCCCTGCTGAATAACAAATAATTGGGCATCCCTGCTGTTTCAGTGGGTGATGACACATTGCGCACTCATGGTGTCATGACTCGTGACCTCTGCTGCATGTTCACTTCCTCTGTCCTCTTGTACAATAAACACCATAATGTGCAATAGAGAGAATCAACATGTGAGTTTTGTGTGTGATATTGCACATTTATATCATCGGCGTATTATAGGACAATCGCCTCTGTGAACAGATACACAAAGGGCCCCACTACCTCTACTACTTAGAGGAAAGACAGACTATGTGGTGGATCTGCATCTGTAGTTTTGTAGTTTTGTGTCTCTTTGTAGTTCCTTTGTGTCTTTATGCGGATGTTTTGTGTCTCTTTGTAGTTTGGGGTGATTTTGTCTCTTGATTAGGATAGTTTGTGTCTTTTTTTGGTTGTTTTGAATCACTTTGTAATAATTTTGTGTCCTCTTGTGGTTGTTTTGTGTTTTCTTGAAGTCAGTTTGTTTCTTTTTTGAGACTTTTTGCAGTTGTTTGGGTCTCTGTGGGGTAATTTTGTGTCTTATTGGGGTAATTTTGTGTCTCTTTGAGGGAATTTGGTCTTTGTACTTATTTTGTTTCTTTTTGTAGTTGTTTGGGTTTCTGTGGGGTAATTTATGTGTCTTTTTGGTTGTTTTGTGTCACTTCGTAATCATTTTGTCTTTTTTGTGGTTGTTTTGAGTCTCTTTGTGAATGTTTTACCCATTTTGTTGTCATTTTGTGTTTTTTTTGCACTTCTTGTACATCTCTTTGTGGTTTGTGGTCAGAAGGTGTTACTTGAGTGATATTTTGTAAATGAAGGCCAGGTTGCCTTCTGACACTTTGAGCCCCTGGTTGCTTAATTTGCTCCCTGTTTCTTAATAGCTCTTATACAGTCTCACTGTTACTTGTTATCCTACAATACAGTTTTACATTTGGTGTGACATTTCCAAAGACTTTGTTACTTTTATGTGTTGTGTTTCTTTCATAGAAGTGGAAAGGTTGAGATGTTTTACAAGGATGTGTTAACATTTTTCTAAATGGTAAAAATGCTAGCAAACATTTAATGAACATCTGAAATATCAATAGAAAGTATTTTCCTCATAATATGAGAAAAGCCTGGGGTGGAAATTGTACAAACCGAAATCACCGTATGAAATTACTCACCTATTTGGATGGAAAGCAACGAAGTTTCATGTGCGTACATGGAAATTAGACACAGAGTGTTAGGGAAAATAATTGGAAATGCCATTTATGATTTGCATTTAGATGAGCAGATTTTCATTTTGTACTGATATTATAATGATCAGGCCTTTGGGAAATAACCATGCAGGTGAGAGAGAGTCGGTCGTGCTGACCGAGCAAGGTTCAGTGCAACAGAAATAAGACCTCATAGACACACAGTCGTGCCTATGGAGACTGAAAGCTATTAATAGCTTTATTTGCTGGTACCATTGTTGGTTAAAATGATTGGAAGTGAATAAAGTGTCATAAGTACATAAACTGCTTGTGGCAAAAGCAAAATTACTGTGAGACTGGGTTATGGGGGTTGGGGGGTGCGTAGACTGGCCAATCATAGCGCAGCATTGGCCAGATCTGACAACGGATCTGACAATGTCATGGCTGTGCTCCATAGAATCTCATGGAACAGTTTTGGATTTTCTTCATTTTTACCTAGCTGACACTGCTAAAGAATGTAAACACATGCAGCTCTCTTTAATAATAATAATGATGACTAAAGACCTACCCTCTTTTATAGGAACAATGGAGGAAATCAGAAAAACATTTTCTATAACTATTCAACCAGCCGTGTGTCAAGTCAAGTCAATTTTATTTATAAAGCCCATTATCACAAATCGTAGTTTTCCTCGGAGGGCTTTACAGCATACAACATCCCTCTGTCCGTAGACCCTAATCGCACTGCATGTAAATGAACCATGTTTAGCTTCCCTTCAAACCGCCGGCAGCGCCCTGTCCTCCCCCGTTCCTCCCCTGGAGCTCCCAGCTTGTCAAAAATAAATAAAGTTTCCCTTTATTTTCCTTGTCTCCTGTCTCGATTGGTATAGGTAATGTGGTGGTTTACACTGTTATCTGTATGTAAGGCTTTAGCTTCTAACTTTATGTTTTTAACTTATTTTTGCTGCTGAGTGAGGCTGACATCCTGGATATATTCTGTAGTCCCTTCAGTGTGCTGCTCATTTTCATTTTCTCCAAAATTAAATAATATTCCTTCTGGGTTACAGTGTGAGCTCTGTGCTCGCTCTCTCACAGCTTGACAGACCATCACAAAGGGTTAGCAAAGGGTCAATTTTAATGTTGGCAATGGCATATGATTGCTGATGTTATATTTCAATCTAGACATAAAATGACAGACAGAAAGAAAATATAATAAATTCACATGAAGTCAATGTCAAAGTCGCATTAAGCAGTTCTCCTGACAACAAACAAAATAAGTCACTCACAAGGCAACCGTGGGTGATCTAAGACTTTACCGAGCATGGGTAATGCCTGTGGGTTGTGTGCCTCAGAAAAACATGAGTCATTGTAGCAGTCAACTGAATTCTACTCTGGCTCTCTGCACATCTCCTAATCACGCGGATGTACCTCTAAGATTAAGAGTTTTTAAGACATGTAAGACATGAGAAGAAGATGTACAAATCAATATTTGCTAAGCCAGCTCAAGCTGTGAGAACTTTTGACTCATCTGACTCCTCCTCTCCTCTCCTCTCCTCTCCTCTCCTCTCCTCTCCTCTCCTCTCCTCTCCGGTTCACTGCTTCCCGACTACCCCCTGCTGTGACCTTTCACCTCTGCCTGCCTAATGATCTGACCTCTCCTTTTAGCTCCCTCCGTACCATCTCTCCTTCCCTCTCCTTTGTCTCCCAGGGGATCGCGCGATTGAGGACTCAGAGGGAACAGGGCAGATTGGGTCTGTCCTTTCTGTCTGCGTTGTCTCCTTTCACCTTCACCTCTGCCTACCCTCTCCAATCGCCTCTTTTTCTCTCTTCTCCTATCTGTCTTTCCTCTATCTCTTGGTTACTTCTCTCCTTTTTGCCTCTCTCTATCTTCATTCACCAGAGAGTCCAATCTGAATAAGCAATGCTGCTCACTCTTTACCCTAATGTGTAGGTTGGGACCCGATGGAGCGGGTTATGTTAGAGGAATACTGATGGCAATGAGGGGAAAAGCTAAAGTAGTCACACACAGACATCTGGCAGATGCACAATAGCAAAAAAGGAAAGCAGTCCGTATTTAATTCAAACAGCCAAGAGTGAGAAATTGGCTCTGATGATGCGAAGATAGAGTAGAATAAAGCTTATTCCCTGTTATTTTAACAACAATTTTAACATTCATGAGTGTTATTCAATAGAAATAGGCCTCATAAATGTGAAATTTGTTTTTTGTTCCTTTCTTTTTGGCATAATTTCTGAATATGCAGATTAAAAGCCCCAAAGAATTTAGGGGCTTTCCCTTAAACAACCAACCTATCGCAGCGTGATCGCTCCTGATTAAATTGTCTGCGTCAAAGTCACAGCTCAGACGGGGGGCTGGGGTGGAGTAAACAGCCCTATTAGCTGTTAACAAAGCCTCCCAGATATGAAAACCATGGCTGCGTTTGGTGCTAAAGCCAATGGGAGATTATCCACACTGCAAATACATGGGCGACTGAGATGCCCTTTGTACCGCACAACAGAGGGCATTTCATGGGCAGAGCGCTGATCCCCTTACTGGTGTGCGGTTGAGGCAATGTAATCCCAAATTATTTAACCAGATTACTAGAGCATGAGAAAAAAATTCTGCCTTTGAATTATGTATGGTGGTGGTGGGAGGGGGGGGGGTATGTGGTTATGTGGTAAGATATAAATTCCAGTGTCAGTGTAATGGGAGATGGTCTGCAGATGTTATCAGAATGCAGGTGAAGGACGAGAAAGCACACATACAGATTTAGTATGACATTAAAGGGACAGTTTAGGTTTTTGGAGGTGGGGCTGTAAGAGGTTCTTATCTGTAGTCAATGTACATACAATTACTAGCAGTTTAGAGAAGCAGGCTGCAGTAGGATATGAAAGCTAAGCAATGTCCTGTTTGGACTCCCCTAAGGCACATAGAAACACAAACTAAGTGATTGAAGCCACAGTGGACCAGCAGCTCCTGTGTTGAGCGAGCTTAAATGACTGTTTTTGCAAATGGAGTCTGGTGGCTTTGTTGAGACCTTAGATGGGGAACTGAAGCCATTAACAGTTTCCCTGTCAGAATGGACGGCTGACTGCCAGGTACAGTAGCGAAAGTACTTTCAGTATAGCATACACTGACACTGATGTTTATCTTTTTAGGTGGGCCTTTTTTAGGTGGCCATAATACATTTTGTTCCTGACCCCCATCCATAGCAGCACAATGCTTAACATCCATGCTGGAGTCGGGGTGTGACGACTGAAATCTGCTGTAGTCAATAAACTGTCTTAGTACCCCTTACCCTGTACAATCCTACTTCAAAAAACCTGAACTGTCCCTTTAAGAATAGCAAAAACAGTGAGAAATATTGAGAGACAATAAAACACAAAAGTGCAGTTCTGAATATAATTACTTACTTGGCAGATACCAACCTCATAAACAAAGACTATTTTGTCAATTTAACTGAAAAGAAACAGATATTTCACTGCCAGAAAAATAGGCGGCGAGGTTCATTCAACGCGGCTCATGTACGGCATGAGCCATTACAGGCTGTTTGGCAAGGAATGTCGCTGTTGGGTTAGACCCAGACTGAATCTGCCTGCCAAATAAAAGCTTCTACATCCTGGTAAATACAAGAGAAAATCAAGGCTTTATTTGTTTAAAAAGTAAAGTCAAAAATCGAATTGTTCTCAAACAGCTTTGACAGCAAAGTCCTGGTCCTGTTGCAGCCATTTTGAAATATGGCATCACTTTCTCTCTGTTTGTTATGTTATGCATTGTTTACCACATTAGTCGTGTCTCTTTTCTCTCCTCAGTGACTGGATGCAGCTGCTGACCCCTCAGTGTTTGATTGAAACACTAGTTCTGACAGCTCCAGCTGAGGCCTGGCTGCTCTCACTGAGCGGACGCACTCATCCTGGAAGCTTGACCCACACTTTTTCACTGCCTCGCCATCCAAATCCAGCGTGAAGGAGAATTACATCACATGTTAGGAGATGGCAGTGTTCGGATTCAAAGCAAAACAAAGGGTGAGGACCCGTGTAGCCATGTGAAGGTTAGACATCAGCACATGCACAGTCACACTGTAGGGGTCGGGGGTGCGTTAAAAAAGGTTTAAAGCATTGATTTGAATAGATATAGGACCTTTCTTAAGAAAGTGACGATGCAAAACAGTCAGATTTACTCATTATTCAATCTCAGCAAAGTAATCTGATTACAACATGTTGACACACAATGAAACACAGCACAGATATCAGAAGTCAGTCACTTTGTGGTTTAGGCGCTTGCCATTTTATTGTGGGTCTGTGATCATGAATATTTATCTTTTAAAAAATGTTTTAAACTTAATAATTGGTTATTTTAGTTTACTTCTGTATGATCTCATGTTCAGAAGTATATAGTAATGTTCAAATTAAAGAAGATTTCACTTTAGATTAACCCTTTCTTGGTTCATCTTCAAATGCATCATATCCCTAAAATCTATACAACCTAAGATAAAAGGTTATGTAAGTCAATAGAACACAATAATTGATAATAGAATTGAAATGTTTTTTTTCATCTGATTTTACACTATTAAAACACAAAACATACTGATCCAAAATATTTTAAAATTTAGAAACATGAGCCAATATTTTGTAGCATTTAGTTATTTAAATTATGTACATTATTTAGTTTTTCAGATATTCAAATTTTTCTGAGCAGAGTAAAAAAGCTTTGTAATAGTCAACATTACAACCATGCATTTTTGCATGTTTGCTCCACACATAATGTAGCACAGTGATGTAATTGAAAGCCTATGAGGTGATGAAATGGAAGACGAATGCCTCATCTTTTGCTACAAATGAATGAATGCTCCATTGTAGTTTTCATTTTACATTGATATATAGGGGGGTTTATGCGAAACAACCATCTCCTGCAGCTATTACATGGAAATTTTGTAATTATGGTGAAATACTTTGTATGCACTGTGCGTAAGGTCTGCTGACGTAAGGTCATGAAGTGATGACGAGACAGAAACCTCAGCTTTCTGCAGCGATTATAATGAATGCTCTAGCTATCATGGTTATTATTTTAGTTCTGTCTAAACATGATCGTGCTATCAACGAACTCCCGCAGCTGTCTTCATTTTTTAGGGGTTAAATCCAAAGCTGTCCAAAACGTATTTTAAACATAAAGTAATCATACTAAATATAAGCAAGTCAAAGGATATGCATTAGAAATTACTCTGTAATGATTAATTAATCATCTGTAATGGATTACATTTGACTGTAAGCACCCCAACCCGGCCCTGCCTCTGCTGCCATATTGTCTGATGACGCAATGATGTCCAGATCTCATCCATCGCCCTCTCCCTGCAGCAGGCACCTGGCCAGCTATCGACCAAACCTCACTCATGGTTTTTGGGTCACAAGCTGTGACAGGAAAGCGGATGACTCTCCTGTCCTGTATCCAACACTGTACCACACACACACACACACACACACACATACACACACGCTGATGCACCCCGGGAAAGACAGAAGATTTGCTGACCACCGACTCTGTTGCCTTTTTTCCAAAGCACTATCTGTCTTGGGCCAGAGAGAGGGAGCAGAGGAGTGAGAGAGGCAGAAAGAATGAAAGACAAAAAGAGGATGCAAGGAGGGAGGGAGGAAAGGATGATGAGGGAGGAGGAGAACAGGAGGAGAAAAGGCAGAGATGGAGATTAAAAAGGGAAGAGAAAACAGTCCCGGCGACCAGCGCAGACAAAGAGAGGCAGAGAGAGAGAGAGATAAAGAGACAGCAGAGGAAAGTAATCATCTTAAAGGTCTGAAGGTCTCAGTCGGACTCACTCACTGTCCTGCGGCAAAGATGAATGCAAGAGTTAGCTCCAGCTGTGTGTGCAGGGATGAAAGATGAACACAATTTCAGCATTGACCTCAAGGGGTAAAAATCAGAAGCAGTCGAATGTGAGTGTAGAAACACGATGACAGTGTGGCGCTGCAATGTGACTGCCCTGCTGCTCTACCTCACCTCAGAGACACAACAGCAGACCGCACACATGTCCCCCCTGTTGTACTGTCTCTGTATCTCGTGGAACTGCCAAAGTCCTTTTTCCTGATTGATGAATTCAGCAAAATCTGTTGCATTCATGGTTTTCTCCACTGGGCTGGGAAAAGAATATAAATTCACATAGTGATGCTGTAGTAACACAAGCAGCCTACAATAGGAGATAATGTTTTCATGTAATTGGTGAGAGCTACTGGTTTTCATACAGAATTTTTTACCATTGTAAGTTGTTTTTTTTAGCAAAATGCTCTGTTCCTCAGCATAGAGACACTGTAGTCCCCAAGATAATTGAACACTAGTTTATGCTAGAGCTGTCAGTTTTAATATTACAGCATTCTTCTGTCATGTCTTTTCTGTCAGTTTGGTTTGGTGGATGGTTCTAAATACTACCCTATGATACCCATAATCCTCAGCTCCTAATGCTAAGGAATAGAAACCAATCAGAAGTGTCAATCTGAACTGTAACAAACTCAGAACACTTTGTTGTGAACAGATTTAAACATGATCTTTTGGCTACTTCAGCAAAAACTGTGAGCACAACACCTATATTTAATTGATATGGCAAACATGTTAGCAAACAGTTGCCTATGTTGGTGAAGATTCTCGGTCATCCAGGTCATTGGAATTCTAAGTCCTATATTGTAGGCGGCTGGGCTTGCTTGAGTTTCTTTAAGACGTTTCATGTCTCATCCAAGAGGCCTCTTCAGTTTGAACTGACTGCTGGGGGAGTCGCGAGCTTTAAACCCTGTGTGGGTGTGAACTCTCGTAGAGTCGTTGAGATCACCGTCGTTGAGATCATCAGTCGTTAGGGTCACATGCAAATCGTTGACCTACCCGGCCATTATGTGGCAGTTGCACACTTAAACATCAAACGTACAGTAAGCATTACAATTCAGTTAGAGTTGAGTTTCTGACCACTTGATAAGCCCAAGTCAGATATTAACTCTTGTCTCTGCTCTCTTTGGGACTTCACTGACCACTGAAGGAAATATCTGTTTTTGCTGCTGAATTCTCCACTGTGCTCATCGGCTAGTGGCTAACTTTGTCAACTATCTGGTGCTGGGCAAAAAGCTTATGGTGGAATTAGTGGAGCTTTTGTGCTAAAAACAGCTGCCTGCTGCGTGTGAAAACAATGCTAATGAGAGATGCTAAAAGCTGCTTGGAGCTTAGGAGAAGTGCCAGGCACAGGCCCAGGGGCCTAAGTGTCAAGGAGCTCCCTTGCCGTAACTTGCAAATTGTCACTCAAATTAACATGTACTGACCAGGCTGATTCAAAATGACAACAATTACAAAGGAACTGCAGAGAGAGACACAAAATAACTACAAAAAAAGAAAATGATGAAGAGACATGAAACAACCAAAAAAGACATAAAAAATGATCTCAGACACATGAAATAACAAAAATAGATGTAAAAATTACCCAAAAGAGACGCGAAATTACCACAGAGACCCTAAACAACCAAATAAAGACATAAAATTACCTCAGAGGCAAAAGTGACTATGAAAAGACACAAAAGAACAACCAAGAGTACACAAACTTACTTCAAAGAGACACAAAACCACAAGGAAACCTAAAATGACCAGAGAAACTCAAAACAACCAAAGAAAAAAATAACAAAGAGACACAAAATGACCAAAAAAGACATCAAATTTATGTAAGAGACACAAAATGCCATAAAAGACAAGACAACAACAAATACACAAAAATATGCATAATGATTACAAAGAGATGCAAAACCACTACAGTCTGTGTGTCTTGCTCTTAGGGAAGGTAGTGGGGCCCTTTGCATTTCTGTGTCCAGGGTCCCATTGTCCCAAAATCTGCCTATGAGATTAACACATACCTTAAAATTGTTAATGAAGGCAATAACCATGAGTCCTCATGCCTTGCAACTCGGTGGTAATGATGCGCTGTATGTTTAATATACTTAAAATGGATTGTTTATTGAGGCAGTCCTTCATTGTCTTAACAGCTGAGCAAATATCACAGTACAAAGCTGATCACACAGTGCACCTTTTGCAACCTATGTTTACTTTTTTCCTCTCTAAAACAGCATTTGCTACTTGCTACCAGTAATGAGAAGTAATATTGTATAATTTCTATTAACAAAGCCAGTAATTTGCATTAGCCTTTTTGACTGATGGCATATTTATTTTAAGCCGTTTGTCCGCACGTTACTGCTGGCAGCTGTCTAGCGAGTCTGGACAGAAAACTTGCTTTGGCTCTTCTGCTCTAATTCATGCCTGTCCCTGGGCTCATTCCTACTGCAGGGCTGCACTGTAGGTATGCTACATCACACATGGTTTAATCCCCCAGGTTTGATGGATTAAAGATGACATACGGTATACATATGTAGTAGTTGTACATACATGAAATACGTTGTGCATAACTTCAACATGTATGATAGCACTCTGACGATGTAGCACCAGCTGTTTTTCTAGTCCATGATGTTGGAGACCATCTGATATTAGACGGAATAGAAATAGTGCCAGCAGTTATGGAGCTTATCGTGTACATACAAACATTTTGACAACAAGACTTTCAGTAACTTGGACATGATGCTTGAGTAAACTGGCATAATACAGGACTTTTCCTTATGTGGTGTATTTTTCCCTTGAGGGGAAACTTTGCAACAACATTACACCGGTAGCAGTCATTGTGAAAGTGATGCAAAGACTTATTATGAACATTTTCAGCACCTGTGCCAGCCTTTTAATGTTTCATTCACTCTCCTCTTATTGAATAATGCATAAGAGGCAAGAATGGTGTTTTTTTCCCCTCTATTTATATGACAGTTTTATTCAATATTCATGTGTTGATTCATGTGTTAAAGTCATTTCATGTACACGAGCCATGTTGAACTACAGCAAATCAAAACTGAACTCTGCCTGCATCGTACAGCCGTACAAACCTGCCTGTTTCCCTTCCATTGCACACACTTTTGATTCGATTCAAATCCTCTTCATACTCTGAATATGTTTGGTCACTTTACTGCGCTGAGGTAACTCTGCAGATATGACTGTACATGCCCTCAGCTTTGTTTCATTAAACGATGGTCATTGGCTGCCTCAACAATTGTGATTATCTTAGCCAGCTGACAATCTCTCAGTGCCAGTATAGCACATGTAGTGCTTATGGATTTTTTTCATCTAAAGAAATGCCATTACAGTCACTCAAGTGTTTAATAAGCCTCCTTAAGAAGACGTGAACCGAAAGTAACCCTTATTAAATTCCTTTGAAGGTATAAAGAAACAGCTTCAGCTTGAGGCAATTGCGAACCAAAAGAGGATAAAAAATTTTAGAGCCAACGGTGTGCCTGTTTCTCTCATAGTTTATGTTGTTTCCCATGGCAACAGATGCAAAAGATGCTGGAGCATGGCAGTTCTAGTGTTAATGTTTACACGTACAGTATGATTGGATTAGGGATGGTGATTTCTAATGTTACTGGTATTAAAATGAAATTTACATTACATATCACATGACTAGTCTAAAAAGAGACTAAAAAGATAGAATACAGGACTATCAGTAAGACAGATAAAGAGAAATAAATAAAACTGAATCTATATTTGGGACTTTTGGGGTGCACATGAAAGATTTTTGCATGCATGGTCAAATTAACATTTGCTCACATTTTCATGCATGAAATTTCATCCAACGATTTTCCCTGTCTCAGTGGCACCACTGGATGGGCTCTCTGTCAAAAAACAAAATGAACAAAAAAAACCTTCACTGGGCCTAATAATTAAATATTTTAGGGCACATTGATTGACATTTTGGAAATGCTCATAATTGCTTTCTTGCCAAGAGAAAGACAATACGATTTATACCGCTGTCATTCATATCTATCTGTTAAATTTGAAGCAACAGCCAGGAGACAACTTAACCTGGCATTGAGACTGGGATCAGGAGGGAAACAGCCAGCCTGGTTCTGTCCGCACGTCCACTCCATAGATGGATATTAATATCTACGTACTGAACTCCAAGATGGTGCCTATTTAGTCCAGTTGAACTGCTTACCTGGTGCATATGCCAAAACCAGGCTTCCGAGTTTACTTCGTTACATGTTGCTCACTGAATAAGCGCACTGGTGTTTCTCCTGTTGGCCTTGCTTGTAAGTTCCTGTGCAGCTCATAGATTTTACTTTGTGAGGACATAACAGAATTTTGAATCGTTTTTTCTGGTGTCTTGCTGTCACCCTGAGTTAACTAGCAATGATTCCTGGGAACCAAATTTCACTTTTACTAATTTGTGTTTTGGTTGATGTAACAGCTAAACTAAAAAAAATGCTGCAGGGATGTCGTTTTTTTGAAGGCACATGTGAAGGTTAGCATTGCTCTGGTTCCTTTGTGAAAAAGCCAAGTGGATTTTGGATTACTGCATAAAAAAAGCTCTGTGACAGACAAAAGTTTGTGTAACTTAGGCCCACACATATCTTTCAGCAATACAATCTTCACATATAGCTACAACTTTTGTGATTTTTGTAGCTTAAATGCAATAGCCAGTAAAAGGTCAATGTTAGACTATAACCAAACTTCACTACGGTCGTATGATTTCGACATTGCCACCACAATGAAGCTGGAAAGCCATGTTCAGCATGATGAAGTTCTGCAGTCTCATTTAGCCACTCTTTAGCTACCGCAATTTATATAACACAAGAAGCTTCAAAATTCATTTCCGTGTTTGGACAGAGCCAAGGCTAGCTGTTTTCCCTCATTTCCATTCCTCAAGCTAAGCAAACTACCCAATGGCTGTTACTCCAAATAGATAGTGGAGGAGCATACCTATGTTTCCAGAGCCATATGTTCCAAAACTCAGAATCCTCTATATGATCCATTAAGGAGACCTTACAAAAGGTTTTATGCAGTGGGGTAGTGGGGGGCATATGCAGGTATACAGGTTATACCCACCTCTTTTTCTGGCCATTTGCAGTATACACATTTATCAGCCAAAAAAAAACATTGCAATATTTAGTATAGTATATACTATAGTATTGTATATCTCCTCTGTAACCTACACTTCTACCTAGTAGGAACACCCACCTCATCAAGTATCACCAGCTTAATGTACTCAGTAATATTTTCCCCAGATGAAATGTTAAGTGTGTGTTTCTCTGGTTCAATATGTTGAGATCACCCCACAGCTAATTGCCTATTGATGGTATACACCTTTAAATAACACCTTCAAGACATGTTTTCTTCATTTTTAGACACTGATTTCTCCACAGTAGCTCAACAGATTTTTTCCCCCATTCAAACTGCATTTTAACATTTTAAAGGTCCAGATCCATTCGTTCTTTTGCAATTTGCCCCTGCGAAGCTTGCCTGTACCAATATCTTACAGTGTCAGTTTATATCAAGGGACATAGACCCCTAGGAACATACGACCCAGGGAACATTTGACCCTGGGGACATATGGATGACCACATTGGTGATCCAGAATAACATCATCTTCTTGTTTATCTCTCAGAAAGAAAATGGAAAAAAATATCCATGAATGTTGAACTATTTATTTGACAAAGCTTATATTTGTAAGTGTTTCAACAATGATTTTGCAGGTCCGTCACAGGCTATATAAAATCCCAAAAGTTTATCCACAGCTCTGCTTTGAGTGACACAGCTGTAACTGCAGATATGACCTCTGCTGATTAACAACCGTTTTTATGTTAGTTTCTCTACCAGCTACACTGAGTGCTTCAGGGATGACTGTAGGCCAACCTGAAAGCTAATATTGCCCTGGCTCCCTTGTCAAAAAGTTTATGGGATTAATCAGCTGGAATTTGGATCATTGTAGAAAATAAGCTTTGTGGTAAACAATCATTTATCATGTTTAGGCTACACGTTTTGTTCATTAAGATAATCTTCACACCACTTTCAGGATTTTTGAAATCTAAATGCAGTCGCCAGAAGGTAAAAGCTATTGCTTGGCTAAAACAAACTGCACTGCGGTCACGCCATGTACGGCATGACGTTCTATAGTCTCATTTAGCCACTTGTTAACAACTGTCTTTTTTAAGACACATCAACACATCAAAGCTCCAAAATTTGCCAGCGGGATATTTAGTGGCATATATTATATCTGTGAAGCCACGAACTAATAGACTCTTATTTTCTTTTGACTCTTGTGTTGTGACCTAGAGTTATGTTATTTAAGTAGCAAAAGAAAGTAGTGGTGAGCTGATTAATAGGTATAGTAACTCAGGCTCCTGGTGATGCAGGTGGAGAGAGAGAGATGCTGCCTCGCTTCAGTGTAATCAATATCAGCTGTGCGTCTGTGCTTCCTCTGTCTCCTGTGAAGAGAAACAGGAAAGTTTGCATCAATGCTCAGTCAACCACAGAGATGCTTTTGTTATGTGTATGTTTGTATATATTGCTTTACAATAAAGTTAATAATGCCTTACCCCAACTTAATCATGTATGTAGTGTGCGAGAAGTGTTGTTTCACAAGTGTCTGCAGCAATCTTTTCATTCATTTATTCATTCATGCTGTTAAATTTCAGTGATTCGTGGGACGGTGCTGCGTTACATACAATGTGATTGTGATTGTTCACTTTGGCATTTAGTGCTGTAATCTGTGGTTGATCTGAATTGGTAGTTTTATAAGATTTTGTCTGTTTGCATACTGATTGGCCTTATCGCAGAAATGAGATTCCAGAGGTTAGGCGTAAATTAAATGATTTAAAGGCACAGGCCATGATTAATTTAAGTTTATTTATACAAACACTTGATTAAGTGAATCAAGTGATTCATTGATGTGGTTTATGATTAAGAGTCATCAACACTGATTGAGGTTGCTTGAAATTAAAAGTTAGATTTAGAATATTTTTAACACATTTATATTCCTCTAGAAAATAAAATAAATGTTATGTAAAAGAGCATAAATGTTATTTAAAACAAAGAAATACATGGTACAGCATGAAATTGATTACACTCAATGTGGGAGTCATGATAAAGTGATGTTCCTATAACTATGTGATTTTATTTAAGACATAGATCGTTTGACGTACCTGACATGATTTATGTTGTTTAAGAAATGAATATGATTTGTTTTTCTCTCAACAATACATACTTCAACCATCATCACTTTAATAAATTGAGTTGAGATAAGTGGAGATGCCCTGCATCCTGTGTGGTTATCTATTCCGGGTCAAGTTCAGGCAGGCTTAGAACCCCACAGAAACTCAATGATGTCGTAGTACAAAACGTTAAAGTCTCTTGTGTTGATCGCAGGCCTTAGTTAAGACTTCTGACCAAAAACACATTAAAAAAAAACATTGACTTTGAGACCAGGGAACAGGTGCTGAAATGCTAACAGATTTCCGGGTTTTAGGACCCAAGGGGATACCTGAGTGGCATCATCTTCTCGTTTAACTCTTGATAGGAAAATGAAAAATTTTGCAAAATGTGAAAGATTTGTTTGACAAAAAGAAAACAAACAAACATTTTTTAAAAGTGTTTTTAACAATGATTTTGCAGGTCCTTAACGGTCTACATAAAAATCTAAAAAGTCCAGCTCAGAGTGACTCGGCAATATCTGCAGATATGACTTCCGCTGGTTAACAACCGTTTTTGATGTTAGTTTTCTCTACCCACTACATTAACCGCAGGCACCATCCCCAGCTATCCCGCCCATAAGCGTCACTGATTCAAATTGCAGCCGAGGCAGAGGGAGAGAAAGGAGCGAGCCTGGCGGATCACACACACTCACACTGAGGAGCAGAGGCAGAGAGAGGAACACACAGAGCGAGTGAGAGGTCGGGGATCCTTCAGTGGCTTTCTACTTGCATGAACACAACCGGAGAACCCCCCAGGATCTAAAGATGTGGACAGAAGTCGGGAAGCTTGTGCTATTACATTTGTTACTCATGGAGCTCCAATGCGTGAAAGGTAAGACACTTGTCTCTGCGAGGAGGTGAATATGCATCGCATCACCGACGCTTTTTGGGGAATCGTTGCATACATAGAAACGTCTTGTTTGTCAGTGCAACGTTAGTCCGAGTCTTCCTGTGCTAACGTGCCTCTCAGACACTTCTGTCGTCTCGTGCATGCTATTGCTCTCACCTGGATGGCCACTTTTGCCTGCGCGGTGAATGCGATCACCGGTGACATGAGGTGACAATACGCGGAAGAAAAGATCCGTACAGCCACAACACGTGTCCAAACGCAGTAGGCTGGTGTTGCTGGTGGAAAAGGCTGCCAGTGTCGATGTAAACACATAGCAATGGACTGCAATGGTTTGGTGTTTTTGTAGCTGCAGCCATGAAAAGCTGAAATCGATTTGCCTAAACAGATCTTTGTGTCAGAGGGACACTTGTGATAGGCAGTCACGGTCGCACTACAGCTTATTGAAATAATCAAGCTAGCACATCATAAGCATATTATAACAGCTAAAGGGTCAATTACGTTGTGGGAATGTTTGGGAAAATAACTAACCACAGATTGAAATTATTATCATTGGAGGGAACCCCATATTGTAAGATTTCTAGCAATTATATACCACTCTACAACCTACAATCCTCAGGACAGAATTAATTACCTGCTTTATTGCAGTAAAGCATGTTTGTAATGTATTTGAGGCTGGTTTGAAAAGTGGAGATTGTTGCCATGTACCTCACAAACTAGAAGCACAGCCATGGAAAGTAATTTCAAGCCCCCTTTTGCCACATGCTGGTCTCCTTTAAGTACTCACGCTGCCTCTTTTCTCTAAATGCCTATAAAATGTTATGTACTGTCTATGTATCTGTTATAAATAGATTCATTTTAAAGTGACTCACATCCTGTTAATCTGAGATCTATATTTATTCTGTATTCACATTCTGATCACTGAAAGAACTTTTTATTATTGACAACACAGGAACTCATACGGAGTCGGAGTGTGAAACCGGGCAGTTTCAGTGCAAGAACGGACGGTGCATCCCTACCCTGTGGAGATGTGATGATGATGATGATTGCTCAGACAGCAGCGACGAAGAGAACTGCCGTAAGTAAAGTCTGGTTACACTGGCTGATAATGATGCTTTTGCTTGCCACCACATGGACCTTGACTATATCTGCCGTCATTTATGTTACAAGCAGGAGTCTATCTTAGTGAAGGACTCCCAAACATTTCCATGTGAAGGATATGAAACACCATAAGGCCTATTTAAGGAGATTACACATTCTGCTATTTGATATGAGCTGGAACAAAACTGGATATAAGTACATATAGCTGATTAAATTTGTGTTGCAACTTTTGAATGAATGAAGTTATCTTAAGAATAAGCTGCTTATTATTTAGCTTTGGGCATGTCTGGAATCTCCCTTTCAGTTGTCAGTGCAAGAACTGCTTATCCTGGATCACTGGTGGGGTCACATGGCTGCAGGAATTTAAATCATTTCACTTCCTAGGAAAACCTGTGACATAAGCAGAGATTTCATATTTTTGTTACTAATATTATAATTATTAGAATAATCTTACTGTGACTGTAGAGATCATGTTAGCTCTGTATCAGCTTATTCTGCTATACTGTCTCATACTGCTCTAGATATATAAAGGCTTCGCAGATTGGGTTTTATCTGTTTTGTGTAATGACAACTCACTGCTGAGTTATGCAGCATGCTCTAATGCAAATATTGTGGCACTTTGATATGGCTGATCAAACTGGCTGCTTTTGTGTTCTCAAGGTTGCTTCTGCTTCCGTGGGCAGGTCATTTGTGCATTAGAGGTTTAACATACAGAATTGCATTTCTGATATTGCGATTTAATGATGTATTATGCCCCTCAGGAATGTGTGAAAAAGACCCATAGTATGGGGTTTCGGTTTGACTGCCTCTGACTCAGTTCTGTTCAGGAAATTGCACGGACAACCAGCCGAGTAATCATCGCTTATAAATTTGTCATGGTACTAATTGCTTGAATGGTTATATTAGCGGCCAATTGATTCATCGCTTATCTTGTGGACCAGCACGCCAAAGCCATGATTCTCTCGTCTCGCACGCCCACCACGAGGGTGGCCCGCTGAATATCATGGGAGTTCCCTGGATGAATGCCGTGACATTTACAAGCATGTCTCATTGACTGCTGAAGCTGATTGGTATTATTAGACATTTAGTGGCCGATACTTGATGGCAGTGGAATTAGATTTTAATGAGCTCTCCTTGCCTTTAACAGGTATGGTTTGCTTTGTAGTTTGGTTGAAGAGTTGCTCAAAGAGAATGTGGAAATGGTACTTAAGCCACAAGGTGACAAATTGTTCTTTTAACCGAGCCACTTTGTCTGTAGCAGAAGCGTGTTCTGCCTCCGTCTTCTGTTCTCACTCTTTTTGCTACATATCCTGTAAAGCTTCAGATGTGGTTTCACTCTCCTCTTGGGCAACTCTGTCACTGTCTCGATCTCTTCCCCTACTCTGTCACTACCTTATCTAATTTTTACCTCTTGCTGTGCCCCATTCTATTCTTTGGGAACTCCAGCTCTTAGTCTGTGTTGGAAGTTGGGTGCATCTTTCTAAAAGGCTGTCTCACTCCCCCAGCATTGTCGCACCCACTAAGGGGCTTTTCTCCCCCCATTTTTAAATCTCCTGTGGGCACCTTGGCAGTGCAAATGCCAAAGAGGCTATGCCCACTCGTCTTACGCCCACAAAGAGCATCAGCTGACAGGTTGGTTGGAGATAAATCCAACAGCGTGACTCGGGTTGCCGGAGTGATGCTCAGTGGCTGGCAGCGTGCCAGCCCTTCGAACAGATGCCAGCACTGCCATTGTGCCCGCTCTCCAAAACGCAATATCACCAGCAAAGCTCAGCGGAGAGGAGGAAGAGG